>NC_135763.1:3124768-3329299 GCF_052425735.1 Oculina patagonica
CTGAACACAAACGAGCGACGAGAAATGGTGATGTCAACAATCACATTTCTGAACACCACCGACTTACTAAACACAAAATCGACTGGGACTCTGCTGAATGCTTAACCTACAGTACTAACTATTTTCAACGACTGACTCTGGAAAGCTGGTACACAAACTTAGAACAGAAGCCTATCAACAGATGTCAACAACTACCGGCACCTTACAAACGACTTATTCACGACGAAAAGAGAACCGACAAACGAACCGCCAACAGAACGACTTAATTTGACTAACAATAGACGGAACAGAACGACTTAATTAGACTAACAATAGACGGATCGAAACTGACCAATTACTGATGACAAACTTTACACGAGTCTTACAGCCAATAACATCACGGCTTAACTGACCAATCAGCTTCAACGGACCAGACTTATAACATCATCGACTGACAACAACTTTTCACTTGACTCTGAAGATGACTTCCGCTCAGGTTGTCGAAACGTCAGTCACCAACAACAGTTCTTCTCAGAACTACTCTCACCCGGACGATCACACTATACGAACTACAAATTTTAGAATGGTTTGCAAGCCAGCAAAAATTCACCACACCTATCGAGGACCAAACCAAAGAAGAACTTAACCGATGTTTACAAGTTTTTTATGCGTCTGTAAGGCAAAAAAATGGAAGCGAGTTCAAAGTTTCATCATTACGAGCAATTCGCGGTGCCATTGACCGGTACCTAAAACAACCTCCACACAACAAGCCATTTTCAATTGTTGGAGACTCTGAATTTGCAAATTAAAGGCAAACCAAACCCTAAACGCCATTTGCAAAAACATGATGAAAGAGGGAAAAATTGGTACCGTAGTACATAAAAATCCGATAACTACTGAGCAAATGCAAGAATTGTTTACAAGAGGTCAGCTTGGCGACGCCGATACGAAAGACCCCTCGCAACTGCTGCGAACGGCTTGGTTCTACTTGACCCTCTACTTTGGAAGAAGAGGACGGGAAAATCAAAGAAAACTCACCAAAGAGATGCTGGTTTTGCAGACAACTCCCCAAGGAAGACGATACTATGAGCTCCGAAGGGATGCCATGATGTCCACCAAAAACCACCAAGGCGGACTCAACGATTCAACAGACGAATCCGATGGAAAGATGTTTGAAGCAGTTAATTCCAGTCGTTGCCCAGTGAAAACGATTGAAAATTTCCTCAAGCATCTCAATCCCAAATTGGACTGCCTGTTCCAACGGCCGAGAGAGCTGTCAGGAAAATTCAACCCTGACAATGAAACCGTGTGGTATTGTAATTCCCCAGTCGGAGAATCCATGCTCGCCAATATGATGAAAACCATGTGTAGAGGGTGCTAATGGGGGTACCCAATTGTCAGTTAACTACTAACTTTTAGGCCAATTGTCAGCTAACTGCTATTTTTTTGGCCAATTGTCAGTTAACTACTAATTTTAGTTATCTATTAACTTTCCTATTCTTACAGCGAAAATTATTACGTCATAACCTGAATTTTCTTTACTGCAGCACGTCAGTGATGAAAAATAAAAAGACAGGCATGTACGACTCTCATGCACGTGTATTAGCCATTTTCATAGTTTCAATCTCACGAGTATAGTCTTTGAAAGACCTACCACTTTTGTATAATATGAGGAAGGTTCTTTGAATATTTTCTTGTGGAATGGTTTTTTATAAAATGCCAATTTTTCATGGGCATTTGCTTCAAGTTCGGACTATGTTTAATACCGCTGGTTGGTATTGCGTTACAAAAGACAAGATTTAAGTTTTGATTGGAGGGTCTACTTCCTGATTTCAAAATTAACTTCCGCGAGAGTTCTTTAGACTAGTCTTCATGGGTAACCTCTCTCGATAAAATGTGATTGGAAGTGCTTGATTTTTTTCCAACCTCGTTCCCAGGGCTTTTCTCGGATTTTCTCATCAAAGTTTGTTTGAGAGGAATTTGTTCTAAGCAGTCTCAGGCGTCCCTATTGATAAAACCTTTACTTACTACTTCTGGTGGGTGACACATGGAGTAATAAGTGTACTGAAATGTTTCAGTAGGCTTGTAATGGGTGCGTATGTTAAACACTGATTAGTATGATGCGACCGCCATTTTAGTGCCCATGGCAGATCCGTGTGTAGGCAACAACTTTAAGTCAAACGCACCGAGTCCAAACTTTTTTGCCGTTTGATTGATTTCCATGAAATCCATCAAATGTTTACAAGCTATTTCTATTGAATTGTGCTTCCAGTTGCCATGTCAAGCAGTACGCGAACTCTGTTTTCGGTTGAATGTCGATCCTTCATTATCATCTCTATAAAAACTTAGAATAACTTTGACCACGCCCCATTTGACGCCATCACGGAGATCAACATGTGCCTGGTACGACCCTGGTACCTTCCGCATAATTATAATGTCAGTTTATATTTATATCACCTGGTCACGCAGCGAGGCAGGTTAATGCCACAAAATAGCTTTGGTGTTAGGAAAAAACTTGTTGTTTTTATTAACAGCAACAATCGTAATCAGTATAATTAATAGAATGTCACTTAACTGTTAACGTTTCATTTATCAGTTAACTACTATTTTTTTGGCCAAATATCAGTTAACTACTATTTTTTTGGCCAATTGTCAGTTAACTGTTAACCCCATTAGCACCCTCTGAGTATGGCAGCTGGAATTACTCCACATCTCACCAACCACTGTGTGAGAGCCACAGCCGTAACCGTTTTATCGGATCACAACGTGGAGGCAAGGCACATCAAGGCAGTGACAGGCCACAAGTCAGACAGCTCAATTGAATCGTACAACGCGAGGGCATCGTTCCACCAGAAGGAAAATATGTCCAGCATTTTGAGCGGATTCGTCTCTGGTGAAGAACCATCACACCACCAACTGGCTCTTCAGAATCGCTCCAACGTTCAGCTACAGATTCAAAACGAGAAGAATCAATCCAGCTCATCTCCTGCCGTGGCATCCCAAGTTTATGAGCAGTCAACCACTCACCTTCCACAATCGTTCAGCTTCCACGGTTGCACTGTCTCCATTGTCAACAACAATTTTTTTCGTTGAACTGTGTTTAACTTTTCATAAATTTCTCCTCTTTCACTTTTCTTAACTTTAAAACTTGGCTTCTTAAGACCACTTTTACATCCGTTTATCTTTGATTGTCATTTAACAATGAAAAACTCGGCTCTTCGTTTCAGTTTCGAGCGAATGACGTTATCTTGAATGAAATGCAAAGGCGCACACAGAACCCAATGAAATGTGGCGCATATGTCAATTTTCCGCGCGCGGTGTGGCCTGTTTATGTCATTGTAGATCATTGTATTCAACTAGTAATACGTGACTCGCAGGGCCTCGCGAAGCTCTGGGTTATTGTTGCCTAGTAACGGACAAAATACAGCAGACAGAATAGAAACAGAAACTGAACGACAACGAACTGCACGATTACAGAGACTTCGACAAAATACAGCAGACAGAATACAAACAGAAACTGAACAACAATGAACTGCCCGATTACAGAGACTTCGACGAAATACAGCAGGCAATGAACAGTTTTCAACACCAGCAGTTTATAGCCTGAATAGGCGTTGAGGAAGTATTATGTGGAAATCAGTGTTATTTTAAGCCGAAAAGAAAAACGATAAAAATGAAAGGCTCAGGATTCGAACCCACAAAAAAAATAATAGTAGAAAAAAAAAAAAAAGAAAAAAAAAACCTAGCCAGATTCGAACCCCTGCCCTCAGTCCCGAAGATCTGATTTCAAGCCAGCGCGTCACACCATTAGGCCACCAGCGCGCGGCCGTGTGACGTCATTTCCGCCAGACACCAAGCTCACAAATATGACCGTAAACTCCACACGAGATTTCATCCCGCCTGAGCCCTTTGAGGGACAAAATTATACACCCCGCTACGCTCGGCCTTCGGCCTCGCTTCGCGAGGAATAAAAACATGCTATGTCTTGCTGTAAGTTTTGAACGTCTAGTAGATTTATACTAAAACAATTAGATTATTCGCTCTCGATTTCTATGCGAGATAGAAATCTCGAACTCATAATCTAATTGTTAAATAGAAAATAAAAACAAAAAAAAATAAAAATATGAAAATTCGATAAAACTACGTTAGGCGGGCGGTTGCGTTATCTATTGCAATGTCTACATTGTTAGTGTCCTGTGCTCTTCTTATGGATCTTGATCCTCTAAGGCACAGTAAGGCCGAGCGTATTAGAGCAAAGGAGACTCTTGCTCTCACCCATTGCATGGTATTCGCATAGCTTTCTCCTTTCTAAGTAGATAGCAACTCAACTAAGCGTTTGTGATAGATCTTACATTCAGTTCCCATTCCGCCTGAACTGCTGAAGATTAATGGTGTAAATGTTCCCTGTTCAACCTCCATGACCCGGTCAGCATACTGTCGTTTCTTCTCACTCTCATTATAATAATAATAATAATAATAATAATATTAATAATAATAATAATAATAATAATAATAATAATAATAACAATAATAATAATAATAAACCTTTATTTAACCACGATCTGTATTAAATTATATCGCTTAGGTAAATTACCATTGTTATTTAAATTAAGGAATTTATAATAGTGAGCTCACTAATAAGTTTTCTGGATCGGAGTACATTGTCACGAAATCTCAGAAAGTCTGCCATTCTCGTCAGGGGCACGGTGACAGACCCGTTAGAGAGATAATTATTTCGCGAAGAGTAAGCCTGAAGAAAACAGGATAAGCGCGCACGGGAAGACGTTACATTGATCTTTTTATCTGTATTGTAACGTACCGATAAACTAAAAGCCAAATCAGGGTAAATCTCTTTTCTAAAGCCAGTTAAATTCACATGAGACAGTGGTTGCCTAGCACGTGATGAATTTCTGGTTAACTATTAGTGAAGGGGATCATAATATCTCTGTAATACATATAATAGGTTTTCATTTTAGTAGTTTAGCTTAATTTAGTTTGTAAAGGCACACGTCTGTTGTGACTAACTTCTTAATAAAGACACAAATTACAGTTCTGCAACACTACATTAGTATATGATAAATGAACACTAAAGATTCATTATATTATGACTTCACTGGCGTTTAAAGAATTGCCCAGCGAGTAACTTGACACACATCGTATGTACTCGAATAAAAGCCGCGGCGCTTATTAAATTTTTCGCGCCTGAAGTGCGGCGCTTATTCGAGGGCGGCGCTTATTTAAAAATTGGATCATTGACGCCTCTTGTATATCTCTTTGTATATTTCATTGTAGTTAATTTTATTGTGTTTCGTTTGCATGTGGTATGCTGGCATGTCAGCACTTATGTTAATTTTTTCCCCGCATAGTGAGTCAGTTTTTGTATCCGTTGAAAAGTTTAAACGTTATATTTCGTCAGTGAAGCTAGTATTGATCGCGTTCGCAGTTTGCCAAAGGACTTCAGTGTTATTTTCAGTTATTGTTGTTTCCCCGGCACCGTAACAAATGTAAGTTTCTGTAGTTTGTTTATTTAGGTTTCAGTTTGTGTTGTTTTCAGTTTAGTTTATAATGTAATTTCTGTTACTCGTATTCTGTTTCAGTTTAACCACGCTGAACCATCGATTTGTCATGTAATGCATCGTAATTTTTCTCTTGGTCTAAAGTAAAGGTTTACAATTTGAAGGCGCGCATCTATAAGGTTACTTGCCGGTGTTGTTGCCGTATTTGGCAGTTATATCGTTAAAAATGTGATGGCTGTCTGTTCTGATGATATGGCGTCCGAAGGACAGGAAGGAGTTGAGAGACGGACAAGTTCCCGATCTAGAAAGCCGAATACAACCCTTGACCAGGATGGCGTTTTAGGAGAAAAACTGCACACTTTAAAAAACACTCGAAGAGGTCTCATCGCGAGCGTGACTGCACGTGTTAACGAAATCGTCGAATTAATTATGGATGACAGGAATTTGCAAGAGGTTAAAGAGAAATTGTTAGTGGTGGAAAACGCCTTTCTTCAATTTCAAGGTGCACACAGCAATTACGCAGCCGAAGTGCAAAGTGCAGAAGATAAAGTTGCATGTGAGGAATATTTCGCTCGTGAAGAGGAAAGGTTTAATCGTTTTCATCGGGAGATACGAGAGTGGATTGCGAGAGTGGAGGACAACCTTCTGGCTGTATCTCTTCAGGTGGACTCGGAAATTAAACCTGAGGATTCTGTTAGCAATGCCGATTTGCGAACACCTTCCAAGATTTCGAGGACTTCGAGGCGTACGGTTCTAGTCGAGCGAGTTCACGCGCAAGCCGTTCTAGTTCATCTTCTCTTCTTGTTGCCAGAGCTAAGGAAGCAGCACGTGTAGCAGAGCTAAAGGCAGAGAGGGCCATGCTTGACAAACGCCAAGCATTAGAGGAACAGAAGTTCCGCTTGAAATTGGAAGAAACTCGTTTAAATTTGGAGGCCGAAATCGCAAAAACGGCGGCAAAGGAACAAGTGTTGGCAGCAATGGTGGATTCTTCACCGCCTCCTTTAAGTGTGGAACCCGTTAAGCGGGAAAATGCATTTCGTGTGAGAGAAGAACTTAAACCACCGCCTATTGCGGATCAGGCGAAATTAAATCCGAAGGCACCCGATTGGCCTCAGCCTCCAGCTATTAACCGTGTCTGTGAAATTCGGCCAACTGATCCTAAGATTCCAGTTACGAGCGGCGGCTCCTTCGACGACGGAATTAAATTACAGCAACAGCAGAGCGCGTTACAGCTGCAGCAAACCAAGATTATTGAAATGCTGGCAACCAATCAAAACAAAAGTAGACTTCCCCAGCCTCTTGTTCCAACTTTTGACGGAAATCCTTTGGAATATCGATATTTCATCCGAGCCTTTGAGAGTTTAATTGAGCACAGGACATCGAGTAGTACAGAGAGGCTGTACTATCTTGAGCAATACACCGCTGGGGACGTCAAGGAACTTGTGCGTTCTTGCCATCATTTGTCACCTGATCAAGGCTACCAGGAAGCCCGCCGGTTATTAAAGAAGAAATTTGGAGACGAGTATCGAATTGCGTCTGCATACGAATCTAAAGCCTTAAACTGGCCGACTATTAAAGCAGAAGATGGAAAAGCTCTTAACAGATTCGCCATCTATCTCGCTGGCTGCAAGAATGCTATGGAGGGCAGTCAGTACTCTTCTAAATTTGACCAGCCAGACAGTTTCCAGAAGCTGATTTAGAAATTACCATTCAATATGAGAGAAAGGTGGCGTCGTGTGGTCGACGATATTATGGAGCACCAGAAAAGGCCTGTGAAATTTGATGACGTTGTTACGTTCATCGACCGCGAAGTCAGGATAGCCACAAATCCAGTTTTTGGAAAAATCTCGCAGACGAGATTGCCCAAACCGAGAGGCTCTAGTTTCGCCGTTCATGTGGAGGGTGGCCCTGATCTAGCAGCAGAACCAGATGCGAACATTACTGTTACCACTCCTAAAGAAACGTCTCTCGTTACACCGATCGGCAGCACGTGTCCCTTCTGTAACTTTAGACATTCGCTCGAGGATTGCAAATCGCTGAGAAGCCGCCCTTATCAGGAGCGTATTCAGTTCCTAGCGTCTAAAAGTCTCTGCTTTGGATGTTTGTCCGACAAACACGTTGCCAAGGACTGCCCTCAAAGGAAATCCTGCAAATTCACTAGCTGTCCAAGGAAGCACCCGACTGTCCTTCATACCCAGCCTCGTGAAACGTCCAATAGCGGTGCTAGCAGCACAAACGCGAACACTGTTAATGGTGCTAGCAGCACAAACGCGAACACTGTTAATGGTGCTAGCAGCACAAACGCGAACACTTTTAATGAGAGTACAACTCAGATTCGCAATGGCATGGTCAGCATCGATGCTACCTTGTGTGGTCTTACTGGGGCCGGAAGCTCTAAAATAGGCATGCTGTTGTGCCGGTCAAGGTAAAATGTAAAAGGTCTGAAGAAAAGGTTTACAATTTGAAGGCGTGCGTCTATAAGGTTACTTGCCGGTGTTGTTGCCGTATTTGGCAGTTATAAACACTAAAGATTCATTATATTATGACTTCACTGGCGTTTAAAGAATTGCCCAGCGAGTAACTTGACACACATCGTATGTACTCGAATAAGAGCCGCGGCGCTTATTAAATTTTTCGCGCCTGAAGTGCGGCGCTTATTTAAAAATTGGACGTCACAAACAATCTTATATAGACTAAACTTTTACAGTTACAAAAAGAAGGGACTTTTGATTGTCAGTATTCGTCTCTTACGGAAAAGAAATTTTGCGCTTGCTGTCCCGACAAGTTCACGGCCTTCACAACGTTAAAACAGAAATTTGGATAGAAAAAATAATAATGGGCGAGCGGCACAATATAATAACTTTGAACTGCGAAACATTGCTTTTGACGAAAAGGAATTTCCAAGGCTGTTTTAGAGTTACTTTGTAGTGCTATTTTTAGTTATACGAAATTCTTCGATTATCTGCCTCATCGGGACTGCGGCGCTTATTCGGGGGCGGCGCTTATTCGAGTAAATACGGCAGTTCAATTTTTAATTTACGTTACAGACACGATCGGCCAGTCACGTCACGCGTGCAGCCGTCTCTTCTCAGAGAGGAACAACGACCGGACTCGAGAGAGCGGCGAAAATCGAACCTACTTTTCGCGCGTCCCTCCAAATAACAGGTGAAATAACCTAACGCCTGGAACAAAACAACAAGGCTTACCTTTGTGTAGGCACAAGTGAGATAAAGAAGCCGACAAAAAAGCTCGCAGATTAGCAAAATTTAATGCTAACTGAAATGTTTCTACACACTTATGAAATCCGAAGGCGTTCTCTGTTGGTGATTCGTTGACGTCACTCTGCCGGTGGAGTCCAGACTCCTCCAGACCCCACAGTTTTAGCTCTCCGCTTGCGTGATGCAAATCCGATGCACACTTTGACGACGTCTCTGACTGTGCGTCTTGCAAGTTGCCTTACGGTCAAAGAAAGGTAAATGATATTTGCTGTATTTATTTAGTTCATAGCCCATAGATGTGGATATATAGCAGCTGATAATACAACCTGTGACCGTCGGTTTTAGCTGATCAGATGTTTATTCTCGTAACGTTGAGCTAGCCAATTATATGCATTATGTAGGCGATGATTTGAAGCTTTTGAATTTATGAAGCTTATGAATTCGAACTACGTTTGATCCGAACTTTTGTTATGTGACCTTTATGTCACCAGCGTAAGTCGCATGAATGTTATACTTTAAAGCAAACGTAAATTCAGACAATTTCACTTGAAATTCACACTTCGCCCTAATTTGTAATTGATCGCTTCAACTCCTTGTTGTCGTACGCGTCGGTCTTAAAGTTAATTTATACACAAATTAATAGTTTTGTTTTCAATGAGCAATATTAGTAGAATATTTAATGAGGAAACGAAATGCGCGTGTTTAGCGGCAAAGGGGTCCTTTTCATTAACTTTGACTTTTTAAAACCATCAAACATTACAGAGTAAAATGTGAAGATTGAAAGCTGACAGTATTGCATGCAGTGCATGGAAAGAATTTCAGCTTTCGGGTATACAGTCACGCTTTTTGCACAAGCTACTTCAAGGGTTGTCAGATTACAGAGCTCATATAGAAACAATATTGATACACGTAATGACTGAAAGTCTTTTTGTTTTAAATGACTCAAAGATATCATACACGCGTTTAAAAGCCAGTCAGTGCATAGTACTTTGTACAGATGGCAGAAACGTCTCAACTTCAAGCAGATACTAAACCATTTCTGTAATGACTCATCTTGATTGGCCAGTAATTTTTCGCGCGCAGATAAGATTTTAGAAAGAATTCAATTTAGAGTGGAGTTTGTCTACATTTTTAACAAAACAATAAAAAAATGAATCATTAATATCGAAAACGAATCATGAATTATTGGGGTACTGAAAGGAAGGAGACTTCAATGAAGGGATCATCAGTATTAGTGCAAGGATAATAATTACTCCATTATTCCGGTACTATTAAAATAGCTTTATGAAAAATACAGTTTTAAATTGGACACGTCTATTCAAGTTAGCTCAGCTGTGGAATAAATTGTCATACAAGAAAGAAAAAAGCCAAGGAAACCTACCTATGATTAGCGCACTGCTTGCGAAGCGAACGTCACGAAGCACTTCTTTCGATCTAGATTCGATCTTCATCGTTTACAAAACCCTCTAACTGAGCATGTTTGATATTCTAGGGGGTTAACACAGAAGATACTCTTGTTCGTTAACAGATGGCAGAGGAACGCGAAGATATCGCAATGGAAGAATTGGGAAACAAACAAGACAACAGTTCGGAAAAGAGAGGTAGAAATCCTTGTTGGATTTTAGAGTTTTTAAGGCTATTTTTATTGTTGTTTTTGTCGTATTGAAGCGAGGTCAATTTGCTTGTTACGCGCATTTAGTTGAGTGTGACTGATAAGTAGGTTATTTACAAACAGGTGGTTTTCCGGAGGTTAAATAGATCTATGCACCTGTCGAGAAAGGAAGAAAAACCTAGACGGCTTAAATGTCTGGTTCTTATAACTAGTACAGTAGAATACCCATTTCTCGAACCTCAAGGGCAAACGAATTAAAATTGCTTTGAGAAATCGGTTGTAAAATTACAGAGAAGAACTATCCAAGGGAAACGAAAATTGCTTCGAGAAATCGGTTGTAAAATTACAGAGAAGAACTATCCAAGGGGAATCGAGAGTTTCGAGAAACCGAGGGTTCGAAAAATCGGGATTCTACTGTATAGCTAATTTTAACCGAAAGCTCGCTTGTGAAATGCAAGTTTCTCATTGACATAAGTTTCTTATCAAGTAATTTTTAAAGTTGCTGCAAATATGAAATAAAACTCGCATAAATTAATTGCAATTGAGTGATGGTGTCAAAGCTTTGAAAGCATTTGCGTGAAAAAAGACAGAAAAGTACTAGAGGCAAGTATTGAGTATTTAAGCGCATAATGGTTTTCTGAAACTGATGAACAGGGTAAACAGCTCTGTTGATATACCTGTTTGCAGAAGAATCGTTGACCCATGAAAAGCATAGACCATGAACGATACGACCCAAATGTTTACTGGGAAATCGGTAAAATAGTCGTCGTCTGTAACAAAATAGGGACCTTACGAAACCACAACGGCGATTATTAGCAGTACTGACAATAGCTCTGCACGTGCGTTATCCACATTGGTACATTTCTTAGTCGTCCTCTGCAAACACCACATTGTAAAATGACCAAATTCTGCGAGTCTGGAGAACGTGAACTACGAAGGCAAATTTTTCATGTTTTTCGTTTGAATTTAATACTGCGCTGGTAATTTAGATAGAGGTGAGTTCTGACACCAATGGACGCACTAAATAAATTAGGATTGCGAGATTCTGAAGTAGATATAAATTCATTTTTTAGTCGACGTTGTCGTCAATGTCGCCGTGGTTTCGTATGGTCCCTTATAAACACGATAATAAGACAAATTGCACACATCATGCTTTTATGACTCTCAAAGAAAGAAAATAACTAGGCAATAAAAGGAGTATTACTAAGTTGCCAAGGCTGTCTATCCAGAATCCCATTCTGTTTATCGTTCATGGTTTATGCTTTTCACAGGGTCACCGTTCCTTCTATTAGGTGTATAATTCCTCACTAGGGATTAAGGCCAAAAGATAAATCTCCAAAACGGTTCTATTTTATATTTTGACAAAATAGCGAGACATTTTACTATAAGACCGTTATGTCATTGTGCTATTGACCATTTTTACTCGTCCCGCTCGCACCCTCCTCCCCTGATGCTGACAGTCATTGTAAAAACACCTTAAAACCTCGCTGAAGTGGCAACCACACATGATTAATAAAATAATCAATTAATTCCATGTAAATGTCTGGCAAGCCTTTTGAATTAATGCCTCCAGAAAGTAAACTGTTGTTCTGTTGAACTGATCTCTTTCTGTATTCGCCATCACGTAGCGTTTGATCATGAAGAGGCACTGATGAAGACCATAAAGGATGGTAATGTTGATGATATCACTGACAAACTTACACCAAGAGCTCTCACAAAATGTCACACCAATGCATTAATGATGGCAATGAAGGTGAGTAAAATGGCTTGGTCGAGGGGGGGGGGGGGGGGGGGGGAGAGACTACTTCCCGGCATATTGCACATACGGAAATGCTGGTCAAATGAGTGTGTTCTGTTTCAAATGCCCACATCTTTATTTTATTTTTACAGCATTTTAAGTAGGCCTGTACCCGTCAAAAGTATAAACGTTTAAATGCAGAGGGCCACTAGACGTAATAGCAAACAAGGCGCTATTTCTATGAATGATCTTGGGGTTCAGCGCACAATTTCTAGTGAGCTTCCCTGTCTGTGTTACGTAGGAATCTGAAGAGTTCCTCGCGATTTAAAATACTATTCCTTGAACTAGGCGGTATTCTGAACATTCTAAAGCTATATCCGAAACTGTGTTGTGCTGAGCCAGTAAAAACATGTAAAAATCGAACAATTTTGTTCAGCATGTAACGATATTATTTATCGGCAGGTAAACTTTGAGCTTCGCCGGTTAGCTAACAAAAAAGGACCTGACGAAGATGAGTTTACTAAGCTGGCTAACTCAGTTGATGAGTTCACGACTTGTTTACTTGATCCTTTAAAATCCCACACGGAGGACCGTCGTGCATTTGGGGATTCTCTAGATGACGTCATAGACGCTGGGATTTCTTTGGAGCAAAAGAAGGTAACCGCTTTTATGTGCAGTTTCGTCCAAAATGAGGACTGATGTGAACAGTGAGTTACACCACACGTTTGCCAGCCAACGAGTAGACTGAAAAAAGACGTGAGTTTGCGAGGCGAATGCGTTAGTAGCGGAGTGGTTTATAACTTATGACGATGGCCTCGTTATCCAGGACAGTGTTTCAGGAGACCCCTGGTTCAAACCATCCTGGGAATTCGCAACATATTAAATTTATTTAATACATAAACTATAATCTTAGTCATCTTATAATCATCAATTTATATTCAGCATAAATTAAAACTAGCCGTACATCGCTACATGCGGTATATGCAGTGTTGTGAGTTGTATCAGTGAACTTAAAATGTTTCTGAGACCCAAAAGCAAAGCAAAAAGTTAAAAATAAAGACACTTTTACCGCTTTTTATATGATCGATTATTGTAATAAAGGACCATACCAAAAACAGCAGCTGTACATGTGTTTGAAGACTGAACTCAATCTTTTACCCATTCTATTCCTAACGGAGGGTCTGAGATGGATGGAAAGAAACAAGCCATCATCGTAAATCAAATTTATCAATTTTTTGTAGTTCTTTGCTCATCCTGTGATGTACAACTTGATGAACAAGTGGTGGGGTACATTTGGAAGAATGAAGGGATCGTCCTGGTTGGATTTACGATGGAAATGGTTTTTCCTTAACCTCTGGTGTTTGCTTTATATAGTGTTGTTTCCAGTCCTTTTCACAGTATTTTATATCAAGCATCGCATCAACAAAAGAAGGCGCTTAAACAGAGGTAAGTGTTGCTTAGCGGCTCAACAAATCAACAACTTATACCTTTAAACAATGACTGCCACGACAGCTTCTTTTGGAACTTCACTTACTTAGAAATAATATATTATTTTTCGTCTATTTACGATTGCAATTGTTTCTTGAAGGAAGACTAGTAAGATAACAGTTTTTGTACGTTTTAGTCGACGAAATCATCAGAATTCCAAGTTTACTTTTGTGGTTGTGGGAGGCGCGGTGGCCTAATGGTTAGTGCAGTTGAATAAATGGGTACCAGCGGCGAATTAATGCTGGGGAGTAACCCTGCGATGGCCTAGCATCACATTCAGGGGAAGTAGAAATACTTCCAGTCGCCTCATGCTTCAAAAACCGAGATAAACTCCAGCCCGTATGGGCCACTAGGCTCGACGCTGACTTTATCTTTTACCTACTGTTGTGATTAAAATTTGGACGCAGAATTTGTTAAAATAGAGTGCAAGGTTATACACAATACGATTTCTGAAAAGTAAAAAAGTATAAACCGGTTTATTTTTTTCTGGGAGACAAGTTGCATGACCCGCAAGTAAAACATTTTCCCTTCCTTCGCCAGTCTCACGTTCAACTGCTATACGTTTTCAAGAAAAGCTATTACTTGCAAGAAGGACTTTCACTTACGTCTTTGTTTACAGAGACAACGATCACCTTTGTTGTGAACGCAACCTCTGAGGTCGCCAACGAAGCTTTTGAACTGATGAAAGAATCCATTAAAGACGTAATGAACACGTACAAGAACCAGCCAGTAAAATATCAGCTCTTAATTCATGGCAAGGATTCATTTTTGGAGAAGATTAATTCTGACCGCACGTTCAATGACGTAGAAGTTCTCAACGACCCCGTGGATCAACCTACAAGAGGCACCGAGGCAGAAACCCAAAAGAACATTCCTGCCCTTCATAAAGATCTCAAGAAAGTGCGTGAAGCTTTCGAACGCAATTCAGATCGACGACATGCTGAAAAGGTTGGTGATTTGCTTGCCCTTTATGACTATATTTAACAACTATTCACCGAAGTGAAGGTGGCTAGGGGTGGATATTTACCGAGCCGCAAAGAGATAATATAGCCTGAAAGAAAGATTTTTGACTAGTTTTTCGGCCCCTTCAAAGATTTCAATTTTCTCATATCCGGCAAGTCCGAGAAGAATAACTGTTTTAGTAAATTTTCAAACACTCAAATAACCTATAACCGGAAGATGCAAGATAACATTTATTTCCGCCCCAATAAAAATAAAGGAAATTAAGTGTCACATGACCGCTATACAAATCGAAAGCGAGCCGCGCGATTGTGAATCTGAATCAGCCTAGTACCCAGGCGTCCCCTTCCTGCTTATCGATTTGGCGCGAAATGTTGTGTCGTCACCGAATGTCACTTCTCGGGAACCCGTTCTCAGGCCTTTACGTGGACCTCGCGCTCGCCCGTTTCTTTCAAATTAAAGTAAGTCATAATCGCCATCATAATGTCAAAATTATAACTTTTTCAACCGGAATTACCGAAATGGTTGTGGATTTGAACATTACAACTGTGGAAATAATACTACGGACGAGGAACGATTTGCCCGCCACGTGCGATTTGTTTGCCGTGTTTGATCGTTGTTGGAACTTGACTGCTGCAATCCTAACAGATTTTACTTGACCAAAACTGGTCTAATGCTACCTCGGGACAGCTTCACTTGTTCTCTCCTGTAAAAGTGGCATCACCAATTATTAAGAACTGCAGTTTGCAGTGCGACGGAGAGCAAAGAAATTGGTCAATGGCGGCACGAATGGATTTCATTGAAGAAGTTTTGTCGTACAATCGCAAGTCATCTTGCTTTCTCGTTGAAGTGTAAAAAGACAGTCATTCAGTTCTTTCGACATTTCCTCGACTCGTTTAGAAAAAATTGGCCACCAGGACTGGCAGGCCATTCTGAAACACGGTAAACATTCAGATTTAATTCACAATATAATTACGAAAGTCATGAATGTTGTTTGATTTATAAGCTTACTAGTAAGCTTATTTTTATTTGAGCGTCTGAGAATGAATTAAACACACGCTCTTTTCAGCCCAAAATTTGTGGCCTTTTTGTGTTTGATAGTGTCCCTTAGCTTTTTCTAAGATTTTCTGAATTTCTTGGGGCGAAACTTCCTCGAATCTGGAATTTTTTTTTTGTCCGCTACTAACGCGACGAGGAAAATATTTTTTCGCGTCCACAAAAAAATCCCAGTACAGGAAATTCGTCATCGTTTCTCCATATTTGGTCAACTTAAGATAATGGCCCAGATTCGTAGCGTGGAGAACCAATCAGAAGCTAAAATGTCATTATCCAGAGGTAAAAATTTACTAACAAAGGATATTCCGAGTTTTAGTAGCCGATCAGCGCACGCCAAAAGCGCTATCCAGTGTTTTAGTGTATACTAATTTGGGTTATCCTGTTTGTTTTTTTTCGTAGGCTTTGCTTATCAAAATATGAATATATATATATATTTTTTTCATAGCAGTACAATTTGTCCTAAGTCTATAGAAAACATTTTCCGTCTTGGAGGAATTATGAAATTCTATTTCTCCCTAATAAACAAAACTTAAAGGGATTTTGGTTTACTTCTGTGGGCCTCTACTCTAAAGAATCTCTTGTTTTAAGGATGTCGAGTAAGTTTTGTCCTTTTTCTGACAGGTCTTGATTTTCTTTACGGATCACAAATTATGTGTAAAGTACGAAAAAGGTGCTGTAAAGTCTGTAAAGGATGAAGTTCTGAAAGTTACTGAGAGAATGAGAATGGTGCCAGTCGGTATAGGCTCTCATATCAACATCCGGGAACTAGAGAGGATCAATAATGATGGACGCGACATCATCCATGTTGGAGAATATGAATATCCTGAAAAAGTTGGAAAGAAAATTATGCACGGTACGTTACAAACACTCCTTTATTGCTGTGAATTATGCTCAGTTTGCATTGGTTTCGTAAAGTAATTCTGCATCAGTATCGCCACGAGATTTGAGCTTGAGTTTACAATCCTCACTTCCAATTCTGACTTCACAATGCAATCCTACCATTTTTCATCACGCCACTGTTATACATAATCATACCAGTATTGTCAGGTTTCTTGTTTACAAGTAGAGAGGATTGGGTGGGGGGAGGGAGTGTAAAACAAAACAGACAGAAGGATTGAAGTCGAGAGAGAAAATGACGGGAAAAAGGATTCACAGAGGGAACCAGTGGAAAAAGAATATACCCCTTTCATTTAGGTATGCAGCTGAGTTTAACCTCTCAAAATCAATCTAAAAATAGGTAGCATTACTACGTAAAAGTCTTTTTCCTTTTTTTTCTACAGAATTACGTGGAAAGGATTTGTTTGGTAAGTGCTGTGTATTTCTTGTAAGGTTGACGCATAAAAGTAACTTCGGTTGTTATATCATCACTTCTTATATAAAACATGATCTCTGTTTCTGTTTATCTGTTTACACCATTATTTGATGTTTGTTTACAGAAAGCTACCTGGAATACTTCACAACTCCCTACTTTGTTTTTCTTCGTGACACGCTGAGCTACCTGGCCCTCCTTGCGTTACACTTTGCTCTTTGTCTTGAGACATCAAGCATTCCGTTCAGCGGTCTGGAGTGGGCTATTTTCGTCTTCTTCATGGGACGGATTTTGATGGAATTTCAACAGCTCCTTGGAGGACAGGAAAAAGAGACTGGAACTAAGCATAAGGGAACAAAGTACGAACGCTGTGCTGAAAGTCAGGAAGAAACGGAGCACGAAATCACCGACAAGAAAAGAAAAGCGGCCATATTTGTGCTCAAGCTGTGTAACAAGTATCTCAGGTACATGTACTGTGGTTGTTAATGTTTTTTGTCGTTATGTGTAATGGTGTAAAAAAATCAAAATACAATATTATGATATAAATATATTAGAATAATGTCAGACGTATCGATTTTGATGGTAAAAAAAACAAATAATGAATAAATAAATGTTTCCTAATCAAGCCTATTGCTGGTTTGCAACTGACGTCACGGTAGCCAATTGCTAATGAACAAGTACAAAGCGTTTCCCTCCTCTGGGAACTAAACTCTTTTATCATGCAGATCCTGCTAAAAAAAATTCATTGTTTTGTCCATCAAAATGGCCGCCTTGTCACGGTTGCAAACCAAAATGGACGGGGAGAACATCAGTCGAGGAGCCGTGAAACGCCATCAATCCCACAACTCACTGCGTAGTTAAAAGATGGTGGCCTCGAAACCGTAAAAGTACGTTGTTTAAAGTCAATTTTTATAATATGAATTATATGAATGAATATGAAGAAACGTTGTTTTCCATTAAAATAACCGGGACAAATATAACATTCAGTTCATTTATTTCTAGTGATCGATGGAACATTTTGGACCTTGTTACCCAACTGGTCTACATGGTGACGTTTCTGCTAAGGATTGTCACTTGGATCGAGTCTGAATCGATTATCAACAATAGAGCCCTCGTCATCGCTGGTTATCTGTACGGTCTCAACACCATGTTCCTTACGCTCCGAGCATTCGGTCACGTGATGGAGACTGTAAAGAAAGTTGGTCCCATTCAAATCGCACTGTTTCACATCATTGGTGACGTGGTCACGATATTTTGGCAGTTTCTTGCAACTATTCTGGCTTTTTCTATCGCCATCACAAAGGTGTACATGGCTGAAAGATCATTTCTACTAGAGATCAGCGGCGAAAAGTCGTGAGTATGGAAGTTAAATAAAATAAATTAGTTTTATCTTTGCTTTGTCGATGTGTATGGCACTTTAATTTGTGCTTGCAGAGGGCACTGCAGAAGACTGCCGCAGAAAGCAGTATTGGGAATTTGACATATCCCGACTAGAGAAAGACTGACTTGTTGGCTATTTACATAAATCATCCAAACCCTTCAACGCTATCTCAAAGTGAATTTATCGTTCCGCGAAGAAAAATCAAGAAAAGCAACAGACTAAAATAGAATAAATTGCTTGTAAGACACCAAAAATACCTACCTTATAATTAAAATCCCTTATTTTGTTTTCTGTTTTCTGTTGCAGTGCTTGTCAAACATCTGGTCTAGCCTGGTGAGTTTAAATCAGTTGTTCTTTACTTACAAACAAACACCCCCAAATAGAAAAGATACATGATTTAGGTGAAAAGGATCTGTGTTATTGAAGCGTGATTTCTGTAAAAAGCTTCATTTTGGTGAAAAAAAGGTGATTTGGGTGTAAAAGAAGCGTGATTTGGGTTCAAAAGAAGCGTAATTTGGGTGCGAAAGAAGCGTGGTTTCGGTACAAAAGAAGCTTGACTTGGGTGTAAAAGAAGCGTGATTTGGGTGTAAAAGAAGCGTGATTTGGGTGTGTAAAAGAAGCGTGATTTGGGTTTAAAAGAAGCGTGATTTGGGTGTAAAAGAAGTGTGATTTGGATGTAAAAGAAGTGTGATTTGGGTGTAAAAGAAGTGTGATTTGGGTTTAAAAGAAGCGTGATTTGGGTGTAAAAGAAGTGTGATTTGGATGTAAAAGAAGCGTGATTTGGGTGTAAAAGAAGTGTGATTTGGATGTAAAAGAAGCGTGATTTTGGTGTAAAAGAAGCGTGATTTGGGTTTAAAAGAAACGTGATTTTGGTACAAAAGAAGCGTGATTTGGGTGTAAAAGAAACGTGATTTTGGTACAAAAGAAGCGTGATTTGAGTGCAAAAAAAGTTTGTTTTGGGTGTAAAATAAGCGTGATTTGGGTGTAATAAAAGCCTGATTTCTGTATAAAAGAAGATGATTTGGGTGCAAAAGAAGCGTGCTTTAGGTGTTAAAGAAACGTGATTTTGGGTGTCAAAAAGCGTCATCATGATTTGGGTGTAAAGGCAGCGTGGTATCTGTGTCAAGTTGCGTGATTGGGCCGTAAAAGAAGCGTGTTTTGGCTTGTTATTTCAAATTACATTCTCGCAGTGGGAATGCAAAGAAAGTTTAAAAAATAGCCGACAAACTGCTCCCATATCCTTCGTGTTACATTAGAGACGTCAACTAAGGCAAAAACGTGATATTAAATGAGTGCTGTTATAAACTGATTTAATTCTAACATTTTGTTTTTACTCGAAGTTGGTGGTCGATGGTAAAACATCTTTGCTGGTCTCTGCTGGGTATAGCTGAACTAGATCCTTTGGACTCAGTTGACAGTCCTTCAGTGACACTTGTCCACTTTCTGTATGGAGCTTTCCTTGTCATGGGAGTCATTCTGCTCGTCAACATGATGATAGCACTGCTCTCTAACACATACCAACGAGTTGAGGTATAACACGTTGCTGCATCCTAAATCTAGTTAGTAAAATAAACCATGGGACCGTCAAAAAATGATATCTTTCTCAAAGTGACGATCTTCTACGAACGTAACAACTCCTTCCATAGTACAAAGTTAAAGGATGTAACTATTTAGGTAAACCATTATGTGATGTTATATACGTTAAAAAGTTTACAGGTTTAGGCCTTTTTACATAAGCCAAGTGTTTGTACCAATTGCAACAGAAAACAAATATTCGACATTTCAACTCATTACCCCTAGACAGCATTGACCATCTAAAAGGACTAAAACCATGTTGCTTTTTACATTTTCTTCTCTTTTTTTGAAGGACAATGCTTTGAAGGAATGGTCGTTCAAGAAAGCCATCACGATCCAAACGTACAGTACTTATCATCCAATACCAGTTCCCCTTAACCTGATATCAAACTTATTTCTGTGCATTCGGTGGCTTTGGTGGAAATGTACTTGTTGCAATGCCGGACACCCGCTCAGGAACACGAAGAGAAACGACCGAGTAAGTATAGTATTCCCTAGTTTTTGCCCAAGATGATTTAGCTTGATGAAGTTGAGACAAAAATCTCCCACTGCATGGATTTGGCAACTTTAATCTGTAGCTGAAAATAACACTAACAGTAGACAGGATGAATTATCGAGAACGATGCAATTCTAGTTCTGTAATTGAACCCATGACCTTCCGCACAGCGGTTGGATGCTCTAATTTCTGGGCTACAGGGAGACTCATGTCGAGCTATGGCTTTTACACCCAAATCACGCTTCTTTTGCACCCAAATCACGCTTCTTTTATACCCAAATCACACTTCTTTTACACCCAAATCACGCATCTTTTACACCCAAATCACGCTTCGCGCCATGAGCTTTAATACGCTATGCTACGAGCGACACGCGTCCCGTATACTGCTAAGATCAGCAATGTCAAACGCGTCCTGCGTGGGGATGGTAAATATCTAGTTTGGGAAATGAAGTAAAGAAAGTAAGAAACTGATTGGTGGTCCCTCGATCTCAGTGCAAACAGAAAGCAACTATAATAACAATCTGCAATATCACAGCGACAAACCGATGAGTGCTGACGGATCTCTTGAAGACCTGGATCAGTAACTTAGTTAAAACGGAAAACATAGACGGCAAACTGATACTGACAGCGTAAGCGGTCAGAAATAAACAAAATGGATAAAGCTTATAAATAAAAAATTGATCTATAACTTACTTATCCATTTTGTTTATTTTTTACCGCTTTCGCGGTCAGGATCAGTTTGCAGTCTCTATTTTCCGTGAACAGGTTTGTTTTTTCGATTAATTCTGTCAAAATGGAGTCGATATTCAAAATAAACAGTCGTGTGGAAAGATCTATCCAACCTGTATTAGTTGCATATCGCAAGAATTTCTTGACATGCAAACTGATGACGTCATAAGTGGTTGAGTGACCAGTCCTCCAAAACCCGGAAAAATCCGGATTTAGCATTACAAGGGTTAATATCGAAGTTCTTGTCTGATTTGGTGTCAGCTGAATTTATATTGGTATTCTGTTCATTCACGATTTTTCTATCTGAACAAATAATCAAAACGCCTGACAAGAGTGATGTGCTTAACAATTCATTCATGCACCACTCATTTACTGAAGCTTGAAAAAAATTACACTTGCAACAATCGCTAAAGTGCTTACTTATGATCCACTATTAAGTAAAATACATGTAAAAGCATGCTATCAAGTTGACTTATCAGACATATAATTTTGTATGGCTAACAAAGCACGTAGGCAAAATCGTATATTGCATACATGCATGTACATCCCCTTTTAACGCTTGGTAACAGGGATAATCAACCCATCTCAATGTCGACAGTCTCTATGTAAAGTCATGAATAATCCATCACACATCACAGAAGACAAATTCCCCCTCTTTTACTCCTATTTTAAATACGTACCTTAAATAAATCCCAAACGTTCGTTAATAGTTAATTTCTCTTTTTGTTTTATTGCCAGAGCAAATCGCTGGACGCTGTAGTTGAAAATCTTCAACTGACATATTTTGCAAAGTACGGCTACTCATTTCCTCTCACAGATAAACATAATTTAGTAGCAATTATTAATTATGTATACAAATGTATTAGCTACTTAGGCCTGGAAAATGCAGTTACATCTTATGACTTTTACTGTATCGAAAATTTTAACTTTTTACCCCCTATACAAGAGAAATAGTATAAATCTTAAATACCTAAAGAACATGAGAGACTTGCGAAAGAAAAATAAAACACAAACATAAAAAAGAGCATTGTATACATGAAAAAAAAAAAAGAAACGGTTCGGAAATAAAATCCAGTTCGCAAATAGTGAACGAGTCTAAACTTTTGCATACAACCCTTTTGCAGACAGTCATAGTGAGCAATTTCTCTACTTCTTTTTTGTAATTCAGATGAAAGAAAGATGGACCACGTTCTTCAAGAAACTGAGAGAAACCGACAAATGGCCAATCAGATTGCTCACAGAACATTTACCACGCATGCGTTTGATGACGGTGCCTTTCCTACTGGACCAAAGGTTTCAACTAGATTTTTAGGCTGAAATGTTAGCTATTTTGGCGCCGCTACCTTATTTATTTAGCTGAGTTAGCAGAAGTCCTTCTTCGGGCGCCTAATTCTTTCTCCGCTCACTTGAACTAAAAAAATCCATGCTCATGACCTGCGCGTAAGAATTCAAAGCCCAGCGACACCCAATCAGTCTTTTAAAATCACGCAAATCTCTGGAAGACTACGTCATCAGTTTGGAATTTAAGGGTCCAGTCTCTAACTTCTCTCCAGCGGGAATTAAAAGGAAACTTGCGTCCTCAGGGCCGCCTGTACCTCTTGGCCATGTAATGAGGCCTTATCACAAGAATCAGGTGTTTCTCGTGCGAAGGCCTCGCCGGCTAAGAGAAACAGGCGGCTCTGGGAACGAGAATGATGAAAGAGTTGAGTGCGCGAAGATATGCATATGTCTGCCTGTAGACTACGAGTAGTCCCTATTTTTCGCATAGTCCGTCGATCGTGCAAAAAAAAAGTTACCTTCCAGCGTGAAACGAAAAAAAAAATCACGTTCTATGGTCATTTATTTTTTCGCACGCTTGACGAACTCTGCGAAAGAATAGGGACTGCTTCTAGTCTAGGCTGCCTGTTCGACGTGGATATTTTATAGCTTAAAATTTGTCAATTATAACCAAACAAGAGTTTTCATTACTCTTTTGTGATCATAAAGTCAAGCTTGCTAGGCATTATGCTTGAAGGTTATCGTCCCAAGGTCTTTTCTGTAGAGACCAGGCTGGACTCGATCGGTATTGTGAAGACATGAAGCGAATATTCTCCCAGAGCGACTCTTGTGCTCGGTTGATAAGATGTGTATCTTACTTCCCTTACATCCTAGACCACTTTGGCTACACTAATAGAAACTTCTTTATACTGATCAGGCCTGGCAAAGCAAAGGAATAAGAATCGAAGAATGTCTTTTGATTTGTGAAGGAAGCGAGTACTGTTCCACATGTAAAGATGACCCGTCTGATAATCATGGAGCAAGATATCTGTTTCCCTTCTCTCCAGAATCTCCTCATTTTGAGGTAGGTTTTCTATTTAAGTGTCACAAACAAACAAACAAACAAACAAACAAACAGTATTTTTACGATTTGTAATGCGTAGTGGAAATTCGAGCTTTTAAATACAGTTGATCGTCACTCGTTTAAGCCATGGAAGCTGTCTGGAAATCTTGAAAAGAATAAAGTTTTTTGGACATTTGTGGTTTTTGTTTAACGGAGGCCTTTTCTTCTTTTGTGATTAACGACCTTTAACATAAGCCACTACTTCTTCTACAGAGGACTTAAACGAATACAACGACGACGGCGGCGGCGACGACAATGCTGACGTTGTCACTGTCGCTGTTAGAACTGGAAGGCGTTGGACTTTCATAAGATTGAATGACTAATTTCATGTGGCCTCGTTTGTACTAGTCGTAAAGACAATTTCTTAATTAAAGCTTCCTGCCCTCCCTACAAATAGGTTCTGATTCAAGAAACAGCAGAGCGGCGGTTGTTAGGTGTGGGTGTTGTTGGGAAAAATTATGGCAATCATGCCATGCCAGGATGGCTGGATGGGACCGTGGGATACCACATTGATGACGGCAAAATATTCATCAATTCCGAAGATGGAAAGGACTACGACGGTAAGGACCTCTTTCTCCAAATCCATGAAAAAAGGTAGAGCAGTTTTCTATCGAGTGTCGTTAAATCAAAATCATAAAACCAAAGTTATCACTCTGGCCAATCACAATGAACACAGACAGTCCAGAGAACCAGTCTAAAACTCGAAGCAAATACATGTACCAGCACAAAGCGCGGGAAAACGTGCGCGAGCGAGACACGATAATGGATTGGTTTTTATTTTAATCCTGATTGGTTAAGAACGTGGCGCGGGTTTTTAAACCAATCAAAAAGCGTAGTAACGCAAAACCAAAGCAAACGTGAATTACGTTCGATACCCAAGTGAAAACCGCTTTATGATGTTTACTTACTACTTAGGGCCTGTTTACAAGCAGGTAGGGTAACCCTAGTGCTAGGGTTACCCTAGCAGGAGGGTTACCCTAGCGCTCCCACATTTCTTCTTTTTTTCATCGACGTATTTACAAGGCAGCTAGGGTTACCCTAGCCCTAGGGTAACCCTAGCTGAGTGCTAGGGTTACCCTAGCGCCAGGGTAACCCTAGCGCCTTGTAAACGCTCTGCTAGGGATAACTCGCCTACCCGGGACAACTTTATTTTGGCTCCAAGAAGCTAAATATGTTTAAAAATACCGACAAAAACAGCGAATTGTGACCAAAAAACATCGTGTTCTTTCACAATTTGTCGTATTTTTGCACTGGAACGGAATTATTTTCGAATAACAGCTTCTTACGACAAAATTTTACTAGGTTAACTGAAGCGTAACCGGTGTAAGTTGACCCGGGTAGTAGGGTTACCCTACCTGCGAATTTTCGCTTGTAAACCCGGGTTATCTTCTAACCCTCTTGCTAGGGTAACCCTAGCACTAGGGTTACCCTACCTACTTGTAAACAGGCCCTTACTTTATCCTCTTCGTGCATGGAGTAAATTTTCGTTAGTGAAAACTTTATTTGATTTTTCTGAGCCCATATATACAAGAGAATATTACAAATAGCCAGAGAGTGAGTTCGAAAATTTAAGAGCAGCAATTGTCCAGGTTTAACATGAGGTCTTAAGGAAAGCACTTTACAATCCTATACTGACGACCTGTTAAAGTAACGTGTAGGTAAATGCTAGAGGGGGGGGGGGGGGATAACCCGGGAGAGACTAGGATGTTATCTAGGGGACTAGCCAATGATCAATCATTACGTTCTCCGGATTGTTAAAATTAGACCAGTTCTACCCGACCTCAATTCACCTTACTTTATGGTGAGTGTCATTTCCCTGCATTGATAATTTATGGAATTGTATGGTAAGGTAATGCAAGGCTTTCCTGATCTCACCTCACCACGCAGTACCTTACCTTTTCCTTCCTTACCCTACCCTACCTTACGTTCTCTACCTTTCTACCTTACGTTCTACCTACCGATCTACCCTACCCTATCCTACCCTACCCTACCCTACCCTACCCTACCCTACCCTACCCTATCCTATCCTACCCTGCCCTACCTTACCCTAACCTACCCTACCCTACCCTACCCTACCGGTCTACTCTACCCTACCCTACCGGTCTACTCTACCCTACCCTACCCTACCCTACCCTCTTAGAGGAATTAAGACTTGAACTCATTTCATTATTCCTTAGATGCTATGGCATACAGAGGAGATGTAATTGGTTGTACTGTCAAGTTTGAGTTGGCAGCAAATGGCAAGATTCCAGTGGTTTTCTCTTTAAATGGAAGACAGATCACTCAGGACGAGATACTTATGGAATACACCCCAAATGAGAAGTCACTGTTCCCTTACATAGCCATGGGACACGTGGGAATCAGAGTGTTGGCCAAGGTTAGAATATTTTATATTTAAATAGAATACCAAACACGGACAGTTGCGCAAGTACAATATTGACACAAGACCGACTATCAAAATTACGTTACCGTCAAGTAAACAGTGTACAGAAGAATAATTATAATTTATATATTTACCCACGTTACACAAAAGAGCTCATGAGCTCGTTAAGAGGTACGTGCATCCAAGATCGAATTGGAATATAGAAGTCTCGGTATTTGTAGAGGCAGAAAAACCGGACAACCCGGCGATTAAACCTCGGAGTAAGGACGAGAACCAACAACAAACTGAACCCACTATGGTGGCGGACCGGAATTGAACCCGGCCGGGCCACGGGCCAATAAGCGTTTTTATCCATTTCAAGGAGTGAGTAAATGTTTCGCAAACGGCACTTGATAATTTGATAATATTAAGGAAAATTTCAAAATTTTCTTTTGCCTTCTTTTGCTAACTAGTTTTTGAATCACTTGTGGCGCCACTTCAACATCGATTTATTAATTAAGAGCTGCTTGAACATCAGTATTACACTTGTTCAAATAGTCTGGCAGGGTTGCCTCAGCTCAGCTGGAAGTGTTCAGGGAAAAAATAAAATTATTGAAGGTCTCGATTTTAATTACCTTTCGACACCCCTAAAAGTTGACATTTTGAAGAAAATTCAGACAAAACTGCTTTCTTTATCAGCCATATCTGGGTTGAACATAGATATGACAGATATAATCCAAAATTTGTTTTCCTTCTAATCCCAGTTGCGATCCAGCGACACGTTCCATGTCCAACCTACTACTGCAGGAAAAAACGAACGGGAAATGGAAAGAGAACTCATGATCATGACAATCTTGAATAGAATTGAAAACTTTAAAACGCAAACAGTAAAACAGGTCGAAGAAGCTTACGACGTTATAAGAAGCGCGGAATTTGGGCTCCATCACTCACAATCAAACCGCCGACGTTTATTTAATCGGTTAAAATACAGTTTTGAAAGCGTTAAGGACTTGTTTCGAACGCCACTAGAGGTGGACGAAAGTCCTCGCTTAACGAGAAGAAATTTGAAGGATCTTTGCACGAAAGATGAGATGGATCACAAAGGACATTGGCCTACGAACACCGAACTTTTGACAAAAATAAGTAATAATTTGCAAGAGATTGAAGAATATACGGCTGACATGAGCGGCAGATTTCTTAAAAGACTGGAATGTTTGAAGACGGATATGAAGAAACATTGCGATGGGTTAAAAGAAATGGATAGTTATGTTGAGAAAGAGTTCAGCGAAGTTATAGATGTGATAAGACAACATTGTAAAATGCATAAAGACGACAAATTTAAAGAAGACTAAAACATGGTTTAATTTCAGATAAAGGAGTTTTTGCAGATAGGTTTCTGTCAAGAAAAGTTAGAAACCAAATTTCTAGTTCAGCTTTAACTTTTTAACCTTTGTGACACTCGGCTATATAACAAAAGGAAACTGACTGATCCAAGAGTTGTAAAATGATAAAACATGCTTATTGCGAATTAAGTATACATTAATCAACAGTAGGCAATATTAAGTGTTTGTCGCCTATCGACTTACACTGGTGCAATGCAAAAGAAATTTCCACCTATTTACAAGACAACAATGAAAATACCCAAGATTGTGTAAAATTCAAAATCTGCATGCATTACATAGTATGATAAACAATTTTAATAAATGAGATAAACTCACTGAGTCACCGTTATCAATTCTGTGTGCTACGCTAACTTAGTTTTTTTTTATTGCAACACAAAGACACAAAAAAAACTTAAAGTACAATAACTTACAATGCGCTATACATGCTTACATTAGTAACGATACAATAATTTACATCAAAAAGACAATGACTCGCACTTATTACAGAGACTTTCCTTGCATACTTATACTAAGTTTAATTTTACTTACAATAAATTTACTTACTAACTCTGTATCGTTCTGTATTACGCCAACTTAGGCCTAGTTCAGACGTCGTGCTTCTGCCGTGTCGAACTGAATTGCAATTAGGTTCGACTGTAGTACGGCAGAAGCACGACTCTGATTCAGACGTCGTGCCAGAGTCGTACCAAATTCAGGAGTACTGAAGCTACCTAACAATAAGTCAGCGGTGATCCAACAAAAATGGCGCCGTTTTCCAAATTGCTGCAAAAACTCCTACATTTAAAGTCATTGCAAGACTCAAGAAAAAGACGCAAGGAAAAGTAACAGAAAAAAACTTTTCTTTTTGCAAGTACGGCGAATGTTTGTTTCTTTGACCGACTAGTTTCCGAAAACTTGCTTATTTCAGATTCAGCCTCTCTAGCTTCTTCTTGCCTTGCTCCCTCTCAAAAGTGTCATCTACTTCGTTGAATGAAACATCCTCGACGTGCTTTTTAGCAGAGAGAATTTCATATGTATTCCTTTGACTGGCCGCCATGTTTTTTCAAAATGGCGGCTGAAAACGGAGAAGACCATGCGGACGAGTTTGTGCGCAAACTCCGTAAAGGAGAATTATTCTCGGGTCTCCTCGTAACTCCTGGCGGGAACGTAATCCCGCTAAACTACATTTATATAATTTATGAATTTGGTTTGGTGCGGCAAAAGCACGACGTTTGAATCGCTGCCGTGCCAGAGTCGTGTAGCAAGGCATGGCGTGTCGAACTAAATTGCATTGCTTTGCCGAACTCAATTGAAAAGTTTGATTCAAACGCCGTGCCTCTGCCGCGCTTTTGTTGAACTTAATTCCTGAATTTAGTTCGGCACGGCAGAAGCACGTCGTCTGAACTAGGCCTTAGTGCTGGATAATAAAGGCAATGGAGTGGAAATATTATAAAGAAAAAAAATGTTTCCTTTCTTATCTCAGATGCGATCCAGCGACACGTGCCATGTTCCCTCAACAACAGCAGGACAAAACGAATATCAAAGGGAACGGGAACTGATCATGACGATCCTGGAGAAAATTAAGAACTTCGAACTAGAAACGCATAAACAGGTGGAAAAGTCTAACGAACTTATGAGAAGTGCAGAGTGTGAGCTTGAATACACAGCATCTAGCCGCCGAGGTTTGGGGAAGAAGCTAGTAAGAGGTTTTGAGAGCATTAGGGACTTGTTTCTAGGACAGACAACGAACGAGTTAACGATGAGCAGTCCTGTCTTAGCTAAAGCAAACTTGAGGTCACTGGTCGAGAAAGATGAGAGTTACAACAAAGGACACTGGCCTACTAACACAGAACTGTTGACAAAAATAAGCGATGAACTGGCAGAGATTGGAAAATACACATCTGACAAGAGTGGTGAATTACACAAAAAAATGGAAAGTATGAAGGTGGATGTGGAGAAACAAAGAAACGAGTTAAATGACATGGGCAGTTATGTCGAGAAAGAGCTCAGCGAAGTAAAAGAATTGATCCGAAAGGAACGGGAACTTATCAAGACGATCCTGGAGAAAATGAAGAACTTCTGTCTAGAAACGCATAAACAGGTTGAAAAAACTGAGAAACTTATTGATAGCACAGAATGTGAACTTCAACTCACAGCATCTAGCCAGCACCAGCACAAGCATCGGCTAAAAAGAGGTTTTCAGAGCATTAGGGACTTGTTTCAAAGACTAATATTCCCGGCCAAAGCAAATTTAAATTTAAACTCGAGATTGTCGACACTGCAGTTCGATAAGAGTTACGAAAAACACTGGTTGATTGATTGGTCTAGTCAGAGTAACATCGCACAGTTGACAAAAATAAGTGATGAACTGTCAGAGATTGGAAACTACACATCTGACAAGAGTGGTGAATTCCATGAAAGAATTGAAAGTATGAAGACGGATGCAGAGAAACTAAGAGATGGGTTAGAAGACATGGACAGTTATGTCGAGGAAGAGCTCAGCGAAGTAAAAGAATTGATTCGAAAGAACTGCACGACAAAGTTGAAGAAGACAAATTCCTGGCCAGCATTGGGGTCATCAGAACATAAATAAATGGCGATTTAATTGTCGTAATTATACATCATCTCTTTGAGATAAAATTTGAAACACAGTTTCTAATTCAGTTCATAACAATATTTAAACTGGTCTGACACTGACTGAAGTACTGAACGTAATATACAACGTTTACAATAAAACTTAATAAAAAACGTTGTATATTGTCAGACCAGTTTACATTTTGTTAATTATGCCTATCCCTGACTGCAAATTCAGCACTTTTCGCATAGTTCAGTTCACTTGTCGACGTTGCAAACTATTAAATAGTATTTTCGGAGTACTTTAAATGTTGTACAAAACAAAAGTTTCGGGGATAAACCCTTCATCAGTGTAAATATACACGAATGATGTCTTAAGATAAACGCTTGAGCTTAATTTTGTAACATTCAAATAATAATAAAGTAATAAAGGGCAGCCTCGAGCCAAGTGGTGCATACTGCCTGAGCTTATCCCGGTTTCGATAGCATTAAGCAGCTAGGAATATTCCTATTCCCCCCTGGATGGGATGCTAGTCCATCGCAGGGTATATTGCCTATATCACGGGCGCTTTGCCGCAAAAGTAAATTTCTCTAGATGGAAGCTGAGAAACGAGTTGGAAGAGGGAAAGGGGACAAAAGGTCTGAAGGTCACAGACAACGTGTCCTTATAGGCCTTTATATTGCTGTTGGAGTATATTTTTGTGAACGTCAAGCTTTGAGTGTTTCGTTGAGTTAGTCATTTAATGTTAGTTGAAGCTTGTAATACCGACAAACAAAGTTGACTTTGTCATTCTAACGTTTCCAGGTCAATTTCTAAAGCCAGGAAATATTCTTTGGTACTCGACGCATTGCGTTGGTCGGTAACATAATTTGCCTTGTTAAACTACTATTCAAATCTAGTCTAGTTTAGTTGACCTTGCAGTAATTGGTAATATTGGTTATTTTTTCAAAGAGAATAAAACTATTTCTGCAACGTTTTCAGCGCTCCAATGTTAAAGTGAGAGATGATTTTTGTTGAACTCGTTTAAGGAAATAACCTTTGTTATTGATTTAGTGCTTTTGTGTTGTTTTAGAGTAAGTACGTGAGCGTACGGATCAAAGAACTGCGGAAATCTTGTTTCCGTAACCATCGAGTAATGAACTTTTTATATTGTAATTAGAAGTTAGCTAACCTACGCAAATATTTATGCTACCTTGTAATATAGCTTTAGTTTTATGCTTGCTGCTATAAAATTAGGATCACGTTCACTTAGGTTAAAACGCATTTTGTCGAGATACAGCTGTATTGGTACCAAAATCTACAGTTTAAACGCTAAATAGAGGGAAAGGTAACCGAATGCTTGGAACAGGCTTCTATCAAGGCAATTAGTCAAAATTTGTCTTATATTATTATCTTTGTGTAGGAGCGAATGATCTCTCTTGGCGAGTCGGTGACGTCACTGCGTATTGTCCAGAGTCCCACCGGCAATCGACCCTATATCGTTCCCAGGGTCCACTCTCCTCCTTCTCCGGAACGAGGTTGAGTCCCGCAGAGCCTTTTTTAGCATTCCGTTTGCGTCACGCAATAATCCTGTGCACACTTTTCACTCCGCGCGCTGAGGTGTCTTGCAAGTCGCAACACCCTCCGAGAGGTAAATAATGTTTATTGTCTGTTTCAGTTCATAGCCCATAGTCATAGCCATAGCCTACAGCCTTAAATTTAAGCAGATGTTTATTCAGTTTATTCTTATAGCCATAACTATGTTGTAACGTAGAAATTTTTGGTGATTATTTATTTTTGAAGCGGTTATTATATTTTGTGTGCATCTTATACAGTACATAAATTCAAACAATTTCATTTGAACTTCTCACTTCGTCCCAAGTTGTAACTGATCGCTTCCACTCCTTGATATCCAGGGTCTTAAAGTTTAATATAAACACGATTAATGGCTTTTGTTTCTGTTTTAAAACAATGAATAATTATGCTCGTCTCCTCTGAGTAGAATATTTAATGAGGAAACAAAACGCTCGTGTTTAGCGGCAAAAGGGTTATCTCCATTTAAAAGTCATCAAACCATGTTAAAAAAGTAAAGGAGTTAACTGAGAAGGCTCACAGAGTTTACACTTAGAATTGCCCATGGAAAGAATTTTCAGGGAAAGACTGTTCAAGCATGTTCAAGCTTTCATGTTAGACGACGGGCAGTCTGCGTGAAGCGAACTGAAGAAGCGCGAGTGAATCCGAGTGGGAAAATGGCAGGTGGACTGCTTCCAGTTTTTGCGCGGCCATTTCCCACTCTCTTTTTTTTTTCCACGCGCTAGACAGACAAAGAATAAAATGGATACTTGTGGTCTTCAGAATACCCGGCCACTTTTTTGCATCTCATTGAATAACAAAAGTGCTTATTGTGTTACATGTACGCCTCGTTCAATAAAGCGTTCCGACCGACACAGGTAAATGAAGTGGCCAATAATATTGACACGCGTATTGACTGAACTCTTTTTACAGTGTTTAAACAGTTCAAAATGACAGACTGAGAGATATACTTTCATTTATCGCAAAGCCACATTTTTTTTATGATAGTACATTTATTTTTCATATGTTTTTGTTCAATTGCGCTGTACACATACAATATTAATTAAAAAAGGCCAGACCTCGGCCAGACCACAACACCGGGAGCTTCGTGCCCTACTCTTTGCGAATAGTATGTGACTTCCTTAACGTCCCCTGCAATAAGACTGAAGAAACAGGAGACGGTGCCTACGTTTAATTTTGTACCGATTTAAAACAGAAACGAATCGAATTTAAGCAGTTAGAAATAGCCGCCAAAATTTTACTATAGGTGTCAAAACAACTAAAACGCCGTTTTACGTTTAACATAACATAATCTTAATCAGGCTGATGTGTCACTCCGTGCTCCAACTTATGCCAAACTTTTTTCCGCAGTTTCGCGTTTTCCTCGCCACGACTAACCCTGGGTCTCCGATGATGAACACAACGTAACAAAACATAATTTTATTTCCTCGACTTTCCTTTTTACACAAATTAAAATTTCAAACTTTTTTAAGATGACAACTTTAGACAAATGTATAGGAAATTAAAAACGTTACTGAACGCTTTCAAGCCCAGACACATCCTTCAAACTGGGCGAATAAAAGCTTTTGCCGAGTATCTTAATTTACAATTCATAAGTTGTCCAGAATTCAAGTTTTTGTAAAAGATATTTGCCGTCGGATTCCCATATAAGCACTGTAATTTCTACCCGTTTTGCCTACCCGTCAGTCGACCGTCAAAATTGCGTCGCAAACCGTGATAAGGCCTTTTGCCAAACTGGTCTATTTTACGGAACGACTTCCATAATCACCTTGTTTAACTATCTTTGCCCTAGCTGAAGTAGAAGTGGCTAGTAAATAAAGTTGCCTGATAAATATAATACATGCAAATGATCATTCAAATTTAAGCTTACAAGGAAAATAATTGAATAATGATGATTTCGGGGGTGAATTGGTAGTATCTTGTTATAGCCTTGGCTTTTATGATAAGAGAATTTTCGAATCATGAATTTTCGAATATGGCTTTGGATCGAGCTTCTAACTTGTAAGGAATATGGACGGAGACTTCAACGAAGGAATATTAGTGGATAATGAATATTTCATCATATTATTCCGGTAATATTAGATGACACGTCAATTCAAGTTTGACCAGTTTGCTCAGCTGTCGAATAAATGGTCATACGTGGTTATACAAGTGAAGAAAAAACCAAGGAAACCTATTAATTATTAGCACACTGCTTGCGAAGCCAACGTCGCTAGTTTGATCTACATTCGATTTTCATCGTTTTAAAACCCTGTAGCTTTGCTGTTTCAGGTATGTCAGTTCAGTGATAGTCTTGAACGTTAACACAGAAAATGTATATACTCTAGGACGTCAGGAAACAGAGGATACTCTTATCCATTAATAAATGGCGAAAGCACACGAAGAGATCGCAATGGAAGAATTGAGAAGCAAAAAAGACAATAATTCTGAAGAGCGAGGTAGGAATTAATCTTTGCATGTTGGATTTTGATGATTTTTATTGTTGTTTCTGTCGTATAGAGCATTGATAAGTTGCATTTAATTGAGTGTGACTAATAAGCACGTTATTAACCGAACAGGTGGTTTTTGCGGGGGTTTGATAGATCCCGGAACAAATATGGGGTTCCCATTACTACAATAGATAATTTCACCCCAAATCTAGCTTGTGAATTAAGTACAAATTCCCAAAATTGTTGCAAAGAATATCCGCATTAATGTGAAAGGAAAGAGCCAAAGCTTTGAAAGCATTTGCGTTTAAACGCACCACTAGGAGCCCATGGGCTCCTGGCACTACGGCTAAATTTTGAGCATTTACCGTAAGCACGCATTAGACAGGGCGCATAATGGCTTTTTTATTAAAAAAAAAAAATTGACGTACAAGGTACATAGTTTTGTTGCCTTTAACCCCCAGGGGTTAAAGCCAAAAGGTACCCATATACATCTCCACAACAGTAAAATGTTATATTTTTTTAAAAAAGCAAGACTTTTGGGGATGGGCGGTTTTGGAATTGACTGATACATTTAAACCTTGCTGAAGTGAGAAAAGCGGGGTCCTCAAGAAAGCTTTTGAATTAATGGCCCCCAGAAAGTTGTTTTGCTAAATTGATCTCTTTTATTTCACCTTCATGAAGCGTTTGAAGAAGAATTGATGAGGAGCATAAAGGATGGTGATGTTGATGATATCACTGACAAACTTGCACCAAGAGCTCTCACAAAATGTGACACCAATGCATTACTCATGGCTATGAAGGTGAGTAACGTGGCTTGGTCCAAAGACTTCCCATATTCAGCTGCTACTATGGTGATGATCGTTCTACCTTTAAGTGGTTTAAAGTCTTTATTTGCTCAAGTCAGTGTGTTCTGTTTCAAATGTGTAAATCTAAATTTTATTTTAAGAGCATTTTAAAAGTAACCCTGTAGCAGAAAAAGGTATAAAAGTTTTTAAATGCAGTGGACTACTCGACGTAAGAGGAAACAAGGCGCCGTTTAGATCGATCTTTGGGGTTAAAAGTAATTTGAACCAGTCCAAAACAAGATATTTTGTTCCAGTATATTTTAATGGTTTCTTTTACAATTTCCCACGAAAACTCTGTCTATTTAACCAAGATGTTTCTCTCAGTATAAAATACATTCATCTTATTAACCAAGTGCAGGGGCTTTACTGGGAAAATATCAGCCCGAGGTCTTGAGAGTCCGCGTAGAAAAGACCGAGGACTAATACAGTGAAAACCAGCGAGTAAGAACCTAGGTTTTTTCAGGTTAGCCTAGACAGGCTCTAACATAAATAGTAGTTAACACAAATTTAGGCTATTTAGGTTCTTGATAGTTTCTTATTTTTTGGTAAAAAACTTAAATTGTTGCTTATAGAACTTTTAGTGATATTCGGCCTATTATTTGTATAAAATGTGCAATAGCAAAAAAGCGTTTACTTATAAAGGAAGCACTGATCATTTAGAACATGACAATACAGTATATACATGTACAGTAAAGCCTTATCCAGACTTATTTTTCCAAAAGTAAACATTTTCAGTCAGTTTTAGAAAATAAGAACCTGTTTTAAAATTTTAGGTGAAATAGGTTCTAATAAAATTGGGGTCTAATTTACAAATATTAGGCTAACAGGTTCTTAAATGTTAGGTTCTTACTCACGGGTTTTTACTGTAGTCATTAACCAGTTGTTTCAATAAGAGGTTTAAGCGATTCGTGTGAAAAGCCATTTTGTAAGCCATTTTATTACGCGAGAATCATTCGAGACAACACCGGTCTAATAGTTAGAGATTATTGGACCGGCAGTGGAGCAATATGATAGGTCGATTTTAGCTATTGGCCCTCTGACCACCCAAGTCGTGTTTGTAAAGAGTGTTACAATATTATTTATCGGCAGGTAAATTTTGAGCTTCGCCGTTTAGCAAACAAGAAAGGGCCGGACGAAGATGAGTTTACTATGCTGGCTAACTCAGTTGACGAGTTCACGACTTGTTTACTTGATCCTTTAAAATCCCACACGGAGGACCGTCGTGCCTTTGGGGATTCTCTTGATGACGTCATAGACGCTGGGATTTCTTTGGAGCAAAAGAAGGTGACTTTCGATTTTTGTTTCGTGAAAACAATGAAACAGGCATATTCATTACTTAGCAGCCATGCCAGTTGCTAGGCAGCAATGAGAAAATGTGAAAAATCTAGCTTGCGAACTGGCTCCCGAGTGGGGTATGCGAACAAAGCGAGCGATAGAGCGGGACCTGAGGGGGAGTAGGCCCCGCTCTTTCGCTCGCTTCGCTCGCGTACCCAACTCAGGAGCGTGTTAGCAGGCTAGAAAAATAGTTCTCGGTTCTTCACCTCCTTGGCTACGCTTTGTAAATAGCCAACTTGTCTGCCTCCTGCTAGTAAAACATAAATAAACTACAATCATGAATTTATATTCAACCAACTTATATATTGACTAGACTAACGTAGTGACTTGCGGTACATGCAATTTGCACCAGTGAACATTTTTTAAAGTGTTTGCTGAGATCCAACAGCAAAGCAAAGAATTTACAATAGAGATACCGTTACCGCTTTTTATATGACTGAGTATTCCGATAGCAAAAAAAGGTAACAAAAACAGCAACTGTCTTTGAGGGCTGAACACTATATTGTACCCAATATATCCAATAACCTTTCTCTGACTAAGAGACTTAGATGGATGACAGTTTTAAACGATCATCGTTAATCAATTTTATCAATTTTTGTAGTTCTTTGCTCACCCTGTGATGTACAACTTGATGAACAACAAGTGGTGGGGTACATTTGGAAGAATGAAGAGATCATCCTGGTTGGATTTACGATGGAAATGGTTCCTCCTTAACCTCTGGTGTTTGCTTGATATAGTGTTGTTTCCAGTCCTCTTCGCGGTATTTTATATCAAGCATCGTGTCAACAAACGTAGACGTTTAAACAGAGGTAAATATTGCTCAATAGCTGAACAATAGTATGGTAGAAATGTCTACTATACAGTCTTCTTTGATTTAGCAACTGTGTTTGAAATATCATTTACGATAGCAGTATAGTATAGTGTTTTAGAACTTCTTTCAGAGTAAGAATTTTTTTGTAAATCTATTGATGTTTTTTACTGTTTTAGCTATAGTCTGAATCATCAAAATTTGTTGAAATAGAGTTAAGAATATACAATACGATTTCCGAATAGCAAAAGTTATTCAAAAACTTTTCGTTTCCCGGGAGATAAGTTGCATAACCCAAGTATAGCATTTTTATGCTTCGTCTTACTTTCAACTGCCATTCGTTTTCAAGGAAAGCTATCACTTACCAGAAAGACTTTTACGTTTTTAATTTATTTGCAGAGACAGAGATCGCCTTTGTTATGAACGCAACTTCTGAGATTGCCAACGAAGCCTTTGATCTAATGAAAGAATCCACAAAGTATGTGATGTACAGATACAAGAATCAGCCAGTGAAATATCAGCTCTTTGTTCACGGTGAGGATTCATCTTTGGGGAAGATTAATTTTGACAGCGAAACCGTCGACTTGGTAGCTCTCTCCGACACCGTGGATCAACTGACAAGAGGCACGGAGGAGATTCCTGCCCTTCATGAAGATCTCGAGAAAGTATGTGAAGCTTTCAAAAGCAGTTCAGATCGACAACATGCTGAAAAGGTTGGTGCAGGTGTGCTTGCTCCGGTCAAAGATTTTAAGTAATCGTGTTTTTTGGTACTAGGCTGTGGTTAGCAAAATATAGAAAAGGAATAGCATTCAGTGTACGTCAATAAAAAATATTTTGCGTTTTCTTTCTTTAAAGCATAATAAAATTCTTTTTCCTTCACTTTTACAGACTTTAAGTTACTGCCTAAAGAATATCTTTAAGTTGTCAAGTAAGTTTGTCCTATTTTTGTCAGGTCTTGATTTTCTTCACGGATCACAAAACATGCTTAAAATCCCAGAAAGATCTTGTAAAGGAACAAGTCAAGAAAGTCAAGGTCGACATGGGAATCAAACTAGTGCCAGTCGGTATCGGCTCACATATCAACATCCGGGAACTGGAGAGAATCAACAATGATGGACGCGACGCCATCCATTTTGGGGAATATGAAAATCCTAAAAACGTTGGAAAGAAAATTATGCACGGTAAGTTGCAAACACTGCTTTATTTATTGTAATGTAATGTAAAAACTTTATTTATACACGGGAAACCATCAGTTACAATAAGCTCAAGTATTAAAGAAACTGAAACTAAAACTGCTTTACATGATTGCCGTGTGGGAATCCGATACGTCAGCTACCTTCTTGATAATTTTCTTAAAATTATTAACTGATGCGGCATTTTTAAGACATTTGGGCATGTTATTCCAGAGTATAGCGCCCCTGTAAGAAAAGCTTCGTTTTAAATAGTTGGTATTTGGTTTAGGTAGCGTCAGCTTTCCCTCAGAGTCTCTCAAGTTATAAACAGAGTGACGCTGAGAGAAAAGGTTTTGTAGGTAATCTGGGGCAAGTCCATTCACGGTTTTATACATGATTGCCACGAAAGAGATCAGTGTTCCGTTGGTTTCGTGAAGGAATTCTGTACATTTCTACAAAATTGTCAGATTAGAATTTTTGCTTTCCTGTAACCTGTGGAGAAGACATATAATTTTTGCTTTCCTGTTAACCTGTGGAGAAGACAGGGGACAGACACCCTAGAGAAAGAACAGTATGGGAGTTGATAGAGGGAATGGCGTGCAGCAGGTTTCCCAAGGTTGGGATTTAGGAGAAATAGAATGTGCCCCCCCCCCCCCCTCCACCCCCACCACACCCTTTAAATATTTATGTTGAACGTCTCAAAACCATTTTAAAAAATAGATAGCACTGCCACGTTAAATGTGTTTTTGTTTCTCTTTCTACAGAGTTACGAGGAAAGGATTTGTATGGTAAGTACTGTTTTTTAAAACGATTTTTAATTATTGCAAGGTAGGCGTTTGTTAAGATCTTCAGTTGTTAATGAACAACAAGCATAGAGAGTACAGCTTTTAAAAACGAAATACATGATCTCTGTTTTATTTTATCTGTTTACATGATTCATTTGATTTTTGTTCTCAGAAAGCTACTTGGAATACTTTACAACTCCTTACTTTGTTTTTCTCCGTGACACGCTGAGCTACCTGGCCCTCCTTGCGTTACACTTTGCTTTTTGTCTTGAGACATCAAGCATTCCGTTCAGCGGTCTGGAGTGGGCTATTTTCGTCTTCTTCCTGGGAAGAATTTTAATGGAATTTCAACAGCTCCTTGGAGGACAAACTAGAGAGACTGGAACTAAACAGAAGGGAACAAACTACAAACACTGTGCTGAAAGTGAGGAAGAGACAGAGCTCAAAATTACCGACAAGAAAAGAAAAGCGGCCATATTTGTGCTCAGGCTGTGTAACAAGTATCTCAGGTACATGTAAAGTACTGTGGTAGTTGTTTTTTTTTGTCGTTATATATAATGGTGTAATAAAATCAAAATATAATATTAATATTATATAAATATATTTAAAAAAAGGCCGACGTTTTAATTTTGATGGTAAAAAAAAACAAATAATGAATAAATAAATGCTTCCTTATCTAGCCTATTGCTGGTTTGCAGCTGACGTCACGGCGGCCATGCTGGGGGACAAAAACAAAGCGTTTCTCTGCGGTGGGAACCAAACTCTTTTATAATGCAGATCCTGCTAAAAAAGTTTTCATTGTTTTGTCCACCAAAATGCCCGCCTTGTCACGGGTTGCAAACCAAAATGGACGGGCAGAATTTCAGTCAAAGAGCCGTGAAACGTCATCAATCCCACAACTCACTGCGTAGTTAAAAGATGGTGGCCTCGAAACCGTAAAAGAACGTTGTTTGAAGTGAATTTTCAAAATAATGATAGCGATTTGCACAATTTTATTAGTTTATATGGATTACATGACTGATTATGAAGAAACATTGTTGGTTCCTACTAGAATAACCGGGACAATAATATCATTCAATCTATTTCTTTCTAGTGATCGATGGAACATTTTGGACCTTCTAACCCAACTGGTATATTTAGTGACGTTTCTGCTGAGGATTGTCACTTGGACCGAGTCTGAATCGATTATCAACAATAGAGCCCTCGTCATCGCTGGTTATCTGTACGGCCTCAACACCATGTTCCTTACCCTCAGAGCATTTGGTCACGTGATGGAGACAGTAAAGAAAGTTGGTCCCATTCAAATCGCACTGTTTCACATCATTGGTGACGTGGCCACGATATTTTGGCAGTTTCTTGCAACTATTCTGGCTTTTTCCATCGCCATCACAAAGGTGTACATGGCTGAAAGATCATTTCTACTAGAGACCAGCAGCGAGAAGTCGTGAGTAGAAATGTTAAATAAAATAAATTACTTTTATCCTTGCATTGTCGCTGTGTATGGCGCTTTTATGCTTGCAGAGGACATTGCAGAAGACTGCAGCAGAAAGCAGTATTGGGAACTTGACATATCCCAAGTACAGAAAGACTGACTTGAATCATCCAAACCCTTTAACGCTATCTCAAAGTGAATTAATCGTTCGGCGGAGAGAAACTGAGAAAGAGAACAGGCTATAATGAAATAAATTGCATGTTAGGCACTAATAAAACCCTATATTGCTTTTTTGCAGTGCTTGTCAAACATCTGGACTGGCCTGGTGAGTTTAAATAAGTTTTTCTGTACTTACAAACTAACACCCCCAAAAATAAAGGTACATGCATGATTTAGGTGAAAAAGATCCGTGCTATTGAAGTAAAAGAAACGTGATTTCTGTATAAAAGAAGCGTGATTTGAGTGCAAAAGAAGCTTGATTTTGTGCAAAAGAAGCGTGATTTGAGTGCAAAAGAAGCTTGATTTTGTGCAAAAGAAGCGTGACTTGGGTGCAAAAGAAGCTGATTTGGGTGTAAAAAAAAGCGTGATTTCAGGGTAAAAGAAGCGTGATTTGGGTGTAGAAAAAGCGTGATTTGGGTGTAAAAGAAGCGTGATTTGGGTGTAAAAGAAGCGTAATTTGGGTGTAAACGAAGCGTGATTTCAGGGTTAAAGAAGCGTGATTTCAGGGTAAAAGAAGCGTGATTTGGTTGTAGAAGAAGCGTGATTTGGGTGTAAAAGAGGCGTGATTTGGGTGTAAAAGGAGCGTGATTTGGGTGTAAAAGAAGCGTGATTTGGGTGCAAAAGAAGCGTGATTTCAGGGTAAAAAGAAGCGTGATTTGGGTGTAAAAGAAGCGTGGTTTTGATGTAAAAGAAGCGTGATTTGGGTGCAAAAGAAGCGTGGTTTTGATGTAAAAGAAGCGTGATTTGGGTGTAAAAGAAGCGTGGTTTTGATGTAAAAGAAGCGTGATTTGGGTGTAAAAGAAGCGTGGTTTTGTGTATGAGAAGAGTGATTTGGGTGTAAAAGAAGCGTGGTTTTGTGTATGAGAAGAGTGATTTGGGTGTAAAAGAAGCGTGGTTTTGATGTAAAAGAAGCGTGATTTGGGTGCAAAAGAAGCGTGGTTTGGGTGTAAAAGAAGCGTGATTTGGGTGTAAAAGAAGAGTGATTTGGGTGTAAAAGAAACGTGGTTTGGGTGTAAAAGAAGCGTGATTTGGGTGTAAAAGAAGAGTGATTTGGGTGTAAAAGAAGCGTGATTTGGGTGTAAACGAAGCGTGATTTCAGGGTTAAAGAAGCGTGATTTCAGGGTAAAAGAAGAGTGATTTGGTTGTAGAAGAAGCGTGATTTGGTTGTTATTTGAAATTGCATTCTCACAGCGGGAATGCAAAAAAAAGCAGCCGACAAACGGTCTCCATATCCTCCGTGTTACGTTACCTACGACGTCAATTTAGGCAAAAACGTGATATTTTTGTTGTAAGCAAATCAGTGCTGTTATTAAACCCACAATTCCAACATTTTGTTTTTACTCAAAGTTGGTGGTCGATGGTAAAGCATCTTTGTTGGTCTCTGCTGGGAATAGCTGAATTGGATCCTTTGGACTCAGTTGACAGTCCTTCAGTGACACTTGTCCACTTTCTTTATGGAGCTTTCCTTGTCATGGGAGTCATTCTGCTCGTCAACATGATGATAGCACTACTCTCTAACACATACCAACGAGTTGAGGTATGACACCTCACTTTTAGTGCCAATCTAATAAGTATAAGATAAAATTTATGATTATTTAGATGGGACCGTCAAAAAAATGATGTCTGTCTCAAAGTTACGATCTTCTCCGGGGGAAGGGACTCCCATATGAATGTACGGAGATGCTCTGCGACTCGCTTAGGAGTTTAAATTTCGGGGTTTTAGTCTCACTTAGGATGTTCTGGGAAGAACGCCAATATTTTTAGCCGTCAAAATTTCGTTTAGGGTTGCACGCGAAGAAATACACAAAATAATATCAATTCAATATCTTTAGTATTTTGGTATCTTTCACGGATCAAAAAAGCTTGAGCCACGCCCAGATTGGTCTGTTTTGGGTTTCTTTTTAAAATTTCAGACGAGCATCCCCGCCCCTTTCATATGGGAGATCCCCTCCGGGGATCTTCTACGAACATAATAACTCCCTCCATATTACAAAGTTAATGCATGTTATCATTTAGGTAAACCAATATGTGATGTAATATACTTTAAATTGTTAAAGACCTTTTTACTCAAGCCAAGTGTTTGTACCAACGGAACCCGAGTATTTGACTTTTCAACTCATAAGCTGTAGCAGGAAATACTGTAGACAACATTAGGTCACCCACACTCGAACATAATGACTATCTTAAGGACTAAAATCATCTTGTTTTGTACATTTTCGTCTCTTTTTTCTGAAGGACAATGCTTTGAAAGAATGGTCGTACAAGAAAGCCATCACGATCCAAACATACAGTACTTATCACCCAATACCGGTGCCTCTTAACCTGATATCAAACTTATTTTTATGCATTCGGTGGCTTTGGTGGATGTGTAAAACTTGTTGCAAGGCCGGACACCCACTGAGGAACACGACTTGGAAGAGAAACGAACGAGTAAGTAGTGTTCCCTAGTTGAGAAATAAGTGGCTCTGGGGACACATGATTTGATTGGCTTGATTTTTTTAACAAAAAGAATATATCGTCTAGCCAATCAAATTGGCTAGACTTTAATTCCCTTTGTTGAAGATCTAACCAATCGAATCATGTGTCCTCAAAGCCACTTGTTTCTCGTGCCCCAGGCTCTGCTGGGTAAGAGGGACATGCAACTCTGGAAACGAGAATAGCTTACTGGAACAAAAATCTGACATTAGGTTAAACACGTGGTTAAACAATGCTTGAAAGGTTTCGGTTAGCTTGTTCCTTTAAGCGAACCTATAGCTCGGTAGATGGAACGAAACCATCGGAGATCAGATCTAGAAACCAATATAAACAATCCACCTGAATACTCTTGGAACGTTCATTTTGCGATCTAACATCGGTTCATTAATAATAATAATAATAATAATAATAATAATAATAATAATAATAATAATAATAACTAGTGGTAACCAAAGGTTAGAAAGTGTGGGCCTTGACGCACTTAGAAATGGTACTGGTACGAGAGTACGTAATTTTAGATGGCAGTGTCAATAAATAAATGATTAAATGGACAAAAGACAATTATCCCGAGTAACGCGTCACGCAAGGAATGCATGTTGTTATCGTTTTGGGAAGTGTAATCGAGCACGCAGTGTGAATTGAGATGTGATTTTTCTCAGTCGGTTAACTCGCTATGTTGTGCTCGCCTTTTATTAACGTGGCGCGATTAATAATAAATCACGCTTAATTGCCGCTAACCGGCCGCGAACCAGTCAGAGTTGTTTTTTGTCGGATTGACAGTTTGGTGAACTGTAGTCTTGATTTTCCTCGGTCGATAAACTCGCTATGTTGTCAGTGTTATAACGAATTTCTCGAGAATAACCGTTGTTGGAATCATTCACTTTGCCGTGGTTTATGCGTGATACAATCAGAGCAAATTTTCGCAAAAGCAACACCCGTAAAACAAGTCTGCAAATTGTAATGTTTGCAATCTTCCATGTGACAGAAGCCTAGATCTTATGTGACAATCGTTCATGGAGAACAGATTTTCTCTTCCGGTGTTACGACAAACTGTCGTGATTGACACATTTTTCGCATTCCGATCGTTCTTAGTGGAAGAACAAAATTTTCAACTTCTGTTTTCTGTTCGCCCTTTATTAACGTGGCGCGCACGCGTAAAACGCAATCCGCTGGTCACTGTCAAGATTAGGGTTGCGGGCCTCTCTTGGGCCCGCAATAAATCAGGTAAAGGAATTTCAGTGAGTAGACAAGATTGCAAATTTTTATGTATTTACTTTTGTACAAGAACAATAGCTAATATCTGAAATTTTTAAGCCATCGTGCAATTTGCATCATCATTGGAAACGTCCTTTCGTCAGATATGTTCGTTACTTAACAGTGAGATAAACATTTTCAGACTACTGATTATTATAGCTTTGTTGATTTCCAACAACCACTATTGTGTCCACTTTTCTAAACTGTCTCATGATTTCCTTTACTGCTCGTCGAACCTCTTTGATCTTCCAGCAGAAAAGAACTGGATTCAGTGAAGAATTAAGGTAAACTAGGGCAAATGCCCATCCCTGAGCTAATAAAACAGACGAGGTAAAGCCTCGAACAGCCGTTAGTACCATTACTACAGAAGAAGGAAGATAACATGCTACTAGTGTAAGGTGAACCCACAATGCATTGTGAACAGTCTTCTTGTATCGTTCCATGTTTAGTCCAGAGCTTGCAGTCAGTCCAAGAGGAGAACTTCGTAGTTGTATTTGCCGCTGACGTCGAATTGTGAGAAAAATTCTTGAATAAGAATAAGTTGAAATTAGAAGCGGAAGTAGATTGATTGTACATACACCGGAAATGATAAGGTATGGATTCATGTCCGAAACGTACGTGAGAACGCCTGTCACGCTGGTTGAAAGCCAAAAAAGGACGACAACCGCACGAACTCGCTTAACGGTTACAACTTGTCTATATCTTAACCTCAATAATAGAGCGAGAAGCCTGTCCACGCTTATTGCGGTCAGTGTCAGTAGAGATACGCAAGAAAATATCGTGTTGAAGACGTACATCAATATTTTGGCCATTCGACAAAGATCCCAACTTGCAAATAAAGCTGAGAAAATAAAAATAACACATAGTGGTAGTCCGATTATGCCAACACAGAGATCGGTGACAGCCAGAGTGCGAAGCAATATTTTTGATGGAAGATGAAGAGATGTGTCCTTATGAAGGGCGGCTAGGATCAAGCTGTTCCCAAGAGTAGCTGTTATTGTTAGAGAAATGTATACAGGCACAAGTAGTTTGAAAGCGAACAGAAGGCCACTGCCTTGATCGTTATCGCCATCAGAAACAGTACAAAACAGAAATCGGCGAAGAGCTTCTTTTCTGCTTTCATCGCTGAAGTTTGACATCTTTCCATGCAGAAATTGCTCCAGTGGACTTGTTATAAGGCAAGTCAGATGTATTATGTCGCTTAGTTTCTGAAGTTATCGATCGATGCAGTTTTTTGTCCTGAATGCTGGTAAAGCGATTAAATAAATTAGGTTGATGCCTGCATCTGGCCGCTGTGGGTTTTTGCGAGCATAGCTTTCTTTTTATTTTATTTGGTAAGTGTTCCTTTGTACACGGATGTTTTATGTGATTGGTTTGATATGACATGGACGCTGTTAATGTTATATAGTTAAATCCTTTTCTGCTGAGTACCATTACTTAAAAGAAACAGAAACACCCACTTCAATTTACGTTTTGGTCATTGAAATGCTTTCGCAATGGCCATGTTAATTTTTTCAGTCGGAACGTCATTGTAGAAGACCACTTTTCCTTATTCTATGTTCATAATATCTACAGCTTAAAAAAAAACATTGAACATATCTCATGCTCCTGATTCTTGCTCCTGAAAAATTATACAAATATCATGCGTAAGCTGAAAAAGAAAATATTTGACAACCGCAAATGTAAACGTGTCCGCTGTCATACGCTAAACGTCTCAGTGTGTTAACAATCAGGCTGGACATTTCATCCTCTCAAGTCAGGACATATCATTCATTAAACACCCGCTGCAATTTAACTTATTGGCACCAATATCTCCTGCGCTCTATTCTTGCGTATGAAATGCTCAGTGAAGCTGAAAAGAAATTGTTTGAGAACCGGAAAAACATAAACGTGCTCGCTGACATCCGGTAATCGTCTGTTTTAACTAGAAATTTTATCCTTTCAAGTTGACATATCAGCCATTAAACACCCGATGCAATTTAACGTTTTGGCACCAATGAAATGATTTTTACTAATGGTCATGTCAAGTTTTAAGTGGGTATACATTTCCTGCAGTAAGTGCAGAGGTTCTTTTTAATATCGAAAGTCTTGTCTGATTTGGTGTCAGCTGAATGTATAGTGGTATTCTGTACATTCACGAATTTTGCTTCCTGAACAAATAATCAAATTACTTTACGGCTGACAAGAGTGATTTGAGTTTAAGAGAATATTTTACACCTGCAACAATTGCTAATGTGCTGACTTTTATCCGCTAAAGGATACTAAAATGACAGTATTTGGATATGTGATCAGTTGAATTTAAAACGTTCATTAATAGTTAATTTCTCTTTTTGTTTTCTTGCCAGGGCAAATCGCTGGACGCTGTAGTTGAAAATCTTCAACTGACGTACTTTGCAAAGTATGGCTACTCATTTCCTCTCACAGGTAAAATAATCTAGTACGCAAATTTATTAGCTTTTTGGGCCTAAAAACATTTCATGACATTTCATGACTCTTCTACTTTATCGAAAATTCCAACTTTTTACCCACTAGATAAGAGAATTGGTAAATTCAGTTCGCGAATTTTGAACTAGGTCTAGAATTTTGAAAACAACTCTTTTCAGACTACTTCATGGAATTTGTTTGTGCAAAGTCTCTGTGAGAAATTTCTCCACTTCTTTTCTTTGCAGATGAAAGAAAGATGGACCATGTTCTTCAAGAAACTGAGAGAAACCGACAGATGGCCAATCAGATTGCTCACAGAACATTTACCACACATGGGTTTGATGACGGTGCCTTTCCTACTGGTCCGAAGGTTTCAACTAGATTTCTATGCTGCAACATAACTTTTTTTGTCATCGCTACGTTAGTTTTTTTAGCTTTAGTTAGCGGAAGTCCTTTTTCCCGCGCCTTATTCTTTTGCCGCTCACTTGAACTAATAAGTTCCGTGCTCATGACGTGCGCGTAAAAATTCAAAACCCAGCGACACCCAATCACACAGATCTCTTTAAAACTACGTCATCATGATCAGTATGGAATTTTCGGGTCCAGTCTCTTACTTCTCTCCAGCGGGAAAAGGACATTCTCGTCCTCAGGGCAGCATGTCCCTCTTGGCTTAAGAGCCAATAACTAAAATCAACCAATTAGAAAGCTTCACTGCCAGTCCAATATTTTTCATAGCATTATACCGGGTAAAGTTTTCATTACTCTTTTGTGATCATAAAGTCAAGGAAGCTAGGCACCTTGCTTGAAGATTATCGTCCCTCGTCTTTTCAGAAGAAAACCACACTGCACGCGATTGGTAGTGTGAAGACATGTGGGAGGAGACAAGGAGGCAAGCGTGGCCGAGTGGGTTGGGGCGCTGGTGTTGTAATCCGGAGGTCCCCGGTTCAGACCTGCCCTGGCCACTAGCTGGATTTGTTTCTCGGTTATCCCGAGTTCAAATCCCGACCACGCTTTGTATATAGCCAACTGTCTGCCCCTGCCAGTTGATTTTCCTTTTTTCATTTAATATTTGTTTCCTCTGTTTCAGTGGAGCCTGTAACAGCTATCCGTAGAGATAGAAGCTAAGTGCATGACCACTATAAACACCATTTATTATTTATTATTATTATTATGTGGTGGACATTCTCCCAGAACGGCTCTTGTGTTATGTTGATAAGTATGTATCTTTCTTCTCTTACATCCTGGACCACTTTAGCTACACTAATAGAAACTTCTTTTTACTGATCAGGCCTGGCAAAGCCAAGGAATAAGAATCGAAGGATGTCTTTTGATTTGCGAAGGAAGCGAGTGCTGTTCCACATGTAAAGATGACCCGTCTGATAATCATGGGGCAAGATATCTGTTTCCTTTCTCTCCAGAAACTCCTCATTTTGAGGTAGGTATTCTATTTAAGTGAAATAAACAAACAAACAGTATTTTTAGGATTTGTGCTCAGAAGTCGAGCAGGCCGTTGTTTGCAAGCTATTGAATTCAGTTCTTTAAAACAAAGAAAAATATCATCGCTCGTTTAAGCCATAGAAGCTGTCTGGAAATCGTGAAAAGAATATAAAAATGTTAGACTTTTGTGATGTTTGATTTACGGTAGCCTTTTCTTCTTTGGTGAATAACGACCTTTACCATAAGCCATTTTTTCTGGGGGCGTTGTGCTGGTAATGGGTGCATTTTGATAGTCAGTGATAATGTTGATGTTGAGGGATAAGTACTGCTGCTGTTTCTGCTGCTGCTGCTGCTGCTGCTGCTGCTTCTCTGGCGACTATACAATGACGACGATGCTGACGCTGACACTGTTGCTGGTAGAAGTGGAAAATTGAAGGGTTTTATAGTCGATAACTTTTCATAAGATTACATGACTAATTTCACGTGCCCTTGTTTGTACTAGTCATTTTGATAATTTTCAAATAAAAACTTACTGCCCTCCCTACAAATAGGTTCTAATTCAAGAAACAGGAGAGCGGCGGTTTTTAGGTGTGGGTGTTGTTGGGAAGAATTATGGCAATCACGCCATGCCAGGCTGGCTGGATGGGACCGTGGGATACCACATTGATGATGGCAAAATATTCATTAACTCCCCGGATGGAAACGAGTACGACGGTAAGGACCTCTTTGTCCCAATCCATGAAAAGATGTATATAGAGGATATGACACGGCGGCGCGAAGATATGAATTTTTTTTTGAGTGGTAAAACAATATTTTATGAATGAGAGAAAAAAAAAAAAAAAATATTTTTTTATTTTTTATATAAAAAAAAAAAAAAAAAAAAAAAAAAAAAAAAAAATTTTTTTTTATAAAAAAAAAAAAAAAAAACAGGGGAAAAAAAAAAAAAAAAGAAAAAAAAAAAAAAAAAAAAAAAAAAAAAAATTAAAAAAAAAAAAAAAAAAATACACACGAGAGGCAGTGTTTCATCGGTATATCCAAACACCGAGAAGAGAGTTGAAAATACGACGCGACGGGGACTATTTTTGACGAATTCGGGTGTTTGGTGGCCGTGACCTGTCTCGGCTTTTTATATCTTCTAGATCGAAACAAAAACTACGGAGTAAACGGAGAACTAAAATCGTGAAAATCTATGCTAATTTAGACCGGGTATCCAAACCTCCTTCACGGTTATGATTTCCTGTGTTTTGATTTGATGAATTATTTATGAGTTTGAGAAGGCAATGCAAGGCTTTTCTTATCTCACCACTCATTTCATAATTCCTTAGATGCTATGGCATACAGAGGAGATGTAATTGGTTGTACTGTCAAGTTTGAATTGGCATCAAATGGCAAGATTCCAGTGGTTTTCTCTTTAAATGGAAGACAGATCACTCAGGACGAGATACTTATGGAATACACTCCAAATGAGAAATCACTGTTCCCTTACATAGCCATGGGACACGTGGGAATCAGAGTGTTGGCCAAGGTAAGTGTATTTTATATTTTAATACAAACACGGACAGTTGGGTAAGGACAATATTGGCACACCACCCATTATCAGAACTGCGTGACTGTCAGACAGAGAGCGTAAAACCAATAAGGGTTTTTATCCAATTTAATTCAGGAGAGAGTAAAGGTCCCGGCGACAGGTTGCTGCGACATGCCGCCTAGTGTGACATGGGACAAACTATATCGCTGTGTCAAAATTTTGTCGCCGCGACCTGTCGCACGAATTCAAACTGGTTTGAATTTGTGCGACACATCGCAGCGACAAAATGAGCGATAGCAGCGTTGTCACAGCGTGTGTACACGTCTGCGACAAGTCGCTGCGACAAAATATGAATTAACCAATGAGGGCGCGTCATGTATTTTCGCCATATTGAATATAGAAAACTACTTCGCATTCCCACTCTTCCAAATTCTCTGTTTGTGCACCAAACAAACACCTTGTCGCAGCGACTTGTTTGTAAGCAGTACACACGGAGCGACTTGTCGCAGCGACCTGTCTCTGCGACTTGTCGTATAGTGGGTTCCGACCTTAAATGTTTCACGAAAGACACTTGACAATTTGAAAATATCAGAGAATATTTCAATTATTAATTAACAGCTGCCTGAAGACTGCACTTGATCAAACAGTCTAGCAGGGTTACCACAGCTCAGGAAATGTTCATTCAAAGAAAAAATAAAATTATTGAAGGTCTCGAATTCACCATTCGTCACCCTGAAAGTTGACATTTTGAAGAAAAGTCAGGGAAAATTGAAATTATAATGCCTTTGATTAAATATCATTCGCCTGTGGCTGGAAGAATCATTTTAGGTAAATGTGTTTACAAGTCAAGTCAAACTTTTTTCAGGCAGGGGGGGGGGGGGGGCCCAATCAGCACTTGGCTGGTATCAAAAAGGGCCCTGCGTTAACTATGACTACATAATAAAAATAATAAATAAAATATGTACACGGACGAAAACGGATGAAAAAGAAAACGGATGAAAAAGAGCGCTTAAAAAACACAAATGAATCATAATTCAGCGTTGTTTTCCTTTTGGAAGCAGAGGCTGGAGGCCGCTACTATATCTGACCTTTTGATTTCCTTTGGCGAGGAAAGTTTTATTTTTATTAGGGAAAAGTCAAGGAATTTTGAAATGTTTGAATAATTGTAGCAACCTTATCTGGGTTGAACACATGATAAAATCCAAAATTTGTTTTCTTTCTAATCCCAGATGCGATCCAACGACACGTACCATGTTCAGCCGACAACTACAAGAAAGAACGAACAGGCAATGGAAAGAGAACTTATCATGACAATCTTAGATAAAATTAATAACTTTAAAACAGAAACAGAAAAACAGGTCGAAGAAACTAACGAAGTCATAAGAAGTGCGGAGTTTGGGCTCCATCACTCACAATCCAGCCGCCGACGTTTATTTAATCGGCTAAAATACGGTTTTGAAAGCGTTAAGGACTTGTTTCGATGGGCAATAGAGGTGGACGAACGAAGGATGCACAGTCCTCGCTTAACGAGAAGAAATTTGAAGGATCTTTGCACCAAAGATGAGATGGATCACAAAGAACAGTGGCCTACTAACACCGAACTGTTGACAAAAATAAGTAATAAATTGGCAGAGATTGAAGAATACACGGCTGAGATGAGCGGCACATTCCTTAAAAGACTGGAATGTTTGAAGACGGATATGAAGAATAATTGCGATGGGTTAAAAGACATGGGCACTTACGTTGAGAAAGAGTTCCGCGAAGTTACAGATTTGATAAAACAACATTGTAAAATGCATAAAGACAACGAATTCAAAGAAGACTAAAAGTTTCAGATAAAGGAGGTTTTTTTGCAGAAAATTTCGTGTTCAGTTTTAACTTTTTAATGTGACACTCGGCTATATAAACAAAAGTAAACTGACTGATCCAAGAGTTGTAAAATGATTTAACATGTTTATTGTGAACAAAACATTCATAAATCAACAGTAGACAATATTTGTCGTTTTTCGCCTATCGACTTTCATTGGTGCAATGCAAAAAAAATTTCCACGTATTTTCGAGAAAACAATTAAATACATAAGATTGTGTAAATTCAAACTCTGCGCGCATGCATTCAATAGTATGATAAACAATTTTAATAAATGAGAAAAATTCACTGAGTCGCCGTTTTCAGTTCTTTGCGCTACTTAGTGCTGAACGATAAAGACAATAGCGTGTTTACGTATGTCTTGGGCATAATTAAGAAATTTTACAAAAAAAATGTTTCCTTTCTTATCTCAGATGCGATCCAATGACACGCCCCATGTTCCGTCATTAACAGCAGGACAAGACGAACGTCAAAGGGAACGAGAACTGATCATGAAGATCCTGGAGGAAATTAAGAAGTTCAAACTAGAAACGCATAAACAGGTGGAAAAATCCGAAAAACTTATGGAAAGTACAGAATGGCAGCTTATGTCCACAGCGTCTAGCCGCCGATGGTTACAGGAGAAGCTAGCAAGAGGTTTTGAGAGTATTAGGGACTTGTTTCGAAGATCATTACGAGCGGACGAACAGAGGATGAGCAGTCCAGCCTTAGCTAAAGCAAACTTGATGTCACTGATCGAGAAAGATGAGAGTTACAACAAAGGACACTGGCCTACTAACACGGAATTGTTGACAAAAATAAGCGATGAACTGGCAGAGATTGGAAAATACACAGCCGACACGAGTGGTGAATTCCTTGAAAGAATGGAAAGTTTGAAGACGGATGCAGAGAAACTAAGAAATGGGTTAAACGACATGGACAGTTATGTCGAGAAAGAGTTCAGCGAAGTAAAAGAATTGATTCGAAAGAACTGCACGAAATACAAAGAAGAAGAAGACGAAGAAGACAAATTCCTGGCCAGCATTGGGGTAATCAGAACATAAAAAAATAGCGAGCTTTTTAAATATTTTATTAGTGTTTGTATTTAAGGTTAACTGTTACTGTTTCTTGTAAATACTAAGTACGTATATAGCATGATAAATTTTGCATTAACTGAAAAACTCGAAAAAAAAAATCCGAGTTCCAAATGGGATTTTAACCCACGACCCTCCGTGATCTTGTCGGATGCTCTACCAAAAGTACCACCGAGCTACTGGAGACTCTATGGCGAGCAAGGGTGAAATGTGGGTCTTGACTAGAACCGCATCACGCAGTCACATAGTCAAATCAGTACAAGTACACATATGACTCATAACTGCATCGCGCAGTCACATTAAAGCATACCTGAGATGCAAACCATCGAGCCGCCCAAGTGAGTCGTTATGTAGAAATATAGCATGAAAAATTTTGCATTAGCTGAAAAACTCGGAAAAAATTCCGAGTTCCAGATGGGATTTGAACCCACGACCCTCCGACCCTCCAGTAGCTCAGTGGTAGAGCATCCGACTAGATCACGGAGGGTCGTGGGTTCAAATCCCATCTGGAACTCGGAATTTTTTTCCGAGTTTTTCAGTTAATGCAAAATTTATCATGCTATATTTATACATAACGACTCACTTGGGCGGCTGGAAAGTACAGAAGTATATACTGAGTTACAATTGGTTTTACGTACAGTACACTTATTGTGAATTATTTTGAGTTCTACTCAGCGAAATATCTTTTTTGTGACATAAACTTTTAAATGTTTATAGAGAACTAAATATTAACAAATCATCATTTTGCACTTATATGTTGCCTATATCATGAGTGCTTTGCAAAAGTAAATTTCTCTAGATGGAAGCCGAGACACGAATTGGAAGAGGGAAATTGGGACAAAAGGTCTGGAGGCCAAAGACAACGTGTACTTGTTATTTCACTTATAACAAAAACGACCATATGCCTTACTACTTATGAAGAATATTTCTATTAATGTTAAGCTTTGAGTGTTTCCTGAAATAATTTAAAGAATATATACGTGCCATTTAATATTAGTTGAAGTTTGTAATACCGACAAACAAAGTCACCTTGACATTCTAACTTTTCCACGGTCAAGGTGTAAAGCAAGGAAATGTTCTTTGGTACCGACCACGGGGATTTCGCAGTTTTTTGATCTCAACTGTTCTGAAATTAGTGGTAGGCAACGTAACCCATGAAAGCATTATCTTTGATCATTAAAAGGAAGCTATAACCTTAATTTGCGGATAGAAAATCAAGCTACGGCTATGATCAATATCGATTTTTTGAAGACTCGCGGAAACAACTTGAAAAGTTAAGCCTTAATTTTTCAAGTTACAATCCATTTCAATCCAAGCCATCCGCAACCAAAGACATTCTTTAACAGTCTCGGTGCTCTAATATAGCAATTTTTGATAAAAATGGACCATTATTTTTAGATTGTCTTTGACTTATATCTTAAGTCGAGAAACAGTCCGAGGGGGCTACTCAAAAAGATTTATACAGAGAGGCTCCGCCCAGATCAGGTCCAGCCCCTTACCCAGTTTTTACGTATTTATTCAATTAAGCACCCTGGCGCTTATTTAATTTTTGGACCTTGAAAGTGGGCGCTTATTCGAGGCTGGGCGCTTATTAAATTTTCACCATTTTTAGCAAAAAGTACGTTTATTTTGCAAGAAAACAATATATAATAACAAAACGTGAAGATGTACCAAAGCTGAATTAAAACTGTTCCGTAAAAGTTTCTGTAAAATATTAAGAAAATGCGGTCTTCTGGGTAGTCCCTTAGTAGTACTTAGTCAATTTCAATTTAAATCAGTCTTGTGCCCTTTTTTTAGGGGGTGGGGGCGGGCGCTTATTAACTATTCCTACCTATAGGATGGGCGCTTATTCGAGGTGGGCGCTTATTCGAGGTTGGGCGCTTAATCGAATAAATACGGTATATACCATTTTGACTAGTGTATCAAAATTGATATTGTAGAATGTAATGTAGTGTATTCAACAATTTGTAAACTTTTACTGGTGTAGCGCTTTCGTAAATTGTAATCTGTAGTTCGTGTCTGTGTTTGAAATATAATAATAAACATTTGAAAAAAATATATGTATATATATACCGTTTTGACAGAAAAGGTACCCCTTTCGTATACCCTTTATTGAAAAAGGTACCCTTTTATATACCTAAATGACATGACATATACCTAAAACAGGAAGCCTTGTTGTCATTTTAATGTAGCGTTTAAGAAATTAAAATGATTCAGCCATAAGGTGGGTCTGTTCGAAATATTTTAAATACTTCAATTTTAAAACACCTAAGCGACCGATTTTCCTACCCTTTCATACACCTTGACTTTTGAAATCCCTACCCTTTTATATACCTGAAGTATGAAAAAGGGACCTCTTTCGGGCGGAGCCTTCCCGTAGAGGTACTCCCCCGGGAGAACCTACCTATATCTCTCCATGCCATAAGGCACATAAGGCTTTGACATTCTCTTTTCATCTTCTACGATTTGCTGCAAGGGCTCTGACATTCGCCCATGACTGCCACCCAGCTGTTTGCCTTTCATCTTCAACCATCCTCCTCCATTTCCCCGGGAGAAACAGACGCAGAACTTTGTCATCATTTCCTTTACTGCTCGTCGAACCTCTTTCATCTTCCAGCAGAAAAGAAATGGATTTAGTGAAGAATTAAGGAATTATAGGACCTATTTTTTTTTTCTAAATGCCTATCCCTGAACTAGAAAAAAATCAGGTAAAGCCCCAATGGCTGTAGAAGTTGTTCGAGGTTTAACCTCATCTCTTTTTTTTTAGCTCAAGGATGGGCATTTACTTTAGTTTACCTTAATTCTTCACTGAATCCATTTCTTTATTGCTGGAAGATCAAAGAGGTTTGATGAGCAGTGAAGGAAATGATAACACAGTTCTGCGTCTGTTTCTCGACTTACGATATAAAATGGACACGTTTAATGGTTGTAGAAAATGAACAAAGCAAAAGCAATCCAAACAGCACTGTCCGAGAAAAGGAAAAATCTGACGAAAAGTAGGTTTTGTTAACAGGGCTGCAAATAACAGTCGGTCATCGAACATTGGCCGACCAAGATTGGTTCATGTCCGACTAAATCCAAAGTGTGGTCAGACATGATGACCGGACAATTTTTTTTGTTAATCATTTTATGGCAACGATGAATACAAATCTGTCCGACCACAATTTTGTTTTGTCCGACCAAGATGGTGTCTTAGAGAGATTGACTTAAGTCACTTAACGTTCGTGGAGATGCTGCTTACGACATTCTGGAAGTATTGGTAAACAAAAGGTGTTACCTTTCAGGCTGTCGTGTAAACGGAAAGACAAAAAAATTGCTATCTTTTCTACTCAAATGCAGTTGACAGATTTCTTTATTGATGTACACCTAAATTTTAGGCATGTTCCAAATATAAGCCCGACCATTGACGAAACTTGAAATTTCCATCTGATATTAAATCCCACCAAAAAAGTCCCACCAAAAAAGCCATAAATGAAACCAGGTCATCTTATCGAGATTTTACTGTATTAAGCTATTTCCACAAGGAGCATTCATTTCGATTAATTCGTCTCCACAATGACGCACAAAAAAGTGAAGCTAGATCCAGTTTAAGAAACCGAAATGATCATTCATTATCATTATTGTCATTGACAATTAAAAATTACAATAGAAACAATGGGAAACAAAGAGATTTTAAAGGTTTACGTACGATTCTCGTAGACTTAATAACTGTTATGTACGTGGAGAAGTACAGCTGCTACGTTTTACAATAACCTCCTAATTCCCAGGATTTTGAAAACGGATAAGAAAAGTTTTATTTTCCTGGGAAATACTTGCACGTAACTGTTTAACTGGAAAGTTACGGCTGGTTTTGATTCACTTTCGATGCAGTTAGTCGCAGGAAGGAGGTTGTAACTCATAAGAGGAATAAAAATACATATTACGTAGATGAAATAATGAAAAACAAATCGTGCATGATATTTATTCATTAAGACAGCCAACACGCGGTTTTAGAATATAAAGAATCTAAACTTCAGTTTATCCCAGCTCAGTTATTAGTAAATAATTAAAATAAATTCCATAAAAACACCCGTTTTTGTTTTTCTTGAAATTGTTTGCGGAAATGAATTGTTTATTCTTTGCCGGGCTCTTAAACTATCGATGGTTTTATATGTGGAAGGATTATTGTCATTGTGAACGGAAATATTCCTTGGTTTATATTTTGCATAATGAACTCTATATAATGATACTGTATAACAAGGAAACAGTTCATTCATTAAGTTCGGGGACCGGAAGAGTAACAAGCTGCTTCGCCGAAGTTGGTAAGTGTGGAAAACATGTATAACTTGAACTTCTCGGTAGCTTGAACTAAAGACAGATTTGTTTTACCGTCCTTCCATTTAAACCCGAACTGTTTCTCTAACTTCCCTTGAGGGTTCGAGGTCTACATACTCTATCTTGCTTGTTTGAAGCAGTTATTTAGCTTTGTTTTTTGCAGGAACTGATGGTGGCAACTTTTAAAATTTCGTATCTTTTGAAGGACTTTAGTTCGATCCCGACTGAATTTTCTATCTCGAAGAATTTTTCAAAATCACCACGAACATGGTTCTATTGTGACTATTGTCTACAAAAACATTCTCGTTCTCGTGTTTGGTGACGCGGTTATTGCGTGGCGTTTCGAGGCGTAAACGGAATCCTAATCTGGACTCTATCACATGCATAGTTATCGATAATAACTGCAAGGCTGCATTATGCAACAACATTTTATTAGTAAGCAGTTAATGACGATAATTTTGCAAGGAATGGTTTTGCTTTCTCGGCCAAGCCTAACTGCGATCAGGCGTTCTTTTTTGTCGGCATATTCTTCTGTTATGTTCCTACACAATAATTAGACAAAGCAATTTTTAATTTAACTAAGTACCTTGGTAGGTGATTAGATGTAACTACCCTATTCACTCCCTATCTTTTTTTAGATCAAAGATGTCTGACATGTCATGACAAATTGCACCGCCTTGTGTCAATAAAACTGTAGCAGGCTTTGCAAAACTGAGAACTTCAAAATGAACCATTCATCAAACACCTCAGGTGGTCTTTCCTCGCCCGCAAGCGTTGTGGAGCAAGGAAGAACGTTCTACACCCAGACAACCAACTCCATCATTGCCGTTGTTGCACTTCTTGGTAACACGTTGGTGATCCTCCTACTTGTTGTTAACAGAAAAACACTGTTGAAGAAATCTTACAACATGTTAATCCTGTCCCTGGCCATATCTGATGTCCTGACCGCCTTCCTGCTCATCACAAACCCAGCTCTGGTTCTTGGTGACGCGTTTCCATATCCAACCAATCACGTGTTAGGAGCCATCTTCTGCCGCGTCATATGGAGCCGCGTGTTTCTCTTCCAGTTGGTGGTTTTCTCGGCCTATATCTGTATGGCCTTGGCGACGGAACGGTGGTACGCAGTGGTCATGCCTCACAAATACAAGGAGATGTTCAACCAGAAGCGAACCCTCGTTTACATTTTCCTTGTGTGGCTGTGGTCGCTGATCCTTTGCGGTACGTCTTTGTTTGAAACTGGATACGTTCCGTCAAATCCACCAAGCTTACGTTGCAATTGGCAGCTTTACTGGAGTAAACAGCCCGTCCGTGGTATTGTTGGCTTCATTCAAGTCCTGTTCAAAATGGCGCTTCCAAGCCTCACAATGTTGCTCTTGTTTATTCACATGGTTTACAAGACAAGCAAGTCCACGGTCGCCTCAGCTGAGAGTAGGGCTAAAATGCGCGGGAAAATTACTAGGATGGTTGGTGCAGCCTCCGTGATGCTGATAATTTGTTTCGCGCCAAGTCAGACCAACTACGCGTTGGCAATGGCGGGAAAAACCCGGCTAGGTACCAAACTGCATCATATTCTTTCTATTTTGGTTTTTGTTAACAGCTGTGTGAATCCATTCATCTATGGGCTGAGCAACAAGAATTACCGCCTTGGTTATCGGAAGATCCTACTTTCAATATGTCCTCTACGCATTAGAAGTGGCAGGAACATTGTGCAAGCATTGGAAACCTCCAATGAACAACAGCTTGCTTAAACTGTCTTGTCCCAGACTTCTCCCCTTGGTTGGAGTGCGGTGCGCGTGGGGTTGTAAGCCTGTTCAAGCCAAGAGCCTGTTGGACTCGAAACACTGCACGCGCTAACCATCAAGCCCCACACGTCGTTTCCCGCCTTTGTTGTTGTTAATTTTTTTAAAAAAAAATGAAAATCTCTCAATTTAGCATGAGTTTATATGGAACTTACTGTTATCTCGTTATAAAAAGAAATTGTTAGCCTTTCTTCATCTATTCTGGTTACTTACTTCGTTGTTTGTACATCAGTAGAGTGATTCCAGACAAATACGTACAAGCTTATTTTAATCCTGACAAAAAAATCAGTCAAGCCTTAAGTTTTTCTTTTTAGTTATCAAACTTTCTTTTATTTACCCATTTCAGCTGGTATCGATAATTTTCTACATACCTTTATGAGTCAATCTAAACTTTCCTCACGAATGTTAACCGTTAGTAAAATTGAAAAACTTGAATATCTCTTCGGTACAATAAAGATGAATTAGTAATGATATATTGTTACTAATTTTACAGTAAAGAATAAAAAAGGTAAATTTTAAGCTCGGGGATGAATAATGAAGATGAAATGTTCAACATGAAACGAGCGAGGGGTCCCCGACGGGAAACGAACCCTCCCCCAAACCGGGGGGGGCCCCAACCATCGGACGGGGGGGGGGGCTTTTATAGATACGTTAACTTTGATCCGAAAAGAATGCGAGATATATAGTGACACTTGCATAAAATCTGTCGGGAATCGGTTTCAGAATACCGTATGTAATATACCCATACATATTTTTATGGTAGACTGTGAGTTAGATCGGTGGGGTAAGAAAAAGTATATTTTGGTTCAACGGCATAAGGCAGTTAAAGAAGCCGTCACGATAAATCGAGCCATTTCGAGCTGATGCACAATAAAATTAGTTTGAAGTCGAAGGGGAACCTCAAAATACTAGTCTGGGAAAAAGGTAGAAAAACGTTCAGTAAAAATTTTAAGATAAGGGAAGAATGAAGTGGACTACGAACATTTAACTTGAACGTTAAGGCCAAAATGTTGAGATTCTTCCAGGCTCTCAGGTTGTGGGGTAAAAAAAAAAAGGAAAATTAAGGAGGCAAAGGTTAGCCTGGAACAACCGTGACACCGCTGATCACGTTTACTTTTAATGTTTGTGTTATTCCGTGGCATTACATTATTTTGCCTTACTGTAATGTAAGAATTATAAGTGTTTGACAATGTATAAGTGTTTGACAATATATAAGTGTTTGATTACATTATTTTGTGGCTTACAGTAATTGCCATACTGTAATGTAAGAATTATAAGTGTTAAGACAATATATGTGTTTGACAATGTACTGGCCTGAAGAAGACTAGCTCTGTAGTTGAAAGATTGGCCATAAATTTGCCTTCTGCCGTTGTACCAGCCTTGCAATCAATTTGGTTTATAAGCACTAGAGTGACGTCAGGTACGAGCATAAAAGAGAGGCAGCAGAGAAGCCAAGCAGTTTTTTCTCGTTGGGGTCCCCTACATCCAAACTGTTTTTATAAATGTGACCTAGTAGTATATAAAAAACATTCTTGTTCACGTGAAGAAACGAACGTGTGAAAATAATAAGTGCGTTCGTTTAACAAAACAATATCAACGCAGCTTCTTTGCAAAATATATATTTTATTTTCTGTACAAACGTGACGAGGCAAGAAGAGACCTCGCGAAATTAATTTAATTCACCTGAACGTGATGGGAATTTAGTAACGTACAAACTGATGAAATATTTTTCTCCAGGACTAAAACCTTACAACGAACTTTTTAGTTCTTCTAAAATTACAGTTTAGAGAACCAGCTCTCTGACAAAACATTGGAGATAACTACAAAGAAATGCAGCTTACGCCTTTCGGCTCTGCAGTTGGATGTTCTTCTTGAAAAACCATACACAGCAATGAACTGTAAGTGTTAACTTTTTAAGGCAGAGCCTACCTGGCTTACATATAGCGAGGGTTTAAACATCCGGTTTTCTAAACACGCAAGTTATAGCTACAAATAACTAGACGCACAAGACACTGCTCAAATTCCTTTGATAAATATTGCCTGTAAGGGCACACAAATGCTCGCTTTGTAAAGATAATAAATTAAAAGGGCCTTAATGTGCTAGAAAGTCCCCTGAGGGGCCAGCGCGTAGAAGGCACATCTTTGTTGTCCACGTCTAACAGCATCACAGGCTCCCGCTGACAAATCCTGGACGAGTAGCATGGGCACGAGTATGACACAGCAGCACGTACAGGGTCATTCAACGTAGCCTTTTCAGTCTGAGGAAGAGCCACAATATGCACCACAGGGAGAGGGGTTGGGCCTGATTTGGGCGGCGCATCCAAGAGGTCCCCGGTAGTTTTTTCCCAGGCGCAGCCCCACAGGTAAATACCGTACACGAACATTCCGTCCAGCGGTGGTTCTCTCAACTAGGAAAAGACAATTAAGGAAAGCCTTACTTTGCACGTTCAAAAAATCACTGGCAAACTGAAATCGTGCCAGAAATAGTTCGAAACAAAACAAAAATAGCAATTACAAGAAGAATTCCAGTAACAAAGGCCCCGCTCGCGATGGTTAAGTAACCTGATTACGTGTTACTTCTGGCGTTGAATTTCAGATCTTGAGCCCTGGCCGGGGTCGTTGAGCTGTGTTCTTAAGCAAGAAGCTTAATGCAATAAGCAATACCGGGTTCGGAGCGAGTACAGCAAAAAGAGGCGCCGTCTTTTCTCCGCGCCCACAGATGCTAGCCAATCACATAGTTGTTTATATCCTGTTTTGCAGCCGTTATTCAAACATACAAAATTACTCTACTGGAACAAAATATGAGAAGGTTTTCTTACGTGATCTTTGTCTCTTCCGGTGATTTCTGTCTGGAAAACAAACGGCTCTGTTGCGGAAGCTTTTCCTTCAGAGTTCCTAACGGCCTCCTGGACACAGACAATGAAAAAAAAAATATAGATTGAAAACATTGATCGTTTACCTTTAAAGGGGCTTTTTTCAGGGATTTTAACAGATTTTTGAACAGCTTAAATTCGTACTTGTGTTGTAGGAAACCTAAAAATAATGGTCCAATTTCTATTAAAATTGCTCTATTAGAGCACTGAAACTGCTTAAAAGCGTATTTGGCTGCGGATGGCTTGGATGGAAATGGATTGCAACTTGAAAAATAAAGGCTTAACTTTTCAAGTTGTTACCGCGCGTCTTTTACAAATTGATATTTATGGCTGTAGCTTGATTTCTATCCGCAAATTAAGGTTATATCTTCCTTAGGATGTTCAAAGACAATGTTTTTCATGGGTTTAGTTGCCTACCACTAACTTCAGAACAGTTTTGACCACAAATCTACGAAATCGCCGTGACGTAGCTTAAGCATGCTAATTGACCTCACCTGTTTAATAATGGAAAGAAACCGTCGGGGGTTGAAGAAAGCTCCTAGCCAATAAGCTGGTACTTTTTCACGACCCTGAAAAAAGGCAAGGATACGTATTAGCACGTTGCTGAAATCAACGCAAACCTAAAACTACGGAGTTTTGGTAAGCACCCAACATTAACAGTATCTGGGCTTTTGTTACCTGCACAATAATCCGGTCAATGTGCGAGAATCGGTTACCAAGGTCGGTAAACCACGCTGCTAAACTCCAAGTAGGGGGTGGGGAGGAATCGCCTCCCAATTGATTCCATTTGCTGGGGATTCTTGAGTGATACAAGTCGTCTGCGGCGTCCAGCAGCTCTTCACTAATGCGGTCACCACACAGGCCGTCCTCTGTCGCCGCCTTGATTGACTGCAATAAACACACAATTAATTTAACTGCGATGACATAACAGGAGCTACGTCAGGAAAATAAAAGGAGCTCGATGACCAACATTTGAAAAATTTAGCTTAAAGTTTCAATGCTGTCGCTTGTAATCCTTCTTCACAGTTAAAATCTACAATGCAACGTGGGTAACAAATGCCAACAGCATAACTCAGGATTAATTATTTTATCATATTTCAATTCTTGTCATTTAGCATTAGACAGAGTTAGCGTAACACACAGTCTTCGATAAACTCCTTTAAAAATGTAATTAGCTTAGTTTCTTCCTAAATTTGAAAAAAATACAAATAAAAAAATAAGCCAAAGAATTACAGTGCGACTACTCTAATCAAGGTCATCTGACAAAATCTGTGCAAAATCAGGAATGAAAACCTTGCATGTAAACAATAGATTTTCCGCAAATTGTGATTCTACACCAGCTACATGCTACAGAAACAATAAATTTGTGATCATTTTTATTGTTCTAACATTCAAAACTATTGGTCAATTTGTGAAGAATTTGCTTGGGTGGCCTTAGTTGGAGTAGTCACACTAAAATGAATGTTTGTTTTGCATCTAGTTGCCATGACAACGAAGACGCGCATGACGTTTCAATAAAACGTCATCGGTATTTTACTGTATATTTAAATAAGTTCATTTACCACTAAAGTTTCACGAACGCATGCCAACAATCTATGCATACACTCCATTTCAGCTATCACGAATAGATTAAAGGGATTAGGACCTCCTGATTTCTTCATACGTTCATACACACTTTCCTGCAAAATAGAAACAAAGACACTCTAGTGACCGACCAACACAAAGATGACAAACAACAAATGCTGTAGAAGTCTTTTTCATTATGTCAATCATTTAAAAAGAATAAAAGGATAAACCTTATAACGACGAACGAAAGGATGTCGCGAGCAATAGTTTAACGCGACAAAAGGGTAAAACAAGGAAGATTACTTCCCAAATCCATTAATAATTTATCAAGTTAAAACAAAAAAAATCATAACCGTGAAGGAGGTTTGGATACCCAGTCTTAATAAGCATAGATTTTTACGATTTAATTTATCCGTTTATTCCGTAGTTTTGCCGATGAAAGTGTTACATCGGCTATCCAAACACCTCAAATTTCGTCACAAATACTCCGCTGCGCATTATATTTTCAACTCTCTTCTCAGTGTTTGGATATCTCCATGAAACACTGTAGCTCGTGTTTGATATATTACAGCAAATATGTTATACTTGAGCGTTGTCTCACAAAGTCATAACAAAGTAATTAAGTATGGACAAGTGAAAACAGCAAGACAGCTTATTAGGAAGGACCGTCTTGGCAGAATGAAACTAACCTTAGTCCAGACTTTTGGAACCTTCGCCAGCATCGTCGTGCAAACTTCGTTGAGCTCGATCTCCTTGCGATTACGAAACGCGACAAGACTGGCACTAGCGAACACTCCCTTTTCGGCAACATTTATTGAGCCTGCTCCAGAGGTGTGTACCGCTGAACTCTGCTGAATAACGCCAGAGGACGGCATGAGCGTAGAAGGCTCCACAACAGAGTGCGTGAGCGTGTCGGACGAGGCCATTCGATCCAGAAGGTAGTTTAAACGAGTGAACACGTACTGCTCGTCTCCCAGCTGAGTCTACACAAAAAAAGGATAACATCTTATTATATAGAAGCGAGTGTTTTACTGGAAAATAGACTACTGATAGAATTCACACGAAATTACATCCGGGACCGTAGTGGCGTATTGTCCATATCCTCACTAGTGAGGATATCGATGACGTCATTTCGCGCCATTGCACGGCTGAACGGCGGCCAAACTTTGCCAAACGCCGGTTTAAAGATGGATAGTGATAGAGTGATAGATTCGTTTACTATTAAAGGGGCTAGAAAATACAAACACGAAGAAGAAAACTTTATGTGGCTCAAAACATTTTAAGGAGTTTCTTGCAAAATAGACCAAAGGAAAGATAATTAAGAAATTCCAGCCGCCGATCGCGAAGTGCAATAGTTAACATATAATAGGTTTGTGCTTTGGACACTTCTGTAGTTTTTGTCTATATAAACATAAACTACATTGCAAGGGAGTTTAAAGTGAACACACAAAATGTATTTACACTGAAAAAGGCAGCGCTTCTAGAATAAAAGCAAAAAAAGGTCCAACAGACAAACCATCTGAATTTTCTTCACATTTTTTATTTCTCAATTCTCAGATTGAGGATGCTCAGGAGGCTAAAAAACGCGCCACTTAAACGATTGTTACATTTTTCCAATTTAACATCGAAATTTAGAAGTAATTATTTATAAAGCGAACAAGTGTCCGTTAAAATTTTAAATGACAATGTTTAGAGAGGAAGCCACATCAGCTCCAGCTGGTCCTCTATCCAGGTCGAACTGGAATTTGGAATGTTGGTTTTTCAGGAGGGAGGAAAACCGGAAAACCCGGAGATAAACCCTCGGAGCAAGGCGAGAACCAACAACAAACTCAACCCACATATGGCGCCTGGCTGGAATATAACCTTGGCCACACTGGTGGAAGGCGAGCACTCTCACCACTGCGCCATCCCTGTTCCCTGTTTCACCGCGGTCAAACGTCTCAGGCAGCTTTTCTTTCCATTTCGACGTTTTTAGTTCATATTGAAGTATTAGTACGAGCAAGGATAGATAAAAAAATAGTTGCTGAGTGTAAACATAATCCCATTTCCTCAGGAAAACGAGTGTTTTTCCTTTTTAAATGTTTCGCATTCGAACCAAAGTGCTTTGACAAAATAGCGCCGACAAGTCCGCATATCGCTATTTTCAAACACGTAGAACTTTTTTAGTAAAGCTCAAAAAACTTAGTAAACCCTTAGAATACCGGTTATGTATCGAACTGTGAACTGTGAAAATTTATTTTTTTTTGCATATTCCTGTCGTTTGACCGCGGTCGAGTTCCCTGTAGACCCATTAGCAAGATGACGCCAAGAGAAATCGACAGTAAACCAAAGTCTTCGATAAACAGGCTCAGGAACTATATAATACTAAATAACAACTTGTCTTAGAAGCTGCTAACCATTCTTCCTGAAGTTATGTAAACTATACCACTAAGAAGGAAGTTGTTCCTCTTGTTTGACATGCCACGTCACTGCTGATCATTCTACTCACCTCAGGGGAGGGGTGGAGACCACATGCCTCAGGAACTTCGAGTCCTTCACCAGGTAACCCTTCAAGTGCTGACCACAGGTTGTTCAGTCTGACGTGACTGCCGAACAGCGCTGATGGTAGTTTATACTTGACTGCGAAAGAAGACAAAACAACACAAGTTTGGTAAAAAAAAAAAGCCTGAAGGAGACGTGAACAAAAGGAGAAGCCACGAGCCAAACGGCCCACACTGCCGGAGCTTATCCCGGTTTCCGTAGCATTAAGCGGCTAGGAATATTTTTACTCCCCCCTGAATGGGATGCTAGTCCATTGCAGGGTTCCCCCCCCCCCAGCATTATGTCGCCGGTACCCATTTATACACCTGGGTGGATAGAGGCATTATGAGAGTAAGTTGTCTTGCCCAAGAACACAACACATGTGACCCCGGCCGGGGCTCGAACTCGGACCGCTCGATCCGGGGCCCGGCGCACTAACCATTAGGCCACCGTGCCTCCCATTAGAGTTTTCCGATTTAGCGGAAAATTCACTTAAATGGAACACATTTTTCCGCCTATTGAAAATCTTATTAAATTCACTTAGTTAACCCATTAAAAGTACATTAATCTGCTGGCTTGTTTTCTCTGTTTTACTATCCCTCAGGAAAGTGGGATTCTACGGTAGTCTAAAATGTCAAAAGCTATCCCAGAATAAAATGATGTTGCCGTCAAGTTTGGGATTGGGTTCAACAGTTTTTTCGGGACCAAACCGAAAATTTCCCTTCATCGGATTGACATAAAAGTTACACTAGTTATTGCTCTAGGATTGAAGTTTTGATGATGTGTATTTCTTACTCACTAAATCGATATTACCGTAATAACGGTAAACAGAAAACTCAAAATCAGGAAATCTTAAATTTTGCGCGATCCACGTTTTGTTATAGAGAGCTATTACCAATATAGTAAAATGTGGTGCATTGGCAATAAAATATGTAAGAATTTTATTTTAAAAAAATCTTTTTTATTTCGAATAAAATGCACAAAATATTTCCAATCATTAACCTAGGCACGCAACGCCACTCGCGGCCACATTTCTCAACAGCCTGCACAATCATCATTCTCAATAGATGTGTATCGATGATTTGACATTTTGCGCTTTGGTAACTTTTTCTTCCGCGCGTGTTGTCCACTACTCAAGGGCAGTGTAATATCACCATGCAGTGCAGCTCTCAAAAAAGTATTGCTCTCGTCAAATGGCATACCTGAAGGCAGCCAGTCCACATGACATGGCCACAGTTTCGAAAGAAAGAAGAATTAGTTCTGAAACAAAAGGCAAGATAGAAAACAAGATACGTGTGATGTTCGCCTGTTGTACTCGCTCCTAAGGTGCGACAAAAAAGGTGATATGTTATGTTTACCCGTGGAATTTTTATGTGCAAACGAAAAGAAAACAATAGAACAAAAAGATACCGCCTCATTTTCAAATCCCAAATTTCTATTTATTTGGTGGCAAAAAGCAAGTTGCAAAACCTTAGAGAAGTGTGAAGTTCCACAAATGGCAACTGTTTGGATGTAAAATAAGTTGTGAAAAAGTTATGCTGCGAAAACTTTCATGTTCGTTAACGTTTGGGGTTTACTCTGGTGTAAGAACTTGTAAAATGTTTCTTTGTTTTGGGGGCTATTGTTTTCCTGCTTTTTATTGTTTCGAGGTTCTTTGTTGTCTTGGTCGTTCTTTGTTTTACGTTACTTGTGAGTTTCACAGGTTTCACAGGCTTTTACGTATGCGATAAAAAAGCCGCCTCCTTTCAGTAACTATTTTTTACACCATGGATACTTTGCACCTAAAAACATTTTTCTTCAGTTGCCTCAGAAAATATACTGCTGTTTTCAATTTATTTTTCTGGGATCCGGCCTAAATATTTTCAAGCAGTTTAAAAAGAGTATAGTTTGCATTCCACCACGAGACATTGTATTTAGATTGCTAATTTAATCTACTCGTAAACAATGAATAACAACTGAAATTTCATTGTAAAAATTGAAACAAACGGCACTTTGCATCTAATTAGCTATAACAGGCGGAAAAAGTCGTTCCATTTCCGTTTAATCGGAAAACTCTATTAGACGTGAACAAAGAAAAATCTAAGTGTGTTTTTACCCCACTTCGGTACATTTAGATTCATTTAGTAGTGGGCGCGTCATTTGCACAAAGTACTCAAATTTCTTAATAATTCATCAAGTTAAAACAAAGGAAAACATAACCGTGACGGCGGTTTGGAAATCTCATTTTAATAAGAATAAGTTTTTTTTTGATTTTATTTCTCCGTTTTCTCCTTAGTTTTAGTTTCTGTTGAGAAGATATATCAAACACGTGAGGGTGTGTTTCGTCATATTTCCAAACAGCTCGAAGTTCGCCAAAAATACTCCGTTGCGCGTCGTAATTTTAACTGTTTCCTTGTTGTTTGGAAATGTAATAAAACACTCTCTGTCGTGTTTGATGTCACAAACACTCTTATAGCCGCCGAAGTGCATTCTACACAGATAAAGTACGTACGGAATTTTGCCACGAAATTCAGTTTTTTGCTCTTTTTTTTTCCAAACCAATGTCCGTTTCTTCAATCTCGGCACTCCAAGAAAAGAGCAAGGACATGAACAGCGAGAAACAAAAAAGTTTGCTTAATTCTCGTTACAGCTTAAAACGTACAGCTCTGGCACTTTTAATAAGCCTTTCATACTTACTCTTTGTTGCTTCGAATTCTCGTTTGACTGCTGCCGGACTGATCCAGTAATCGATCATGGCACTCAGGCCCTGGCGGTCAAACTCATCACTCATGCTTCTGCCGTATACAACCTGCATTTATACACAAAAGCACTGGCTCAATAGGACGTCATTGTTTACATTTTGCCTCATAAGCATATAACTTTGCGTAGAGAAGGCATTCTGCTATATACAAAGTGACTCCAGATATCTAAAGAGCTTGTGAACTTTAATTATCGGCGAAATTGTCAGCTCTTTTTGCGCAATATTCAAGGAGATAAAAACGTTCAAAAACTGCAAAAATTTCTGGGTGGCAAAAGCGCGAATGATCTCATACGTTATTTACAATGTTTGATATTCTTATGTTGTGGAATACCTCTGCTAACATGTATCTCAATCCATTCCACTGAATACTTCTTGCAGAGCCTCCACTCAGAGCTGCCAAGTCTGAACTGTCTTGAAACTCGCGTACAGCCAAGTCTAATGCTTGCTGTAATAAATACATCAGAGATGTCAACTCTAGCGATAAAAAACTCAGAACATAAAAATGCCAACTTTGTAAAGTGTAAATATGCGTACCCAAAGTTCCGCCGTCCCTAAATTCCTTAGGTCCATGGGCTTGTTCCAGCCTGTCAGTCCATACCTTGTGCGTAACCTAACAAGACTGTGCAACATGCACAGGTTGTGCAGCAGAGCAGGCCACTCTGCACGCATGCTAACTCGTAACAGGTCACTATCAACCCACTGAAGAGAACGCTGCAAGCTGTCTTTTGTGTTCTACCAAAGGAAACAAAACAAAACCAGCCAGAGATTAGCATGAGCACACTTAAAGGCAGACTTCATACATGTCTTGATCTGCGTTTGTTAAACCATTTACTATGTTGCATTGTAATTGTTTTAAAATCAACGATTTTGCGGCTTTAACCAAAGGGGAGCACTGCTTTTCAAGTATTCCGCAATTAAAACATTTTAAAACAAATTAAGGACTTTCCATGGTGTATGTGTTACGGAAAAGCGACATACATGGCGCTCAGGCTGTTGAACGCACAGGAAATTTTATTTTATCTCAAACACATGAATTTTTACGTGAATTCCTTTACAATACACTCCTTACTTGCCAGGCAACCGTGACCACGTTATTGAAGTACAGTTAACTCTCTCTCTAAAAAGGACCGGCTCCAACTGTCCGTCTTAAAAAAGTGTCCGTCTTATAGGGAGTTTAGTTACAGTAAAATTACTAAAAACAGCAGGAACGAGACCAACACCAGGTGTCCGTCTTATGGAGGTGTCCGTTTAGAGAGACTTGGCTCTACTTCATCATGACCGTACCTTTGGCGAGTCAGCGACAACTTTAACAGCAGACTGCAGAAGAGATGAAGGTATGTCTGTGTGAGGCTGGACGGACACCCACAGTCTAAACTCAGTGTCCACTGTCTTTGTCTCCTGCATGAATGAATCCAGCGCCGCCAGCAGACGAGGCGAATTGTGCGCGTTATGAAGGAGAACCCAGTGACCCTAAAGATTAAGAACAATCTATATGAACATGGTTTAATCGCCAAAACAATTTAAAAAGGAACAACTTCAACTAGCTGAGATAGAGAACGTGTACAGTATGGGAATTCGCACTTGCAAATTTTGTTTAATTATCGACATCTCGCTGTTAGTTTTTTAAACCTTTCAGCAAAACAAAGGGACAACCAACCACACGTGCAAATTATCAGTGATAATCGGAAAATTTTTCCGTGTGCTGCATGGCACTTGTAAAAGTGACAGGGTTAAAACAAAGTTCTCACTTATTGAGAAGTACGTGCCATAAAAACGTATAAAGTTCCAGACGTTTCGGGCTCAGCCCTTCATCACTGGAAAAATTCTAGATTGTCAAATTCGTGCAAATTATTGTTATGTTGCTACTTTGATTTCCGCCTTCTATTCTCCTTCGCAGCCGTTATTTGAGAAGTCACGCATCGCGACGACGATCCGAATAGCGACTATAGCGAAGTGTCCACGCATTAGCATCTTACTTCTTATTCTCAGTTACGTACCTGTACCATGGCCTTGTGAATCATCTTTCTAGCAACACGTTCTTCACCAATACCAACATTTGCTAGAGCAAGAACGTGCAACTCCACCTAGAAACACAAGAAAAATGTAATGGAACTGCAGAGTCGTGGCGAGACGATCAAAACACTTTCTGTTCTTACGAGATGGTAAAGCCAATTGCCCATACCGCCGGAGCTTATCCAGGTTTCGGTAACTTTAGGTGACTAGGAGTATTTCCACTCCCCCTGGATGGGATGCTAGTCCATCGCAGGGTTACCCCCAGCATTAATTCGCCAGTACCCATTTATAAACCTGGGTAGATAGAGGCACTATGAGTAAAGTTTCTTGCCCAAAAACACAACACAATGACCCCAGCCAGGGCTCGAACCCGGACTGCTCGACCCGGAGTCCAGCGCGCTAACCATTAGGTCACCACCTCTCCCACACATTATGACGAGATTAAGAGAAATATAAATAAATTCGGCGTTGTTATAAGCAAGAAAAATTTGCCAAGTATTTATCTGGTTAAAACAAAGCAGTTTTTTTGCTGAACAATTTACAAAACCTGTTTCTTTTGAGCTCCTTCTATGACCAGCTTTTCCACCATATTAGCTTCTTGAATGTACAGCAGCACAATGGGTGTACGGCTCTCGCTCTGACGGTATGCAAACGGCAGATCTAGCGGCATCTCAGAAGTGTACCTAAACCGAACACAGCATAGCAAAGGATAAAAAAAAAATCAAAATGACAAACTTGTTTCTGCTGCTAAATACAGACGAGCCTACTCAATACGGACATAGAAGGAACAGACAAGTGTTTGTATTATATTACTTTTGGTCTTTCAAGCGCCAAGTCAGTTGCCCGTAGTAAGGTGCTATGATCTCATGCTATGAGAGGTTGGACTGCAATACAATCGAACTTTAAGGGTCGATTATGAAAACGAACTCTATGCGAGAACTGTTTTACGGCAGAATTCAAGTCTCAACAGGCACGACCAACGGGGGCTCAATCGTATTATTTAATTACAACGTGGATAAATCGCAGTTCACCTAGAACTGGTTTAAACGTGGTGTATCAGGTACAGCGTGGCTATTGATTTAGGTCCGGTTATGTCTAAACTTTGTTTTAATATTCGGTCATGAATCTTAAATGCAGAAATAAATGTAAATGTGACGGTAAGATATAAACGTAAATCGTTCTGCAAGCAACTGGCACCTTGAAGGCGAGGCTTTCAAAAACTCGTAAGCGATAAATGAAACGCAAATCAATAAGCAGAACACATACTTCTTTCCCAGAACAGATGTTACAAAACACGTAGCAGCTGGCATCAGGCGATCTCCTCGAATGGATCTGATCACCATGAATCGCTGAATCAACGTGAACCTGAAAAACATTCACAGACAGGCCTTAAACAAACAAGAAAAACGCTTCATTATCCCTGAAACGTCAACCTGTCAATTTTTACCCTTGAAACGTAAATTATTTTCAATTTGTCCACCAAATTAATTAACCAAGAGGAGTTCCCTCATTTTTTCTCAGGGGACGCTCGTGTGCTTTGCCGATTCGACAAACCCTGAAAACAACGCGGAACTACAGTAAAAACCCGCGTATAAGAAAAAGTGGATTAAGAACACCCAGGCCTGATTTTAGGAAATAAAGTACCATTTATATAAGAACACATTCAGCCTGAAAAATGAAAGTTGTTCTTATATGGAAAAAATATCAAAGATCAACACTTCTTTTCATTGCACACATAATAGTTCCACCCCAATTACAGTACAGTATTGCCTTGATTTATTCAATTTTATTAAAATTAAAATACAATTGTGTGCATATATATTGATTTCATCTATTGGCAGCCTAGTATGTTCCTTATTTTAAGAAACTTTTTTTAAGAACACTTAAGAACACTTATGTACAGGCTGATTTTGCAGATTATAACCCTTTATATAAGAACCAAATCAGCCTGAATCGCCAAAATAGGTGTTCTTATACGCGGGTTTTTACTGTACTCGTAGAATATACACGGATACACGTCAAAGAATTTAACCTCTCGTTCCCAGGCAAGGAATAAAGATTCTTATTTAATTTGACTACCTATAATTTTTATTTTTAATGTTGGTTATGAGAATTTGGCGGAAAGATGACAATTTTTCTTTATTCTCGTAAAGGTTAAATCGAAGCGGCTAGGACTATTAACTGGGGTGCTAGTCTATCGCAGGCTACTCCCAAACATTTTGTTAGGTTCCCCTAACAGTTCGTTGGTTTCCATTTAGAGCGGTTTTCACTTGAGTGTCGAAATTAAAGTGAATTGCGTTTGCTTTGGTTTTGCATTACTACGCTTAGTGATTGGCTTAAAAGTCTCGCGCCACTTTCTCAGCCAATCAGAATTAAAACCAAAACCAATCGTGACTCGCTCGCGCACGTTTTCCCGCGCTTCATGCCAGCTACTTGTATTTGCTTCGAGTTTTGATTGGTTCACTGGATTGTCTGTGTCGTTTGTGATTGGCCAGAGTAATTGCTTTGGTTTTGGTTTTACGACACTCAATTGAAAACTGCTCTATAGGGTATTCTCCTGGGTGAAGAGAGCAGTGTGTCTTCCTGTCGAACGCAACACAATGACCTCGGTCAGCCTTCGAACCCTTACATCACGATCCGCGGTCCAACTCATTTACCACCGCGACTCCCACGCAATGTTATGACACGATGAGGTTGACCTACGTCGATTCACATTCTCGCTGTAACCTAACGATACAGATGCCAATTTATGTTATCTACGTACTTTTCATCCAATCCGTCTGGAAGAGCGACCAGTTCAGGTCTATCGTGTTCAGTGATCTGTCTCCATTGTGTTTCACGCCCGTCTTTAGTCATCTTCTCAAACGCGTCCTGGAACCACTCGAAATGACCTGCCAAAAGCTAAAACAAAACGAATACAAAGCAATTAAACAGTGCAGCTCCACTTAACGCAACAACATCAAATCAAACGAGCTTTATTTACAGAATAACATCTCAGTTCCTGTGACTGTGTGCTCAGTCAAATCACACAACGTAACGTGACGTAAAATTAAGAAAATAATTCCCCTCAGCTCAAAAAACTTCTGACAAAACCGTCCTTGAATATGAACCCAAGGGATTATTACTTTTTTTCCGGTTTTAAGCCCCCTTACTATTTAACTTGTACTGACAGTATGTTCAGAATTTGCAGTATTCAAAACGCATCCAATTTATTTTTTTTAACACAAAAATGCCTTATTAACTTCTTTTGGGCTGATCTTGAAAATTAATCGGTAGGTCCTGATATGGCAGAAATACGTGCTGTGACCTTTTTCGTTGCATTGTTCTAGACAATCGTTGATTTGTCCATTCAATGTCATGACATATGACTAACGTTATCGATAAGTGAGTATACACTTGTATTGACAAGACACCGACCTGTAAATTGGAGTACTGCTCGTCCAACAGCCAATCAAATGGCTTCTTTGCGAGCGTTTTTGACGCAGCCTCTGACACTGCACTGGGCTGAAGAGCGGTCTTCACTGCCGCACCGAATGACGGGTGGATTAAGAACTCACGGTCACCAGGCCCCACGCGTCCACTGGAGTCTTCAACCTGCAAGCAAACCCAGTAACATTGTTATTAAAAACAACATGTCGTTAGTGCCGACCGAACACGGTGACTCACACCTGCCCCGAACAGAAGCACGGCGGGAGGCAGACCCCCGGGGACGGGCGCCGGGGACCACATGTGGAGGACGGCGGGGGGGGGGGCAACGAGAGGGGGGGGGGCAGGGGGGATGTAGTAGCACTTTAAGCTGGATGAATAACTTCTAAAAAAAAACAAAGTTGACGTCAATCGTTTTTTTAACAACCCACATTAGTAGAACTGTTCTTTTTCCTATCTAATCAACATAAACATATATTTACAATAACATCGCGATTCCTAGAGCCCCCCCCCCCCCCCCCCAATAGGGAGGTTTAGCAATGACGGTGGCGAATTGATATTTTACTCGATAATCTCGCGTTTATCTAGATGTATTAATTGCATCGATTGTTTAGGAACTAGCTCCAGCTGAATATGTAAAGAGAGCAATGAACCCAAAAAAGAAATACGAAAATTTAGCCGTCGTCGTTAGCGTTCTCTAAAATACACAGAATTTGGTCATTTCACGTCATTGTTTTTGCAGAGAACTGCTAAGAAATGTACCAACATTCACAACGCACATACAGAGCTATAGTTATGCTCATTAAACCTTTTGTTTGGTGACGTTGTCGTTGCCGTAGCCGTCGTAGTTTGCTCCCTAAATTACTCGAACCAAACTGGTTTCCCTTGGATTTGCATCACTCATTCAAGCACTGCCATTTTACTCCCGATTTCTCAAAGTAATTTTCCTTTCCCTTGGAGGTTCAAGTAATAGGGATTTCAGTGTATTTTTTTTTTTTAAATATACACCTGCCTAGTGAAACGAACGTATATAATTAATGATCCAAAATTAGGTACAAAGCTTGCGGCTAAATAGGTTTTTGTGATGAAATCCCAAAATAATTCAAACAGTTTCAGTTTGAAACTACAGTTTGCTGTACCGTTCTGGTGAGAATCAAATGGAGGTCCTACGTTCCCCAATGGTCTATTGCAACTAGCATATTATTACTAAAAGTTACCTCTAGAGCGCATAGCAAAGAAAACAGAGCTCTGTCTCGTTCAAACAAGGCCCGTGCTGACGTGTAGAACGCACTTTGAGTCAGCCTTTCCACTACCGCCTTCACGGCAGTCCTGAATAAAAAAAGAGAAAAGCGTAAAAACGTTTAACAGAAGGTAATCTTGCTTTCATTTACAATGAAATAAGTCATGTCCATGACAGTTTACCCCAAGCGTTCGTTCTGCATTCACATGACAAAGTCGACCGGCTCAACGTAAGGCGTTTTCACGTGCGCGGTTTTCGCGCGAGATCAAAAACAAATACGGCGCATGTTTCGCGCAAAGATGTTATTGTGGCCATTATTGGCCATATCTGCAATTTTTCAGTACGAGCAATTTGACCATAGGGCTGCTTCTTTGAGCTAAACAGGAAATACTATCACGTTTTTTCGCTCCTAGTTTAAACTGTGGCCTCCGTATTCGGTTTCATGAGATGCTGTTTCATCTCGGAACGAAGATCGTTTTCAGTTTCTGAACCAGAATGAAATGTTCCAAAACGAAAATTTCATTCCGGGATGAAAAACCGGAGGAATGACTTGTGTGGGAACGAAATTTCGTCTCGGTATCATGTTAACAGATACAGAGAAATATATGGGGATGGAATGAAAGTCATTCTGGTATCATCAGGCCCTAACTTGATGCATGGGAAGCATGTTTACCTTTCTGAGTGTTTATAGCAGCATTGGAGGAAAGTGAACAAAGTAGAAATGTTAGCCTGTCAATTAAACACTGCAACTAAGATAAATCGATGACCAGCGAGACTGAAAAAAATGAACTACGATGCATAAGAAAGATGTTTACCTTTCCGAGTGTTTTATAGCAGCATCAAACACCATCAGAAACTGAGCGAGAGAGGTCTGGTAAGCAGTGTTTATCTCGGCCATGGTCCTTGCCACGTCAAACATGACAGCTGCTCGGCGTGCGATTGGTCGATACCCCTCACGTGACTGAAGAATAGAGTTTTCAATGCCACGAGCACGTGTTTGGCTGGAGGGAAATATAAAAATAACTGTAGATTAGCTAGTTGAATACGTGACAAGATAAATAATATAGCTTGCAAAAATTTCTTGGCACAGGGAGAAGAAGCAAATTCTATTTTAACTCCTTTTTTGCAACACCGCCAGACGTTTTAGATCGTTTAAAATGAAAGTATTTATTCCCTCGCTTTGGATTTGCGTTTGCTGAATTCTGTCAAGAAGAAAAAGGTTTGCAACATGCAATCAGCGCAATCCCGGGCAACGAACCTTTTTCCCGCGTTCAAAAGTTCACGTGCTTTGCGTTCTAATGGCTTCATTTTGCCCTTTTTCCTAAAGTTTCAAATAACTTTTCATTATTTTCCAAGTCTTAAAAAACTGCCCAACGGTCCCGCTTGAAATTACATTTGCGAAAGTTCTGCAAGAAATTGTCGTTTACTTTGGCCTGGTTATGGCAAACGTTAAAGTTCATTATGTAGCCTTTTGCTACCACGCATTATGCCAGTCTAAGTACGAACCCTTCAACAATCTCCTCGTGTTGTTTCTTTATAGACGCAAGCTTCTTGGTGGCTGCCAAGTTGTGCAGAAGACGGTGTCCACTTCCTAAACACTCTAAGATGTTCTCCTCCGCTTCACGTAAGCCTTCCATTAGGGTCACCATTTCCTGATACAGAAAACATCAGTCAAGAACCAAAGAAGTACCGCATAAGCGATACTAAAAGCATTATGTACAAATTAATAAAATAAAACTTTGGTGTTATATTATAAGCATAATGTTAAGGTTAAAATCTGGTCCAATCCATTGGATTGCAGGAGCAAAGTGCTTCATTAGGCACGCCCAATAATACGACACAACGACCCATTCTCGTCCCTACAGCCGCCTGTCCCAATTTTTTTTTTTTGTTTGCCTGTCCTTCTTAATCGGCGGGGCCTTTACACGAGAAACAAGTGGCTCTTGGGATACTTGTTTTGATTGGCTAGACTTTAAACTGTTTTCATTCGTTTGGGTGGTTTTTTTTTTTTTTTTTTTTTTTTTTTTTTTTTTTTTTTTTTTTTTTTTTTTTTTTTTTTTTTTTTAAAAAAAAAAAATTTTTTTTTGGGCTTTAACAAGGGAAATTTTAGATCTAGCCAATCAAATCATGTATCCCCAGAGTCACCTGTTCCTCGCGCTAAGGCCCCCGCCAGCTAAGGAGGACATGCGGCTCTGTGGACGAGAATGCACAAAACCCTGAACAGTGCTTGAACAAAACCACTTCAGCACACTTACCATTAGGCTACCAAGCATAACAATAAATTATAATTACTGTACTTACATCCACCACTTGCGTCCTTGTGTCCTGCATCCGGGGTTTCTCGAGTCTCAGGAACCGATCGAGGAACATTTCCTCAAGACCATCACGTGACTGACTGAATTCGACCACGTTAACATACGCCGCAATGCTTGATGGGACAGCCCGACTGGAAAACGTTGTAGCCAGTACCAACCTAATAAGGCAGAGGTTAGACATGTTAAGAACAAGTGCCGATTTTAGCTAGCCGAGCCTTTCCTTAGAAAATGAAGCAGATCCAACACGCTATCGTCAGTTTGCTTGGATAATTATCTATTATTTGGCACCTAATCTTGTTCAATCTGAACTGGCACAATAGGCGTGAGTGCTTCTATAAATGACCAGTTGAACATAAAATGCAGACTACGCATATTCATTTAACTGAACAGCAGCTGAACTTGTTTTCACACAGATTGAACTGAGGCCTCAGCTAGTAGAACTATATGAGAGCTCTAAGCAATTGTTTTTTCGAAAATGAAGGTGGAAAAAAACTTCCCAACCTCTTATGGTAAGTCGTGGAAGGGATAAAAATTACCAAAAACACGTAACAATTCATAACCAATCCCAAAACACAAACACTTCAAAAACGTTTTTTTAAAGAAACAACTTACCTAAAACCAGGCTGACACTCAATTTCATGTTCACCAACCTGGAAGGAAGTTTAGTAATTCAATTTAGTAAACGACCGGTAGCCAGTTGGAGAGCGAGGAACAGTGGGAAGGTCTCGGGCGAGTCCCAGACCGGACCAACACTAGGGTCTATGGGAGATGCTGCGCTCGCGGAGAACAGTCGAAGGACGAAAACGAGGCCCCGTCTCCTGCATCTCAGTGTAGGTCAGCAGGGGAGAGAACCCTCACACCATCGTAAAGAGTAGGGCATGGAGTTCCCGGTGTTGTGGTCTGGTCTTGCCCATTGTACTGTGCTACTGGAAATGCCGGAGAGCTGTATAAGCTACTCTTCAAATCGAGAGATGATGATGATGATGATGATGATGATGATGATGATGATGATGAAAAAAATGCAACAAGCAGATTGCTACAATATGGGATTTTGTAGTGCAAACAAATGTCCACTGCTCAATTATGTTATGATGCTTGTTCTCTTGGGTGCTCTCGATAAATCGTCTTAACATTTCTGAACAGCTTCTGATTGTTACTGACCCAATCAGAACATCATACAATTTGGCGACATTCGCATACAATTGTTGTAATAACAACATTTCTCATTCTCTTGCTTCCCGTTTATGTCTTAAACAGGCTACTAGAAAGGTTTTGTATTAAAATACACGCTTTTGTGATCTTACCACGAGTTTGAAAGGAGTACTTGATGTAAGGAACCTGTAACGACTCCTCAGTATGAAATAGAATCTGCTGTCATATTCCAACTCATTCACATCGACATCTGTCACAACCAGTGTGGTGCCCTCCATCAAACACGTCTCGAGGTGGCCACGCAGCTCCTGGGGTAAATAAAATAATAAAACAAAATACCGCAAATGCCTCTATTCTTCTCTCTCTCAACTTCATCACTCATTCAACAAACATCCCATCTACTAAGGTTTTAACCGAAGGAAATCCGGGAAAACTATTATTTGGAGGTAACTTATTATAAATGTTAAAATTGATTTCAGATTTCAGCGTGGTTTAAAAAATAAATTGTGGTATGTTCATATTCAAGTTTATGTTGCTATTATCAGCGTTGTTAAATATATTTTTTGATTGGAAAACGGTTTCAAACTGAAGAAGGGCTATGCCTGAAACGTTTGTGTAAACTACACAAAATGACACTATTCACAACATTTTTTTTAGTTTTTTGGTTTTATAGTACTATATTTTTTTATAACCCAGTTCAGTTATAGATATTCTATTTTAAATTACTAAGTAACATCTGCTTTAGCTAATCTCGGTAGTTTCACCTTTGCATTGACTAAATGAAAAAAAAGGTAACTGTTTTTGTTGTTGTTAAGTTTTTTTGACGTTGTTGTTGTTGGCTTCTAAGACAGGAACCTGGCCTTTCATCGCTACTGGTCAGTTCGGCATTTCGCGAAGGATAAACGCCAAACCAGCCGGAAGTGATGATAGGCGGTTGTATTCGCAAGCCATTGTTGTTGTTGTTGCTGTTGTTGTTGCTGTTGCTGCTGCTGCTGAAATAACACCCTCTCTAAAGACCGTGTAAGCATGTAGCAGCCTTTACAGGAACGCAGCTGTTCATAACCTTTCTACACTTCTCTTTATGTGATTATTGCTCACCTTGTATTTGACGAGCGTGGTTTGACCCAGCATGGTCAGGACCCAGGTGATGGCGATTCTTTGAGGATCGCACAGCAGAGCCCATGAGTCAGAACACTCCTCTTGAGAGAAGATACACACAGTGTCCATGGATATCGGGTCTGTGGGCAACTGGAGGTTCTCCCATGTCTTCAATACTATCTGTTGAGTCAAAACACCGCAGAGCGTAATCAGGTAACGTATTAGCAATAAAAGGCTCTAAGGGTTTCCCTTAGAGCCACGAACCACGAGCAAAGAGGTTGTAAAGGTAGTTAAGAAATTCAGAAGACAGCTTTGAAGCCGAGGGCTCATGATCCAGCACTACGGTTTTGATGTTAGACCGATTTACCAACAATGTCTTCTGTTTTCATTCTTGCGTTTCAACGCACTGTAAAAATACGACTTCTAGTAGTTCAGAAAAAAAACCTCATAACAACGCACTACTTCACTAACATCAGATACAAGAAACATGCAATACTTTCTCCTCTGCTTTATGAAAAAGCCAAGAATCCTTATCACTTAAAAACAACAACAACAAAAACAAACAAACAAACATAACAAACCTTTCCCTTGAGAAACTCTGGAAGTGTAAGACGGTCGAAGAGATGTTGATATTGAACTTTCAAACCATTATCTCTATTCACTTGCATGAAAAATTTGCCCATCCGTTTTCTGAGAAAATGAAACGAAATAAACACCTGTGTTTATTATTGTACTTGACAGTAATGATAAATGCTTTTCAACCAATGGCAGCCCTCGAGTATTACTTTTTCTATTCCATAACACGGAATACAGTATCATCATTGTAAAACACGTTGTATTCCCGACACTCGCTCAAGTTTTAATACGATTAAGGACACAAAATGATTTTACGAACCTTCTGTCAACTCCCATTGAACCACAGTAAGTTAGAAATGCCGCTCCCGCGATACAGTTAGAAAGCAGTATTTCAGATGAGGTGTATTCGTCGACATACGCTTTCCATTCACGCTCCATGTATTTCAAGCTGTATAAAAAAACAAAAACAAATACGTTTTAAAACTCCAGATAATGAACGAAATCACACATTCACGCCAACGGCTGACAGGTTATCTCACAATAAATAAATCAAATAAATCAACTTTGTTTTACGAGGGTTGCACATAACAGTCTTTCGACTGACAAACCTGTGGCCCTCGGATTCCCGATCGAATTGGAATTTAGATAGCTGTAAAATTCTTTGCCCATCAGTTTATGAGCATCACAGAAATCATAAAAATTCTAAGAGTTTACTGTGGTATTGGGGGACGCTAACTCAAAATTAGAGACGTTTGTATGGATTTTGAGCCATGTTCCAAGGTCCATAACTTCGTCTCTGTTCATCCTAAAAGCATCAAACTTGGTCAATTAACCAATCTCACCGTGATCTTTCATGTTATGTTGTCAGATTATTGATTGCTTCAAATTTAAAACTCGCTCCAGTCCCTTGTGCACCTTCGGAATGGCCAATAGCCAATCAGATTGCGAGTTTACCTAACAGTCGGTCACTGAGTAATGCTAATAGCTATGAGTATCACGTGTTGGAAATACTTTATTTTTCTATTGTTGTCGAAAAAAGCATTCATAGCGGTTTTTTCAGCAGATATATACCTGTGCAGAAGGCCGGTGGCAGCTTTAAGCCTCTCACTACAAGATCTGACGTCATTGCCCAGGTTATGTTTCACTACCACTGCGTCATCATACTCTTTTTGAAGCCTGGTTACATCTTCTTGGAGGCCTGGCAAGTCAGCTTCGGTCAATTCAACCTCTGGTTCTGGCGTGGCTACCTGCAAATAAAAAAACAAACATTGACGCTGTCATACCTATCAGAATAAATGCGCGCCTGACGGGAAAAAAAGAACTCGCTGAGCGCTCAATTTCATCCAGGGAGGGAGCAGGCTGGGCCGGGGCGATGAAAGGCGCAGTCCACCCTTCGTGTAATGTGTGATGCGGAGTAGCAATGGAACGGGCGCTCTCTGGCTTTTCCGGTACGAACTTCCGGTGCCTTCTTCCACCCTGATTTCATCCCCGCGCCTGAAATTCGATTCAAAAATGCTACACTGATGACGTAGCAGAACAGGGATCCATTCGGTGCTTCACTTGTGCCTGGAAGAGTCATAACCGAACAACAACCAATCGTCTTAATCTTAAAAGAAAGTTCTGTAAGGTTGGTTTGTAGGCTTAATTGTTTGCTTTTTGTCGTCGTCGCCGCCGTTGTTGTTTTTATTTTGTTGTTATGTTATTGTTGTTGTTTTGACATAGTGAATATATGAAAGACATGTATGTGACCTGCGGATAAATGATGAAATGAATGATGTGATTCTCGCAGTGTGTAAGCAATTTAAGCAATTGCATTTTTTTTTTAAGCCAAAAAACGGGATTTGAACCCACGACCTCCGCGATACAGGTGCGTTCAATCAACTTTATTAAAAGAGGGTAACGGCAAACAGTAAAAACTATTAAAAAAAAAGCGGCCCCCGGATTAAAAATTACAAATAAATAATATATACTCGCGTTGTTCTCCCAACTGAGCTATGAAGTTACCCTTTGCCTCTTTTTCAAAACGAGTCTACGTGCGAACTATTCATCATGAAAATGAGTTTCACCTACAGGTCCATTTTTATGCAAATCAAACTTATTTACATTTGAATGGTTTCGCACGTAGACTCGATTTGAGAGAGGCAAAAGGTAACTCGGAAATGGCCTATTGTGGGTCCCATTATCCCGCATTTGGAGTAGATGACACAGTGATGAAATGAATTATGTGATCCTCATTGTGTCTAAGCAAACTGTCATTTTTTGTTTTGTGGGGCTAAGCCATGTCCCTCCTTACTTTTTCCATTTCATGCTCCTTTGCTTTTTTCTCTAACTCGGCTTGTCTCTCGTCATCTTCGCGTTCCTTAAGCAGCTCTTCTAAATAGTCACACGCCTTTCGGTACGGTTTGTAGAGCCTCGTGTACTCAACTAACGCCACAGTGTACTCCACAAGGACAGCGGCATCCTCTGACGAGTATTTGGCGGCTGTGGTTGTGATTCCTTGAGGTTTACGTTCTGTTCAAGATTAACAAACATATATCTGAGTAAGATCTGACTGCAGAATACTAGTACACTGGAAAAGTTGAAAATTTACATGCACATGTAAATTACGATTTACAAAATGTAAATCTTATTTACATTCTTTGTAAATTAAAATTTACATGTTGGAGTTTTGTAAAACAAAATTTACATGAAATTTACAGTCTTCAACGGATCATGTAAATGTATTGTAAAAAGTGATTTACATGGTCCTTTATTACAACGCTAATTGTAAGAACATGTAAAAAACATGTCAAATGTATTAACCATTTTTACAGTTTCTTTCTTTGTAAAAAACATGTAAATTTCTTTACTAAATCATGTAAAGAACATGGAAAATTGACAAAGGGGCGCCGTTCGGAAACATGTAAAAACCATGGAAATTGACAAAGGGGGCCTGTTTGGAAACATGTAAAAACCATGGAAATTGACAAAGGGGGCCTGTTTGGAAACATGTAAAAACCATGGAAATTAACAAAGGGGGCCTGTTTGGAAACATGTAAAAAACATGGAAATTGACAAAGGGGGCCTGTTTGGAAACATGTAAATACCCTGGAAATCGACAAAGGGGGCCTGTTTGGAAACATGTAAAAAATATGGAAATTGACAAAGGGGGCCTGTCTAGAAACATGTAAATACCCTGGAAATTGACAAAGGGGGCTGTTTGAAAACATGTGAACATGAGCTTTTAATTCATGATGTAACCCACCAAATAACTTTCGCGTGCATTCATTAGTTAGACAGAACGCATCACGTGGTACGAAATTAAACGACGAAGAAGAAATCGGAGGGATTTAAGAAAGAATAAAATAAATATTTCCCCTTCCGGCTTGCTGGAGGATAATACTCCTTGCCTGAAAGATTATCCTCAAAATTTCAAAGTTGCCTTTGAAGCTTAGTCAACTGTTCATTTTTTCAGCCAAGGGCATTATCCTCCAATATGCAACCGCCTGAATGGGTTTTTATTATTTACTAATTATCTAGATGAACGAAGCGCAAGACGAAATTAAGCGACTGATATCAGTTTTAACATAACTCATTACAAAAGCTCTTAGTTACAAATCTTTTACTAATATAAAAAAGTAAACAGATTATAAATAAAAACCTTTTGATGCAGAAAACGAAGGCGACTATGACTTCGTCTAACAATATTTTAAACAATCTGGAGCAGTGGGGGGAAAACGCTAGCGTCCATCAGTTTGGCTTATATATTTTTCGAGACATGCGTTTTGGTTTTCTTTATATTATAGACAAGGAAATTTTGCTCGCGAACGGCGGTATAAATTGGTCGTTTGCCGTGTTTGACCTGGTCGAGAGGTAAGGCCGAGAAGCACTGGCGCGAACGAAAATTAATCCCGGCGTCCTCTCTGGTACTTTTTGGCGCTCGGTTCAACGGTTCGAAGATCGATCATTGAGAGGCCTTTTCTCTCGCTAAAAAGGGCAATTTTCCTCTCTTTAAGACTTTATTACTTCCAAATTAGCTGCATGGAGCCTTCTTTCACCGGATCTCCAATCAATACGCCTGTTTTAGCCAAGTTTCTTTCCAAGGTAAGCTTATATGTTAAAATATGTTTTGGTTGATTTCCTCTATGTAGCTTCTAGGTGAGATTGTTTTAATATTTTAATAGAAGTTCAAAATTAGAATTTCGTGTTTGTTCTTGCACTTCATACGTATAATTCAGCACTTCTTAAACATGAAGTTATTGTTAGAATAAATTGAATAATTCGTGTGCAGTAGAGATGTCAACACAAGACTTTCAACATTTTTATTTAAAATATAAGCTTATATAATTTAAGAGTGCAAGGCTTATTTATTATTTATTTATGTATTTATTCATTTATTGTATTTTGCAACAGTTTAAACTCAGTGAGGCTTTCAACTGGCAAATTATAAAGCAAACTAAAACAGCTTTAAAATTATCACCCAAAGTATTTAGCAGTATTTATCAATCTTATCTATATAGTACTCCTGGCATATCAAACTCATTCGATTGGTTTTGTTAGTCGAAAAAAATCGAACTTCTATTTTGCTGTGAGTTCGATTATTCCCAGGGTAACCAATCGAATGTTCGGTAATCGAACTCAATCGAACACCAATTGTTCGATTGGGTTCGGTAATCGTACATAATCAAACTCACAATAAAATTTGGTCAATCGAACTCAATCGAAAGTTTGATTACCGAACTCCTGTTTGTTTATACTGCGTATATATTGATTTATACTGCATACATATCGATTGATTTCAAGAGCCACAGCTGGGGCAGTAGAACAACGTACTCGTCCGAAACTGAAGTCAATTTTGCATGCAAGTTTTTTGCTTATTACGATGATTTTGGTCTTAAGAAAAAAAATATTTTACTTGTTCACTTATTATTGTTGTCATCCATGTTGATAGTAAGCACTTCCTCCAATGTAATTATGCTAGAAATTGCTCTTCTCCTGTCAACGTCGCTTTTGGCCGCCCTCGAGGGCTAAGACAGACTGATGGCGGCAGCGTTTTGGCTCCCTATAATGATTCTTCACATATTGAACACACTGATTGCCTGTGTTGCAGTGAATGAAATGGTGCAACTTCTGTTTGAGTGTAACGGTAAAAACTGCAGGGCAGAAACCATATCCTTCCTTCTAATATAGAAATGTAAACAATAGTGCATTTCAGTTATTTTACCGTCCTTCTGTTCTCTTCTACCAAATATATTTTACTAAACATTGACATTCAGTTCGATATTTGGACGTTTTTATATTTATTCCATTCAATAAAAGTTGATTTTGATTAGTCCTGTGTGATTTACTTATCAAGAGAAAGATTCAGAACTAGATCAAACCCGATTGAGTTTGACTGTTTTGATTATGTTCGATTGGTTCGAAAATCGGACTTACAGCAAAATAGATGTTTGATTTTGTTCGATTACCAAACCCAACGAAGATTGTGTCGATGGTCGATGATTTTTGTTCAATTTCTGGTGGATACCCCGGGGAACCAATCATACACAACCGAACACAACCAAACTCAAGTTCGACTTTTCGGAATCCATCTCTTGATAAGTAAAACATCAGGACAAATTAAACCGAGTGTCAATGTTTTTTATACATATTTTTGTAAGAGAACGAAACAACAGTTAAATACTGATATATGCACTTTTGTTTACTTTTTTATAGTGGTGGGAAGGAAATGGTTTCTGCCTTGTAGTCACCATAAAACTCAAACAGAACATTTTTTTCTACTTAAACAGAACTTGCACCATTTCATTCACCGCAACATAGGCAGTAGTAAAAACAAAATAAAATAAATAAATAAAAAAACAACAACAACAAAACATAGGCAGTAGTGCACCATACAAAATGTCTGCATAATATACAAACAAGCAAGAGTTCGTAATCAAACATTCCATTTTGTTGGATGGACCAAATTTTAATTTTAGTACGGTTATGTGCAATTACCGTACCCAATCAACCATTGGTGTTCGATGGGGTTTGAATATGGAATGTTTAATTGGTTACGTCAGGAGTACTGAAGTGACTTTTAATTGAGTCAGCAAATGACATTGAATTGTTTGGATGTGTTATTATTTTCAGATGAAAGGGTTGATAGCAAGAGTGGCATGTAAGTACAAGCCTCAATTTATGTCTCAATGACTAGCAGCTAATCAAAGTTTTAAATCCAATGTAGACTTAATGACCTGCAGTCAAAGGCTTTTTTCTGTAAGTCGAATAGCACTGCAGTAAGCCCAAATAGGACTGAGGTTAGCCGAAATAACAACCTGGTTAACCTCAATACAGTGGAACCCCGATATAACGATCTTCGATATTCCCGATATAACGATGAATATGTTATGTCCCGGCAAAAATAAAATGTATAGGACAGCACCCTGATATAACGATTCCTTGATATAACGATATAATTTTACTGCCCCCTTGGCATATGGTTATATCTGGGTTACACTGTACATGTAGCACTATTGTTAGCCTTAATAGCATTGCACTTACAATGTAGCCTAAATAGCACTCCAGTTGGCCTTAACAGCACTTTGTGTGGCCCTAAATTTTAAAACTCTGGTTAGCATGTTTATGGTTAGCCTTAAAATAATTAATAGTGGTAATGGTAACATAAAGTGTACTTTAAAAATTCTGACAGTTGGCAGCTGGCCACTGTGGTACAGTGGTCATGAGTATAGCTTACCATGCAATCAACTTTATAGGAAATTTGCTACATGTACATTTACAGCTGGTCTAGTACAAATTCCTACATGTCCAAATGTGCATCGTAGAGTGCTTAAAAAATACATGTTCAATTGTACATGTCATATTTTTGAATTTTGTGATACCATAAGGTCTTTATTTTTGTAAAGTTTATATTTGAGTGCAACCAATGGACTGCAAAACTCTACTTCTCACGTCCTTGACAACAACTGGATGGCAATGTAATGGAGCAATGTCTGCATGTAAAAAATTACTTTCAGTCAGCTGTTCTCAAGGTCAGCTCTCCCAGTTATCTTGAAGTCCCTAATGTGCAGGTTAGAAGTAATTTTGTTTCAACTTTTCTTTAATTTTGCAAACCAGTTTATTTTTTTTCAGATAATATAAGAAAGAGAATGGAAGTAATTTTTTTACCACAGACAACCAGAATGTCATTCTAATGTTCTTTATATTTTTTAGGTTAAAGAAGGCTCTACCACTCACTGATGAAGTCTTTACATACAAATACTAAAAAGGTGGCAATAACCAGAGGTGGTTAAGGTGTAAAATCTTCACCTCGTATATCAGTCTGTACCACAAATGAAGCACTCTGAATAGTGTACAACATGTACATGTTGTTTTTTGTGGTTATTCCATCACTTTTTCTACTTTACAATATTGACACTTTCAAATAGGACCATTAACAAAGCCTGACAATTCAGTGATAAATGTTTTGAACCTAGGCTGGTCAGTGTTCGAAATCATTATTCAGAGGTCTACTATGGTATTTGATGCCATAGCTTTTTATCAATTGTAGTGCTATGATAGTAGTTGAAGGGTTGGAACCCAAACCATTTGCCAAATAACCACTTTAAAGGTAAAGAATTATTCTACATCAGTGTCAGTCTTAGTTCTTACTTTCACAATTAAGTGTTTATTCGATTAAGCGCCCAACCTCGAATAAGCGCCCACCTCGAATAAGCGCTACTCTGTAGGTAGGAAAAGTTAAAAATAAGGTCTTGTAAATGTACAACAAGAGCGACCGAGCAATGATCAGCGTCTAATTCAAGGCTTTTTGGGACAACATACAATTTACTACCCTCGGGAAGGCCACCGGGGCAGAACTTTGGGCCACGAGGCGGAGAAGTGGGGAGGAGACTGGTGAAGAGGCACCAGTACTCAATGAATTTATCTGTCAACATTCCTTCAAACTCTACTTTCTTTGAAATTAATTCTTAGTTTCTGCGGTTTTCGGGGTGGGAGTGAAAAATTAGCAGAGGTTGATGCAAGTTCACTCGCGGCTTTGCCACGTAAATGTTTGTGCGTGCTCTAAGGTGAGCCTACTCGCAGGCTAGTGTGAACTTGGCTGTTCAGTGTTCAAAATCATTGTGCAAAAGGTTGTGCAATGTTTATTATTCGTTTGATTTCATAGTTTTATGATATGGAAGGGTTGTGGTAGTAACTGAAGGGCTGAATGCAAAATCATGTGCCAAACATTACATGAATTGAAGCAAAAGAAAAACATTCAACAAAAATTTAATCCTGAAATACCATGGTTTCATTTCCAACCCTTCAGTTACTGTAAAGTATATTTTATGCGGTTATTCAAAAAGACCATTTACGCCTATTAATAAAAGTGATCAATATCTTACCCATAGTATAACTTTAAAAGGCTCATTTTCATCCTACAATACATGTCTTTCATGATATGGTACATTTTCATACATATGCTAAGCTATTGCATAATTCACCTCATATTGAGTGCATGAAGACACTTCAGTAGAGGAACATAGGATAAATCGGGGCACATGCCAAGCAAAATAGATTGGCTTTTTAAGAGAAAAGCAAACACCAGTGCAACATGCAGGATCAAAGTGGGCCTTTGCAATAGAGGAGTAGTATTATTACTATTTGGAAATGAAGTCACTGATATGTTATTAGACAGTTCTATCAATTAATCATGCAAAAATTTTTCTTAATCTTTATTGTTTTCCATAATGATTACGTGAAGTTGAAATAATTGGTATCAGCAATTTTTGACCTAGTAAAACTGCTTTATTTGAACTGAAAAAACTATACAAAACTATACGATCTAAATCATTTTATTCTGAATGAAATGCTAGTTTTTATTATATTTATAAAGAATATTCCAAGCTATATATACATGCTTTATTGCAAGATACTTGCAGACAAACTTTATTACTTATGGGGTATAAAATCATTTGTATGTATTATTATTAACTGGAAAAATATATGCACTGACGTACTGAAAATGAATGTAGTTAGGATAGTATCAAGAAAAGGTTATAGACGAATAAAAGAAAACAGTGCCAGGCATTCTGTTCTTCATTTTAATTACAGGGGCTAGGCAGGTCCCCTTTGTCAATTTCCATGTTTTTTACATTTTTCAAACAGGCCCCCTTTGTCGATTTCCAGGGTATTTACATGTTTCAATCAGGCCCCCTTTGTCAATTTACATGTTTCCAAACAGGCCCCCTTTGTCGATTTCCAGGGTATTTACATGTTTCAATCAGGCCCCCTTTGTCAATTTACATGTTTCCAAACAGGCCCCCTTTGTCAATTTCCATGGTTTTTACATGTTTCCAAAAAGGCCCCCTTTGTCGATTTCCAGGGTATGTACATGTTTCAATCAGGCCCCCTTTGTCAATTTACATGTTTCCAAACAGGCCCCCTTTGTCGATTTCCAGGGTATTTACATGTTTCAATCAGGCCCCCTTTGTCAATTTACATGTTTCCAAACAGGCCCCCTTTGTCGATTTCCAGGGTATTTACATGTTTCCAAACAGGCCCCCTTTGTAGATTTCCAGGGTATTTACATGTTTCAATCAGGCCCCCTCTGTCAATTTACATGTTTCCAAACAGGCCCCCTTTGTCAATTTACATGGTTTTTACATGTTTCCATACAGGCCCCCTTTGTCAATTTCCATGTTTTTTACATGTTCAGTCTATTTATAAGCATCAGGTATAAATGTTTTTACATGCTTTTTACAGGGTTGAGCGGATAAATTGACATGTTATTTACATGGTCCGTGGTCTTTCGTTCGGGAAATTTACATGATGTTCTTGTGTTTTTACATGTTTTACTTCAAATATTTAGTTACATGTTTTGAGAAGAACATGTAAAAGGGTAAAAACTATGTAAATCATCCTTTACAGTGTCTTTACATGTTATTTACATGTTATTTACATACTATGTAAATTTTCAACTTTTCCAGTGATATTAAACCTGGAAAATGTTTCTGACATCAGAGAAGATTAGTTCTTTGTAGTTTCGTAAAATGTTGCATCTTATTTTTACGTCTCTGTAAAAGGGTGAGGTAACCTTAAATGATGGAACACTTTTTTTAGGGCACTGGACTTAAAATTTCTTGTCAGGGTATTGGAGCTCCAGACCCACAACGCACAAGAAGTCACTGACTGTTCAATAATATGGTTCTTTTACCTCCTTAAGATTAAAATTAATTTAGAAAACGGTCTTAAATTTCCACTGGTATTTAAGTAAGGATAACATGTAAACTGTACCTGAAGTAATGGATTGTCGACCGGAAGGGGACTGGTACGTACTAGCGCTAGCACCAGGAGCAGCAGTGCCCAGGTCACTGTCACCAACATCTCCACCATTAGAAGCGGCTAAAAAGGACTGGACACCCTTGAGGATGTCTTCGGACAGGCCTTCCTTCCACGAAATGTGATGTAATGATTCAACGAACTTCTGTGAGTCGTTCATGGCTTGTTGAATAGCTTTCCATGTTGGTCGGTCAACTTTACCTTCTGCGTTAACTCCTGTCAAAGTGAAGTGAACAAAAAATAAGAGCTAAAAAGTTATCCAGTGAAAATTAAGAAAGCGGCACTATTAAATTACATGTATTTTAAATATACAGGGGGTGCAATTGAGCATTACAATAATTGACAAATGGCATAAATCATGTGGAGGTACTGTTATAAAAGTCGATGAGAATTTGAAAACAAAATTACAACCGTGGGCGAGTGTTTTCAATATTTCTCAAGAGGATTGTTTTAGGACAGTGTTATATGTGACTCTTCATATGCATTTTGATAAAAATATCTACGCACATGAAATAATAAATACGGCTGTTCGTGTTTATACCAATAAGAGCGCGATGTACAATCTGCATTAAAATAATAATAATTAATACATTAGTCTGGTACAGAGATAATTTGAGGTAAAAGTCTTCGGAAATTAGTAATTATCAAATGAAGGAAATGCATTTTTTTAAAAATTTATGCAACAATAAAGAAGTAATTATAAAGTACCGAGCATAGGGGTCTGCATTCCTTTCTGAGGATACTCCTTGGTAGCAGGCCGTTTCCTGTGCGTTGCAGAACTCGTGCGGGATGCCTCGTCAGACCCAGTCCCTAGAGAAGAGCTCTGATCTCCTTTCCGTTCATGCCTAGTCGGGGGAGGGTGGGTAGATCCTGCTCCTCCTATGCCAGCAGCAAACTCTTGTCTTCCTAGGAGAACCATGACCATAACCATGACCATACCAGCCATGGGAGGGGGACTCTGGAAGGCTCTGAGTCGCTCGCACAGGGATCGGTCTACCCTGTGCATCCAATGAGTAACCTGCAAACAATACACAAAGAAACCAATTATATGCTAAAGCATGGTTGTCACAGACATCAGTTTTCAAAATTCCCTTACTTTTCCTGCTAAAAATAAACTTTTTCACTGACCAAATAAATGCAAAAATGTCAGATATAGTAGCCGCCACCTGCCTCCCCTTCAAAAAAATAAGCATCAAAACAAAATTCCGTGACTTTTCTTTGACCTTGAAAGATTTTAATTTTTCCTGACCATTTCCTGACCTGTGACAACCCTGATAACAATTTTTATCGGGTTGAGGAATAACTTTCGGGAAGCGGGCGAAAGAATTATTAATGAGCAGAGGGCTTGTTATCGGAAGAGATCTTGCATTTCAAAAATTGTTGGCTTAAATTTGGAAGGAATTACCCTGAAACATGCGATAACAATTAGCTAAGACATTGACTAAATCAACATAAATAACATTTACAGATCTTGTGGAACTAAGTTACGAAGCGCATTTCTTTATATCATTTCTTTATTTCATATCTGTCACATTGTACTAGTTCTGAAGAGCTAGTTTTTTCCTAATACCAGATTGAGGAAAAACAAATTAAAAACTTTGCAAGTATGTGACGAACCTGTTCTTCAGATTTTTTCAGGGCTACTTTGGAGTCTTGTAAAGCGCCTTCTGCTAATTGAATCTCCTCTAAGACCTTCAATCGGCGACTCTTAATGTTGGAGTTCTTCAGCTTCTCGAACTCTTCATCCAACTCGTCCGTGTCATCATCCTGTCATATAAAATGGAAAGAAAGTAAGGTGAAGAGTTGTTGCAAGGCTTACATTAAAAAAACAAACAAACAAGAAACGCACGAAGAAAAGAATGAACGAACAAACAAACGGGCGAGCGAACGAACAAACGCACACGAGAGCGAACGAACGATTGCAAGCAAGCTTTCTTTCAGAACTTCAAAATTAGCATGAAAAAAGCAAATGATAACTTCCCTTCGATCTCTCCCCACGTAACTCAGAACTAAGGAGAAATATCCTGTTGTAAGATGAGATTTTGTTGTTCTAATGAGCATTGTTGAACTTGCCCAAAACAACAAACGAAACAATTTATTTTACGAGATGTAAATATAAACCTGTAACAAAGCCGTGTCATCTTCTTCAATTTCACTATCAATAAGCGCAACAAATGCACTTAAGGTGGCACTGCCGATACCGAGTTTAGCTTTGAGTTTCTCCAGTGCTGTAGCTTTAGCTGTAAGAGCTTCCAGCAGCTCATCTGACTTGACTGTAGCTACAGACAACTGCTGTTTGGTCTGTGAAATCACATCTTTGATCACTACAGCATCTTCTCGTGTTTGCTCCAGTGTCGCCAGAGCCCGGCTATGAGAAGGAAAGAAAAACGTTAGGGGCTGCCTCATCAAGAGAAATTCACATGGTTCCTGCCCTTTTGTTAGCAGCAAGAATTCACGTTTTTAAGGAACAAACATAAATCCAGTTTCACGATCCAGTTAATTAAGGCACCAAGCATACGGTGCATGTCATTTTGCAACGATCAAGGCAAACTTTTAAGCTTAAAGGAAATATCAAAATACAAATTAAATAATTAATTTAGAAAATGCGATAAGAAGAATAATTGCTCAAGAAGAATCGCGGATGGTAAAGACTAGGTAATGCACTGTACTCCATTCCCAAACACCTCTCTTCAACAACGAGAAAATTTCGTCTCGATCGTGCGCCTATACATGCACTTTACTCTCATTGAAACCTCCCCGAAAAGTCCTCTTTATATAACAGCCAGTTAACTTTGCCCAGGATATCTGTTGTATGAGAGACTCGACTGTGTTTCATTCTGCGCGAAAACGTTCTCTTCATAGTCTCTTTCGTAGCCGTTGTATGGCCTCTTAACGCAACGTTCCCTCCCAAACAACGGGTGGGAAGGAGACTATTCTCTTCATGCCTCAGACTGTAGAGAAATTAGGCTTCACGTTTGTTTTTCCCGCGAACGGCTAAAAAACAACTTTTGCCGTTTGCCACTTGTACGTCAAAGTGATTAGTTTCGTGTTTGGTATGAATAAGTAAATTTTTTTCTATTTAAATTTTCTGATGGATTTATTCAATAATTAGAGAAAAAGTAAGCAGAATCAGCAACACTCTGACGTTTGCGGTTTACTGTAAGGGACGGACCATTAAATAATTGGAGGGGGGGGGGGGGTGGATAAAAAAGCTTCCGTGCACGATTTTGTTAGGCCTCTGAAGGTTTTTTTTTGTAGTTCCGTTGCATGAATGTTTTTTAGGAATAACCGCTTGCAGGATTTTTTCAAGACAAGTATTCCTTGCAGGAATTTTTTGGGGAAAAGTAACCCCCCCCCCCCCTCCGGCTATTTCTAATGGTCCGTCCCTAAGAAGATTGTTTTACCCTTTTGTAACTGCACCAACTTACGTGAGTCTGTCAACTCTCTCATTCGCCTCCTTTCTCTTGTCTCTAAAGATGTGTCTAAAGCAGTGCATGAATTGTATGTACGTAGTAGGACCGACAAACACGTCCCCAGTTACATTGGCTCCGCCATTACGTTGATGCTTCAGGTCGATCTTCTCCAGCAGAATAGACAGCGAACGCGGCTCACTTGCATTGGGATCTTCAGGCGGGGACTCGGCTCTAGTCAACAGATGGTCATCTCCGGCCCAGGGGATCTGGTGACACTCTCTTAACACGTGACCATGTATTGTGGACAGTGACGCCACAACCTTATCTCTGTAAAATGAATTTGAAAGTGTTTGTGTTGGCTCGCCTGGCTGGAATTATAGCATAAAGTTATTCCATGATTGGGAGGCGCAGTGGCCTAATGGTTAGCGAGCTGGACCCCAGATCGAGCGGTCTGGATTAGAGCCCTGGCTGGGGCATTGTGTTGTGTTCTTGAGCAAGACACTTTACTCTTATAGTGCCTCTCTCCACCAAGGTGTATAAATGAGTACCGGCGAAATAATTCAATGCTTGGGGGTAACCTTGCGATGGACTAGCATCCCATCCAGGGGGCAGTAGAAACTACTCTTAGTCACTTATGTTGCAGAAACCGGGAAAAGCTCCGGCGCATGGACCACTTGTCACAATGCAGTCTTTACCTTTACCTATTCTTTGATTCATTTCAGCTGTAAAGTAGTTTGCGCATATAAATACAATACCTGCCTAGTTAAAACATCGCTGGCAGGACTTTTATTAGAAGATACACGCAAAGTTTCTCAACAAATGTTCAAAAAACAATAAGACATTAATTAACGCAGATCCGGAGCAGATCCACTGTTGATTTAAAGGATTTTTAATACCTGACAGACAAATGTGGTCTAACAAATGGCGCTACAGTTACCTTGTTTGTTCAGAGATATCAGTGAGCACTTTGTGCCTCTCGAGATAATGGGTGGCTTCTCCTTCCAGTGCGTACTGAGGCCAGTCCTTTACAAAGTCCATTTGACAGCCATACAGGATACCAGGATAACAACTACAAACAACAACATTGAGGACATTTAAGCCCAGTCCAGACGTCATACTACTGCTTTGAATGCCAAACTTAATTCAAGAATCACGTTTGGCTAAAGAACGACAGTAACACCACAAGTTCCAAAAACCTTCCATGTAAACTCTAAGACTTAGCGCAGATTAAATTGCAAGCCGAACTACATTTCGAAATTGTATTGCAGTAAAAATCTCCCTTATGTAATTTATTTTTTCTTACAGTTTACATTTAGTTGCCCCCCTTACAAGAGTAAAGTCTTATGTTGATATATGAAGACATAGTTAATAAAGGGAAATGGTTAGGAAACCCTGTAAAGTTCTTTGTTGTATGTTTTTGTTCGCTGTTTTGGGGGTTGACCCTGCACAAAACCTGACAAAATACAATAGGTGGTTACGTGGGTTCATGCAACTAACCAGTGGAAACACTGCGATTACGTAATTCATGCATAGTGTATGAGCGCAAAACAAAAGATGTGCAGGGTCGTGGACCTTCCAACATAAATAGTGGCCTCTTTGTTTGCTTCTTTGATGTTTGCCGGGTTTCCTAACCATTTCCCTCTATTAACTATGATGAAGACAACCATAAAAAGGCAAAGATAAGCTGAAGGTACAAAGTAGCATAGTGGCGACAGGGAAGTATGTCTTACCGTGGGCCGATTCTGAGTAATCTATGAGTTGGTGGAAGACAGAGAATGATGTGAAGATTAGCTTTCACTCGTGTGATGAAAAACTTCATAGGATCCGCCAAAAAGTTGGAGAATTTCTTCTTGATGGCTGGCATCAAAGCCTGTCAAAAACATACAACAAACTTTCTAAAGAACTGTGTCTTGTACCCCTGTCTTAAAGCGCATTTTTATTGTCAAAGTGGCAAACGGGGTAAAAGCAATGGAATGCTTTACGAGGTAACAACCCTAAAAGATTTGACAAATATCTTCATATAATAAATGAAGGCAATGCTAAATGTTGCTGTGGAATTAGTAGATTACCTGTAGTAAACTGTCGAGTTCATCCACAGAGAACAAAGGTGGGTACTCTCCACTGATAAGCAAACTGTTCAAAGCATCAAGATACATGTCATCTCGAAGATCGGGTGCCTGAATGAAACATATACAAACGCGACTTTTGTAAGAGCTCTTCACTGATACAGTCGAATCTATGTTGTGGTTCAATTTTACCTTTTGGTGCAATCTGGTAATTTCCTTGTTTTATATTACTATTATCATATATTGCCATACACCAGAACAATAGAAAATATGCCAATTTGTACCAAGGGTAAAATTGGACCACATCTACACTTACGGACGCCTGCTGTAAGCTAACACCTCTCCTGAGCAGGGCTCGACGAAAAACTTGAATTCCATCTTGCCTTGCGGACGAGCAGATCTTAAATGTGGCTAACGCAGTTCCTTTGGGTCCTAGTTAGTTTGCCTCTTTCAACTATTAAGTGGGCAGACAACTTGCCTGGGCCCTTGCTTATCGGGTAAGTAAGAATGAAAAATTAGTTGACCCGGCAGGAAAGTAAATCTACTTGTCCGTGAACGACCAACCGTTATTTTTTCGAGCCCTGCTATGTGGACACTTTCTGGTGCCAGGGGTGTCGGCGTAATGCCTACAAGAGGTTCAGCTGCTTGGGGAAGAATTCAAAACAGTTTTGAATCTGAATCGTGAGATTATGGGACGGAAACAGTAAAATAATAAATAAATAAATATGTTTATAGTGTCATGCACTTAGCTTCTCTCAAGAGAAGATTTACAGGCAGCGACGAAACAGAAGAAACAAATTTTTAAAATGAACATAACAGGTTAAAAATCCCAACAGCAGGAGGCAGACCAGTTGGCTATACAAAGCGTGGTCGAGGATTGAACTCGGGACAACCGAGAAACAAATCCAGCTAGTGGCAGGGGCAGGTCTTGAACCGGGCACCTCCGGTTGAACACCAGTGCCCTAAACCACTCGGCCACGCGCCTCCTAAAAGTGAATAATAACAGTATTAATAACAGTTCTAATCAGCAAGGCATTCACAGTCAATCCCGTTATGATCGTGGATCCTGACAATCAAGCCAAAAACACAGCTCAGTCTGGAAGCAAACTTACAGTAAACAAGACAGTGGTGGTCTTTCCATCACAGCCAGCTTGACGTACAGCAGATCTGAGTCCATCAAGGAAGGTGTTGGGATATGTACAGTCAACAGGATGAATAGGGTATTCCAACATGTACAGAGCCAATGCTGCTAATGAATTCAGGTGTGTTCCAATGGAGCCAATTAACAGTGCATTGCCTCTGTTTGACAACATAAAATAACATGATCAGTGTGTCCTTTAACAGAAATTTCTGAACATCTGTTGGGAATTTAGGCCGCGTCAATTAAAGGGACTATGTCACGGAGATTTCACAGATTTTTGGTCTAAACTGTTCTGAAATTAGTGGAAGGCAACTAAACCCATAAAAAACAATATCTTTGAACATCTAAAGGAATATATAATCTTAATTTGCGGATAGAAATCAAGCTAAGGCTACAATTATCGATTTTTTGAAGACGCGCGGAAGCAATTTGAAAACGTTTGCCTAACGTTTTCATATTGCAATCCGTTTCCATCCGCGCCTTCCGCAGCCAGTAATGCTAGTTAACAGTTTCAGTGCTTTAATTGATAGCAGGTTCAAGTTTAATAAAAATGGACTATTATTTCTAGGTTTCATGCGACACAAATGTATATTTTGGCTGTTCAAAAATCTGGTAAAATCCGTGACATAGTCCCTTTAATCTCTTGGACATGTAGTGCATTTTGTGCACGATATTTAGACTTTCGCCATTCAAATTAGCGTAGTTCGAATCAGCTATTTTGAAAACATGGCGCAACCCTATATTTGGGACCAATCAGAACACGGTATGGAATTGTATGGTATGGATACTTTATTTAAGCTTGGATTTGTAGAGTAGCTTCATCATAGCTAATCTCTCCGAACATTTCCCACTCAACCCTCAGTGACAGTACAATATACTCTTTTGCGACAAGGTGAGAAGCTTAGCGAGCCCATCAAGGCTCCCATGAGGAACACTGGTCTAAAGACCCATAAGATATCTTTTATAGTTCCAACAAGCAATCGTACATACGATGTGTAGAAATTACTTTGTTCTCTTTTCGTAAACTCCTTGTCCGGTTTAAAAGGTTTGCAATCTAGTGACTTTCCGCTGTGACGTCCGTTTACCTGTTTTTGAAACTTAAGATCCTGTGAAGGCGAACAACGTGAAACATGACATGAGATGAGATCATCAAATCCAGTCCGTCTCCACTGAACTCGTCATTATACCGCTTCAGAAAGTTTTGCAAGCAAGGTGAAACTTCGTCGATGTTACTTATGGCTTGAAGAAGGATCTGCAATCACAAAAAAAAAACTTAGATACAGCACACGAGCCTCGCTTAACAGTAATGTCATACACTATTTCTGCAACGTATGGAAGAGGTAGAGTTAGGTGACAGGTACACTAAAATGTAATGCGCTGCGCGCATAGGTCTGGATTTTTTTTTTTGTTATATTTTATAGCCTTCTGACATGAGCTTGTGATGTGCAAATATGGGCTATAATTCAGTGCATGTCCGCAAAGATCTATGTTGTACGTTTTACACATGAATAAACATCAACATAGAGAAGGGCTTACGTTAGAGCCTTACTGATAAACGCACTATTAAAGTGTCATCTAACTAAATTTAAGGTTATTATTTGTTATCATTAATCATTAAACAAGTTTACAAACTAGATCTAGTCGAAGATATTTTAGAAATTGATTGCTGAAAATATATTGGGGGGGGGGGGGGGCAAATGTATACTTTAATCCACCGAACTAGTCTATTTTGGGATCAAACTGTTACCAAGGAAAGGAGGTTTAAAATGACAATTGAAAAATAACAACTGACTCATTTACAGCACATCAATCAACCACCACATATCACTTCTTTCAAACTTGGTATGCGTGCAACGTGGCTTCATTGTTAGACAAACCTTCGGAGCTGCACGACTCTGGGTCACGGGACGCTGAGCGAACAGTCCTGCTTCCAGCGGAAATGTGATAAACAGAGGAGATGGAGAGTTGGCCGGTAGCTCAGGGAAGTTCTGAAAATACAATAAAACCCAGAGATTTAGATGCAGTTAAATGCAAGTTAACGGAGTTAACAACAATGCAATTTAACGAAGATAACAACAAAGAGAGTCAGTGTTCCCTCGTGGTCAGCGGTGTTTTGAATATGCCCATGCGCCAGGGCTCCATGTGCTCCGGATTTCAGGCGTGTGTTTTTAGTGTTGGCCAGGCCAGTGGAGCGTTTGCCCGGAGTTCTAGCGTTTAGTCTGTTCAACCCCTTCCTTCCCTCCCTTCCCACTGTTTAATCAGTGTGACGGGTGCCTGTCCTCCTTCTTTCTGCGTGGGGGCTCATGGCTGGGTTGCCAGGATTTCCAAGCCATGGGAGCAGTCTCCATCTAGGGGCTGGCTGCCAATAGTGGAAGCTCCTGGATGTCCCAAGCACCCAAACTTCATTTAGCGATGCAGTTGTTAACACGACTGTTGTAAATTTCCGAGTAAAGACTTATCAACACAAGAAAATGTATTCAGGAATTTTGTTATTTGATTTAAAGTTGTACCTCTTTAATTATTGTCTTCAGGGTCTTCTCGAACCATTTGATATCAACTGATCGGCATACACGGTCCTTTACCACTCTTGTCACTTCATGCTGCCAGAGTGATACCATGTATTCTTCATCAGCTCGCATTTCCTCGGAACAGTTTTTCAATCCCTAAAATAAATCAGTAAATAATGACACAACAGAGACTAAACAAGTGGAATCAGCTAAGTAAAACGCAGGGATATCACTCTAGCATCCAATCTCAAAATTGCAATAACCTTGAAAGGGCTGTAAGACAATAATGCAGTTGTCATAGAGATCACTGTTTATTGTGAACAAAACAACACGGAATAAAATAAAATAAAATAAATCACTTTATTTAAGTGTCAATGTATTTAGCACTGTTGTGCTAAGTGAGGACACTGTAAATAGTGAATTAAATATTATAAATCAAACAGAAAATTGTGAAGAATATTATTCTACATGACACGAGCGTGGGACAAAGAAAAAAATCTGAGTAAATGGCCTAGCTCACAGCGAGTCTCACGTAGCTCAGTTGGTTAGAGCGCCCAACCGGTATTCTGGGAGGCCATGGGTTCGATTCCCGTCGGGGACTCAGATTTTTTTCTTTGTCCCACGCTCGTGTCATGTAGAATAATATTCTTCACTATTTATCACCGAGCTTAAAATCTACCATCTTTATTATTTACTACTAAACAGAAAATTGTTGTTAAAAATCTCAACTGTCAGGAGGCTAACCAGTTGGCTATATACAAAGCGTGGAGGAGTTGAATTCGGAACTACCGAAGGCAAATTCATCTTGAGACAGAGTGGAGGATTTGAACCTGGGACCTCCAGATTACAAGTCCAGTGCCCTAACCACTAGGCCACGCTGCCTCCATACAAAATGAAAATTCCATTAATATTGAAGAATCAACTCGTTCTCAATAAAGTTCTGTATGGTAAATCTCAGTTTGCCACGATATAGCGCACTTAACTAAGATTCAGTAAGCACAGACTTAACATCAAAAGAAAAGATACTGAGTTACCTGAAAGACTCTGGTAATATCTCTGAGGTTGAACTGGTAATGACACCTCCCTGGAGTGGGCGAAGGTCTCAGTACATCCTGCATGCTGGTCAGCAGCATACACGACGCCGTCACAATCTGTTCGTGGAACTCTTGAGGCAAATCCATGCCTTGATTCTGCGCCATGTTAGCCTGTGCATATAATGACAATCAGAAAGGTATAAAAACGTTATGGTGCCTTAACACACAGAGGGCGCTTTCCATTCAACCAAAAATTCCGGGGATTCCCGGTTCGGAAGCGAATGGAACAGAAATTTCCAGTAATAAATTCCGGAATTTTAGAACAACCTCGCGAGGTTGTCCCAAAATTCCGGAAAATCGGATCAAGAAAATACCATTCCATGCTTGGGCCCAGCTTCTCCGAGCCGGAATCAAACGTGGCCGCATAGTCAAGATGGCTTTTTAATAGCAGTGCTCGGTGTGTTTGTTTGACACCGAAAGATTACAGCTCTTACTCAAACCAGATCCGTTACGGAGTGGTATCCTTCCTGTGAGCATGACCTCTCTCGTCCTTCGAAAGTGACTCTTGGACCCGTCAGAAAAATGTGCTGGTATCGTATATCAAAGTAGTCACGGACTCTATTTAAATTCCTTCGCAGGTGTGACAACGGGTTTTGCGTCTGTGACACGGGATTTGTTGCTCAAAACTATTTAACGGGGAACGGCGATGAGAGGCCTTTCTTCGGCTGAAACTGTCGACTAACTGGACTGAACGAACTGAACTGGGGATAGCTCAGAGCAACCACGCTTGCTGCGAGAGAGGAACTTGTCACGGGTTCCAAAGTACCGAGGAATCTGCTACACTGGAATCAGGACACAAGAACTTGGACTTCACAGGTTTATTCTTCGTCTCGGCGTAAATCTTCTATGTAACTCCACGAGATGTAAATCGACTTTACAATGATAACAGCGCTCTATATATACTAACGCTAAACCTAATTGCATCATACAAAGTACAATTGAAAGAAGGCTGAATAAAGACAACTTACAACACAAAACAACGCGAGTAAGTTCAGCTGGCGAGTTTGTAGACTAAAGTACAGCTAAATAAAATTTAATTTGAAGTATTTTAAATTAAGAACAAGATTGAATAGAGTCGGCTTATTTGAAATCGTAAACTAATCAAACTCAATTATGAACAAAAGCTAAAACAAAAAGATACATCTGTCGAATGTATATTCAACCTAGAAAGCTGTCTAAATTCGAATTGTTTTCGGTAATGGACTAAATGAAAATTTAAATTAACTTCTTTTATATTTCTCCCCTTGAAAACAACCCTAGTTTAAACAGCGACAATCCACACGCGCGGTTATTTACTTAAAGTACAAAAGTAGTTTACTTAAGCATATAAATCGCTGTTTGCCTGTAAAACTCATATTTGCACAGTTTCCTGGTAAAGCTAACTCTTGAAGTGCAAAGGTCCTATTTTGTGATAATTTCCCTAAACATTGATTAATTTCTCCTGACACAGGTAACAGCTAGCTACACTGAAAAAAATATCATCGTCCTCGCTTAAAATATCGTTCGTTTTAACTTCAGAGTTATCAAACAACTCCTAAGCAAGTAAACGAGGCAACGAGTCTGCCATTTGTTTTGTTTTGTGGGTGCAAACAAACGGAAAATACTGTTCCATTCGCCACACGGAATACACGGAATTTCAAACCGGGATTTTTGGTCGAATGGAAAGCGCCCAGAAGGTACCAGGCAATTTTGAATAAGAAAATAGGCCACGAGTGAGTAATCCACAATACATCACACACTTGGTTTAAGTATCAGTTTAAAATACGATAGGCACTGCTACATAACAATTATTAGACCAAAATGAAGCACAAAAGGAGTTAAACGAGACGATAAAGGCACTAAAGAATTTATGAGCCCAACATCCAAACCATAAAAGAACAACGATTAAGGTAGTTGACGAGAATGTTTAATGCCCTGGCCAAACGATGAATGATGTTGGGTGACCAAAGGATGAAAGCTTGCGTTGACTTGAGTGCAAATTTGATCTCGACCAAAGTGAACGCAAGTCATCGCAAGTCAACGCAAGTCCAAGCCAAACAGAGACGCATGTGGACGCAAGTTGAAAACTTACGTCTACTTGCATCTCCGTTTGGCCAGCTCTTAAGACCACCGCAAGAACAGTAGCAGGTTGTACTCACCTCCAATATTGAAGTAACAATAGTGAAGAGTGACTCGTCGGTTGGGACAGGCAAACGGAACACAGCAAAATGGCGCTGCAAAATGCAAACCAAGTTAAAATACAGTTTAACGCAGAAATATTACAAGAGATTTATACACCTTTTTGTACTTGACTATTTTAGTAGTCAGCTCTGGATCTACAATTGGAATGTTAACACTAATATTTCCGTTTTCTTGTGATGCCCTTTTAGAGAAAATGGACTAAGAAAAATGTTCTTCTGTTTCTTTTCGATACCTGTGCTTGATTATATTAGCGTTACGTTCCAGACCTGCAAGAGATTGTAAGGTCTAACACTTTATTATCTTTGGGATGCCCTTTGAGACCAAATGAATTTGAATGGATAACCAAATCGTTCACTAAGACACTGTGCAAATATCCGTAGTTATGCTTTCTTCCTTCAGTGTCAAGTAGTCTTTAAGTAGTGCAAGACAATTTCCACTGGATCGGCTGTTTACTAATTTTGTTCCAAATATAGTAGATAGATAGATAGAAACTTTATTAAAAATGTCATAAACCACCTAGCTGGGGAAAACTCCCCCACTAATACAGGGACAACAAAAAAGGGTTAAAATAAAAGAAAATGCTAAAAAACTATGGCTATTTACAATAATTAAATTTAAATCTAAGTTAAAATATAATACAATAATACATAATTAAAAATTGTTTAGGAGGAGCAGAGCGGACAGCCTCTGCACCCATCATCTAATAATGCATCAAGATTGTTAAGATTTCTGATGTTCGTCTTAAAAATGCTGAGAGATGTGGCCTCTCCTATGCTCTTTGGTAATTTTGACCACAATTTGGGTCCTAGATATCTGATCGAGTGCTTACCGTATTTCACCGAGTTAAACCTACAATGAGCGCCAAAAGTGTTGAGACAGTCGGCACTTTTTGAGTACCTTGGACAAATTTTACCCCTCACCCCTTCAATATAACCCCCTCCCCCCGAAACAATGTTGTATTTGTTATCTGCAAGACTTGCCTCGTTTGAGTACAACATTGAAAAGGGGGGGAGGGGGGAGTGGTTCAGAAGCGGCAGCAGATAAAAGGTGAAAAAACGGGAATTTTAAATTAGTATCAATTTCATTCAACTGTCTCAAGGACTTTTGACGCCCATTGTCTGAAAGGGAAATCTAGCTTTTTGCAATAATTATAAGTGCAAACTAAGAATCCATGGAAATACAATGTTTCGTGGACTAAGACGCATTTTTCTGATATATAACATAACGGGTTACCACGGGTAACCACGGGTAACCAAACAAATTAAAAGGAATAAGAGTATCTTGTTTCTCAACTATTTTGGTTACCCGTGGTTACTCGTGGTTACCCGTTCATTTCGAGAAAAGAGGCCGTTTTTCACATGTTTTTGACAAGCTGTTTGTTGAACAATCACGGATAGTTGCGATTCCATTCAATTGCATGCATTTGTACGTGATTTAATGAATAATATCGTCAATAATAACGTGAAAAGCCGTCAGAGTCACGGGCATATGACGTTTTACGTACCAGTTGCGTGACACCGTCACACAAGGCGATCGTAGGTTCTAAAATGCGCGAAAATAATCGGTGGAAAGTAATATATATTCGATATTTGTACCCTGTCCATTATTTACAATTATTTAATCCATTGTCTTGTTCATACTTGCAATTATTCTGGAAATTACGCTTTTATCTAGAGACTTCACGGTATCGGAGATACGTCCTCAAAACAGACCAAAGGTTATGAAAGTTATATGTTCTTCTTTAGTGCATCGTCATGTAATTAGATTTACCATGTTAAAAATACTTCTTCTTTAGCTAAGAGATACGCAATGCGTCCTGTCCACAAGCTGTCATCGCATTCAAGGCTGATCTTTCGTGCAATTTGTAGAATCTTTTTCACATTCCGTCTGTAAATAGTCCCTTTTGCCGTGCTTCAAGGAACTTATACCATTTGCTACGACAAAACATTGTCCTGTTCTGAAAGAAACGTGTCTTGCGCTGGCGCCTGCTTACCGCATTAGTTTCTAGACAGTAAATCGACCCATCCCATTCCTTAACCTTGGGATTTTTCTAAGACTGGACCGCTTTTCCCGGGAACACAGTTTTTGGTGGCGTCCGATAGCTTTCCTCGTCACGCACGCTCGATTTTATCCTTTGCTCTAAGCAGCTTTTAAATGCGATACAAAAACCCCGAGATATTTAAGGTTGTTGCATAATTTATTTGGCACCTAATCCTATTAATTTCTTTGCAAAGCAGACATACGCACGTGTTTCAACACAAATTCTAGCCTTAAAAACGATTTGGCCTTGTTTATGCGCAGGTCTAGCCGATTTGTGACGTCATCGCCAAATTACAATAATCACGATATTTGCGCGCTAATTAATCTTTCGTAATGCAGCGCAGTACCAATATGATCACCTGATTCTAAAGAATAATATATGTTTGTGTCCATGTTATGTAGTTTCTTATTTTCAAGATATACCGAAAATTCACCTTCAGACAATGAGCGCCAAAAGTGTTGAGACAGTCGGCACTTTTTGAGTACCTTGGACAAATTTTACCCCTCACCCCTTCAATATAACCCCCTCCCCCCCGAAACAATGTTGTATTTGTTATCTGCAAGACTTGCCTCGTTTGAGTACAACATTGAAAAGGGGGGAGGGGGAGTGGTTCAGAAGCGGCAGCAGATAAAAGGTGAAAAAACGGGAATTTTAAATTAGTATCAATTTCATTCAACTGTCTCAAGGACTTTTGACGCCCATTGTAGGCATTGTAAAGTCAGATTGTCTTAAGTTATACGTACTAGAGTTATTGCTGAAAAAATTACAGAGATTATAGGGGCATTACTCACACTCACGTTTACCAACAAAGCTTTTCCATTATCCTATTTTACAAATAATTAAAAAAAGTACACATGCGAACCTTTAGTCTCTCGGGAATTTGTTGATGGCTGCCGCTGGTCACTGGCTCAGACTGCATGTTCATAGCTGCAGTTACAACAACGCCCTCCAAGACACGACGATCAAATGGCTTCTTGGTGTTAAACAGGACTTTTTCATCTAAGACTTGTCGTAGTAGCTAACGTAGACAAACAAGTATACTTGTTAATATAAAGGCAATGACTGAAGCACACAAAACGAAAGGAGTGTGGTATTTTACATACTTCATTAACTTCTTGGGTGCCAAATTGATCTGGCTGTGGAAGGCTGAGATCATCTATAAACATGTTGAGTATTTTTCCTTTCTTTGCTCCATACACGAAACCTAAGCAACCAAGTGAAAGTAAACAAGCGTTGTTTATACGAAGAACAGTTTGTAGACTATTGCCCCTAGGCCTGCTTATGCTTTTCAATTACATCTGTCTATAACTCTAACACCAGCAATAAGGCTAGCTGTTAGATTTTTAACGTAATGGGTTATTTCCTCTGCTAGTACTAAATTTAGTAATCCAAGTTAGTAACAAAAGTAGTTAAAATACACTATAGACTGTTTACAGCCCTGTATTCTTTCGTATATTTTCGATCGAATGAGCGCGTGGAAAGAACGGCGAGAGAACTGGATGCCAACGCAAAACGGGAGGCGCCAGAGTCCCGCTTTTTTGCGTTGAAAAATAGAGAGGCTGTGGACAGTCTCAATACACTGTACATATAAGTCTTGTAAGTAAATCAATAGTTGCAAAACCAGGTGAGTAGTTTTCTGTAAGGGTGAAGACAAAAGTTCACCTCACCTTGTCGATGGTAAATGTTTTGCTCAACAAACTGCTGCAATGAAGCAGCTCCTGAGGTGCCAGAATAAACATAACGCTTCACAATCTGGTTCTTGTCCTCTGAAAAAAACGATGGAAATGACAGAAACACAATCAACAATGAAATTCTCTATTTGTTAAGACACTAAAATACGTCAATATTGTTTCGGCCCTCACCTTGCTTGTCTAGAAAGTCGCTGATAAGTGAGGTTTTTCCACATCCCGCCGGCCCTGTTAACAAAATGTTTCTGCCAGAAGCACTGGCCAGCTCCATGAACTGACGAGTACGAATCTAAACAAGAAAAGACGAATTCTTAATTAGACATGTACCTTGGTACCTTTAAATGGATTGATTACTTAATGAATTATTTAGAAACACGTACACGTTTAAACGAGAACTTTTGTACTCTTTGGTGTTATGTGAATAAATGAAATTTGATTTGATTAGGAAACGCACGTAATGTATTGATTCTTTAATAAAGGCTCTGCTACACAAATAAGTGACGTTTCTTACTTGTTGTCTCGCAATTTTGTCGAGCAATGCATGTTGCAACGAAATTGTTGCAAGTCAATTCAGTGTATGCCATACCTGACATTTATGGGCAACTTGCGTGGCAACAACGGTGCGAGAATAGTTGAAGGAAAATTTGGCTACTACAACAATGCTTTCAACCCTCGTCGAATGGAAAACAACTTACAATCAGTGAAATTAAGACTGATTTAATGATATTGCCATTAAGTTCACATGCAGACTCACTGTATCAATAGTGTCCACAAAAACTTCGCCAAGGAGATCTGCTGCATCAAAGTAACTCACTTCTGGAACTCTTTTTTAATTACAAAACAGAAAAAAGGAAAATGAAAAGACACGTTCAAAAAATACTAAACAAAGTTGTATATCAAGGGCATGATTTATCATGTATCACTTTTCTTATTCTTACAAGTGAGTATGTCACACTGTTGAAAAACGCACTTTCAATGTTGTCACAACAGCCTGTAAGCAATGAATACGAACTACAATTTACAGATACTGGCTGAAAAACGAACCTTGAAAATAGATTCCTTTTCTTGAAAGTGTCCCGAGCACGTTTGAAATATATCCAGGAGAGAAATACGACAGTGGAAGATTGGAAGAATAGCAGCAACATGTATACCTTTCTAACAATCTGCTACTGTATTCTACTATTCTACTATTCTATTCTACTGCACAGCCTTCCTAAAAATAATTTACTAACCTTGATTGCCATGGGTCCCACTCGCCAGATTCATCTACATAGTAGTCAAACACAGATATTTCTTGATCGTAGTCTGGTAAGGCAGTTGTTAATGAGAGAAGAATCTCACTAAACTTCTTCCTGTCTGGCTCATCTAGCAGTCCTCCAAACGACCAGATGAGCGAGAACAGGTACAACCTCTCGATATGGAGCTCGCCACCAATGTCAGTGTTACCCTAAAATGGAGTAAGACGATCGCCGGTATGAAAAAAAAAACACATGTTACAAATTAAAACAATCTACATTTCTGTTGGCATTTCAAAATGCACAAGCCTATTTGGCCAGTCAATCCAGTTCCTTAAGCTTCAGATGAAACAACGAACTGAACCACAATTCCGGATCATTCAGGTAACGGTTACAAAAAAAAAAAGAATAAAAAAAAAACAATCAACACGAAGTAGCCTTCTCTAAGTTCGTTTTTAAGCTCACCTCAATTAAAGCCTTTAACAGAGCGAGACAAGTGTTAAACAGGCCAACCTCACAGACTTTCATAAATGGTCTGCAAGAACATAAATAATAACAAAATTATTCAACGACTCAAAAGAACAAAAAAGAGTTCCTTACTTCATCCTAACTTCCTAACAGTAAGCTCCTATCATTTGTAAAATAACCATACTATTGCTGGATTTCAGAATAGTTATATGTTTGAGTTTCTGTACTAGTAGGTTCGGTAAATTATGCATAAAGATAAAACTGCAACAAACCTCGCTTCATACTGAACAAACTGAGAGATGACATCCACAGTCTTGTTGAATGCTCGCTGCAAACACTGAAGAAGAAAGAAATGCATAATCAAAAACAGTTAACTGCTGCTTTATGCAAAATATTCTCTAATGAAAAGACAGTTCTGTACATAACACAAAGACCACTGCCGAAGACAAATAGATGCATTTAACTGGTAAAAACCGATCTCTACGAGTCTACAAAATACACTTTCCTGCAGTAAATTATGTTTCTATGCATTAATCATAGGACATTGTTATTTTTATACCAAACACTTGACAATGAACTTGCAGTATTGTGAAAGTTATCATAAATCTTGATAAGTGTTTGTAATGAAGTGAATGTGCTGTCAAATTGCCTTCATGCTTACTAAAGGCTGTTTTTTGCCGCAATACTTAAGGTTACATTTATAAACACTTTTTCATTAGTGAAAACGTACATGGCTTTCTTGAGGAGATCTGTTTGCCAACCACGCTTCAGCTAAAGGTCTCCAGCCTAGCACACTCTCGTCCATGTAAACCACTCCCTGAAAAAATTGAACAACATACCACATTTAAAAAATATACAGCTTATTACAAGTCACTGCATCGTATTATTCCATTCCTTTTCAATTCTATTTGAGGGACAAGCTAATCAGCAGGGGCACCCGCAACGGGCAAATTTTACTGTAGGTGTCGGAACACCGTTTTTACGCTATAAGTGTCCTTTTTGTACGATTTAAAAGCTACTTTTTAAACGCTAAGAAAATTGTATCTGTTCAGACAGCTAGCTGAACATTCAAAGTTTAGGGAACAAAATATAATTTCCCGAATTTTAAAACGAGAAGCTGTTGCCTATTCGAAAATCGTAGCCAGTTGGCCTTTTTTCGTACGGAAAACGACATTTTTCTCTCTCCGAAAACAACAGGCATTGCTTTCCCCATGTCACGAAAGTTTAAGGCAAAGAAAACGCCAGCTTTTCGTCACACTTTTATCCGAAAATCGTAGGCAATGATAGGTCTTGATAGATATTCACCGAAACAGTCTGTTCGGTGCCACTGAATCAGCGCAGGGAACCATGGTCTCATTTCCAAGTTAACCTGAATTGGCACAATTGGTTGTACCCTATTAAGCACACTGTAAAGAAATTGAACTCACACATCGGGAGACCGTGGCAGGAGAAGCATCTGTCAAGTCATCAGTCTCAAATATGAGTTTGACATATTCTGATAGATACAGCCTCTCGCCATTCAATAAGTTGAGATACTGAAAACAAATAAGATATTACGATCATATTAGTTACAGGTAGCATTAAATTTCTTATAAATCTTTATTTTTGCCAAATTAATAGAAATATAACAAAATATATATTCAAGACTATAGAAAGGAATTGGCTCGTAAATAAAAAATGATTTTAAGAAATGACCAAAGACACTGACTGTCGTCATTTCACTGAGACAGTTCTTTACTTGTAACGGTACGTTTTCTTCTCTGAAATGTAATTTATGCTCAGGTCTTTAAATAACAATTAGATCGTAAAACTAACAAACTGTAGCTTGAACGCACTAATTAAGACTTGAGATGACTTTTCAACTACCGCAACCGTTGCAAGACAACTTGAAATTAAAGGTCTTCCTTAGATGGCATAATATAATTTTCTGCTGATTGCAGTAAAAAAGTTATTACTTGTCCTTTATCCAAGGCACTGCTCAGAAATTCTGCCCATCCCTGATGCAATGGCGCATCTAAGCAAATCCAAGTTGTCATCTTGTGGACACTGTGCTCCTTATTGGCTTTCCTGAAGTATGCAGTGAAGATGCCATCCTCGAAATCAGATGAAGAGTTCACTTTGCCAAACATGAGAGCAGGGTCGGACACTCCCAGGGGATTAATCCTCTGTAGCTTGTGAGTGTGCATCTGAGAGCCTGTGTTCTTGTGTTTAATCAGTGAACATTCACTGAGGGTTTCCACAAGCCCTGAGATGCAGGATGATTTACCGGTACCTGGTGGTCCAGCCACAATGATACCTGGAGAAGTTAAGGCAAACGAAACACATACGATCAAAAATGTCCCCTTTGGAACAGGGACAGATACTAAATACGTCCTTCCTCGGTTGGAAATAAGTCCGGAAAGGTAAAGGTAATATGGTGCAAAGGCTTGGGTTGATCGCTACATATTCCAACTTTCATCGCCCAAGGCACCTAGCTATAGCGACACACAAGGCTTATGCAACAATAAATGTATCAAACTACGCAATCGTTCAATGAACAGTCACTTCACATTTAATATATACTGCCAACTCAACCACCCTAACTTCGTCACTTTTCCAATGGCTTTAACTAGTTACACTGCAAAGATAACTTTCTAGGGGTACATGTTATGGGTTTTATATCCACTGTTACTCACCTAAGAAAAAAACGCTTTAGGCTACCTTTAAGTGACAGCAGTCTTTGAACAGTGATGTATACGCCTACATTTCAATCAGTTATCCATCTTACGCTTGTTACAAACTAACGAAGCATTTTCACCTGTCACACGCTATAAACTGCCTGAACAAAATCAGTAGAATTCACTTGTATAAAGAATAAGTATACCTCTGTGAACTTTTGACAGGGTCCATAGTTGGTGTATCTTTGCAATCCATGGCTGATGAGGAACAAAACCTTTCTCTCTCGTGTGTGTCAGGAGGACACTCTCGAAATCTTGAACTACTTTGGTAATGTGATATGCTGGAGCGGGGGGCTTAGGCAAACCATAGAACACATCACGTAGAGCCATGTTAAATATATTCAGTTCCTTAATGATAAAAAATAGGTCGTATAATGCATCACCACGTAATGATTAAAAGGTCATAAATAATGTTCTTAATTTTCATTTAACGCTAGCACTGTTCCTCTGAGCAGCCAAGTTGTGGACTGATTTTCCTTAGAAAAAAATGTATTCCGGTTTACTGTTCTCTTTGCGCTACAAAGCGAATAAGGCCCATTTTAACTTCCCGTGATAGCACGCTACATTTTTCTTGTTTGAAACCATGAGATCAATTATTAGGAATTCCAAATGACAAAAAGAAAATGACTGTAATCTCGGATAATAATTTTGTAAACTCTTCAATGTTAAAAACTCAGGAAGGACTGGCAATGGATGGATAAGGATAAGGACGATAAACCGTAGGCCCCGTCTCCTGCATCTTCAGTGTTACGGTCAGCAGGGGACGTAAAAGAACCCACACACTTATCGTAAAGAGTAGGGCATAGAGTTCACGGTGTTGTGGTCTGGTCTTTGCCCGTTGTACTGTGCTTACTGTGAAATGCTCGGAGATATTAGCTGTATAAGCTACTCTTCAAATCCGAGGGTAAACAAAGTGATATATGTATGGATTGATAAAAGGTGACCAACAATACAATTTCTAGTTTCCTAACTGTTGTCCTCGTCAGCTTTGCATACTGTAAGAGTCCAACTTAAACCTTCAATCCTTTGTCCAGTGGACATTAGGCAATATCAAGGACCTTACACTCAATACCACTTTCTTAGTACCACCATTTAGAATGGCAATACCGTTACCTCTGGTGATAGTCTTGGACCAATACATTCATGCAGTGACTGTAACACAAATGAGTGCTCTAATCTGGCAGCTGAGGATAAAGAGGATGGAGTAGTTGGCTTCTTGTCTTTCTGACCAAACTGACTTCCTCTGTCCTTCCCAGCACCTGTAAATACCCAAAATGGTTTTTGATCATTTTATGAACTGTCATCTGGTGATCCCTTTGATGCAGTTATACAGCATACCATCCAACGAACTGATGTATGCCAATAAAGCAGGATCAGTTGATGGGGGCTGGTCCAGAAATAGCTATCTTACAATACTGAATTGACCAGCTTTACAACGGGTACATAACACCGTCTCCTTGTTTTCAGCTTTCATCAAAACTGTCACTTTAATTACAAAAGGGGTCACATCATTCAACACTTGCGTTAGGTCCAAGTGGACAAGAAAACCGGCTTTCTTAAAAAACTCGCTCTGCGTTAAGTATGGGAATGTTGTGCTGTATGCCCGATGAACCTGCAGGATTTTCACTGCACCCTGACTACTCAGTCAGAGGCACATGTAACGGCATGTGGTAAACATCAACAAATTGTAATACAATTTATCATATAATCATTGACAAAGGAATAACTGCAGTTCTGTGATCGGTAACTATAAACACTGCATATTAACATACAGACCTTGTCATGCCGTGAACTAAATACAGAAGCGATATCAGATCAGAGTATTCCTTACCAAACTGTGTAGCTACTGACTGGGTGCTAGAAGGTCTTGGCAACTCAGCTTGCGCAGTGTTCAGTTTGCTCCCCAGTGGTCCCTGAGAATTGCGTTTGTGGCCAGCATGTTGAATGACGCCCACAAACGAAGACAAACTGAAGTTGTGGTGACTCTTTCCACTCCTGTGGGACACGCGTAGAAAACGCAAATGCATCGAACGATTAACATCTAATGGGCCTTTTCACGGTTTTCGACGCCATCTTGACGGGTAGGCAAAGCAGTTAAAAATTACAGTGTTTGTATGGGAATCTGACAGGAAATATCTTTTACAAAAATTTAATTCTGGACAACTTATTAATTGTAAAATTAAGATACTAGGCAAAAGTTTTTATTCGCCGAGTTTGAAGGGCGTAGCTGGGCTAGAAAGCGTTCAGTTACGTTTTTAATTTCCCATACTTGCCAAATTTTTGTTTCCGCATGATTGACGCTGTTCGCAGGAAAAATTATAGACAAATGTATGGGAAATTAAAAACGTAACTGAACGCTTTCTAGCCGAGCTACATCCTTCAAACTCGGCGAATAATAACTTATAATTTTGCAATTCATAAGTTGTCTAGAATTAAATTTTTGTAAAAGATATTTGCCGTCTGATTCCCATACAAACACTGTAATTTCTACCCCCTTTGCCTACTAGTCAAGATGGCGTTGAAAACCGTGATAAGGCCCTATTTCCACTTATAATATCAATACAATGTCAAGCAGACAGGATCGGTGAATAAAGAAACTGATCATCTATGAAAGGCTGAGCTGATGTACCAAAAAATTAATATTCCCAGAGTAACTGACTTTGTTTTACAGTGAAACGTGGCTGACATGACCACTGCTGTGCCATAAAATGTGATCGTATTACATGGGGGTGGTATTAACGAGAAAGGTTTAGACTGTGACACCAATACTAACCCCTTTTAAATTCTGACTCCCATCAATTCCTCTTCGGACAACAGCAAACACGACTGACATATTTTATTCTAAATTATCACAACTGTTATTTAATATTTGCTCACTTTTTTGTCATTTATCTCGGGGGTGGGTTGCCGTTCCGCTCGCTTCGCTTGCAATTTGCTCTCTTAAATGGTCGGTGACCCCTACTTTTTTCTCAACGGACCACTTTCATTAATTGATATCTACGTTTTGCGAGAAAATAAAAAAATCTATTAAGTGGAAGTTTGATTTTTTGTCACACTGACGGTTTGAATTCCACTTTTTGAGCTTTCCATTTTGCCGTACAACAGTTTCAAATTCGTTTTTCCAGGGTTAAGTTCTACAAAAAAGATGGCAAAACTAGGAATTATTTACGCAACAGACGCACTTCTACAAAATGTGATTAAGATCGTTAGCCTCCGTTTACTCATTTCGATATTTTTTACAATAAACCCTGTAAACCATGCTGAATTACCGTGCGCCAATTTTTCAAAACCAGGGTAGTTTCCACACGCTTTTTCTCTGAAACGAAGTCGGTGACCCCAACTTTTTTTTGCATTTCTGACACAAGCAACTCATTATCTGACCGCAGCAAAAAAAATAAAGAAATCTATCGAGTAAAAAATGTTGGCGCGAACGTCCTTAAATGGTCATGATACGTTTAATAGCGGGACTTCAAAAGGCGGTCATTGATCGCATTCAGAAGGTGTTCACATAAAAGGTGGTTCTAAATTAAAAAAAATTTTCAGGCCAGAAACGTGGCTGTAATAGCGACGTGGTTGTATAAATGAGGTGATCGTTAGGCAGGGCTGCATCGTACCCAAATAACTATGTAAGGAAAATTTGTAAGGATAATTAAATATTTTAAGCTTGGGGCAGAGAAGTCACATCATTGATACTCACAGTTGCTCCTTGCAAATATCTCCGACTAACTTGAGGCGATCAGCTAAAATCTTAGGCGACTTAAAACCCTGCCCTGCACAGTGGGCCCTCAGGATAAAGGACGTGTCAGGCATCACCATGGCAACAGAACGGAACAAGGCTCTGAGTTCAGAAGGTAGCTCAAAATTTTGTCCATTGGTACAGATGGTGAGGAAAATGGAGAAGTTGGGTTTAACAGTGATCTGTCAAGGAAAAAAAATGCCGTCAGAACATACTTGTAACCCCTTGTTGATTTGTGAAGCAACAAAAATCCTCGCATATATACCATATCATGGAGCATAACGTACACCAATATTAATACTCAGAAAACGATATACAGAGAAAAGTACTGGAACGGTTAAAACGGCGAATTTCATACTTCAAACTCTCCGCACCTCCCATAACTTTTCCCACAGGCTATCTGGAATACCATAATAACTGCTGCTCTTGAAACTAATGTATACTTTAGTCTCGATTTTTAGAGCAATTTTACTAGGAAAATGCTAACGAACTAAAGTGGTAAGCAGCATCCTAAAACATTACTTACATCCTTTCCATCTTCAAGAGTGCAAGTAGGAAGTCCACCTCTCATTGCGAGTAGCACAGCTTGAATCTCAAACAGCATGACTGAAAGGCATTCCATGTTTACTCTGTGGAACTCGTCCATCAGGCCCCAGCAACCCTCCTAAAATGAAAGAAACCGAAATTATTTGAACAAAACGACAGGCTGAAAAAGAAAGTGATTATCTTTTATAGTAGCTGGCATTTTTATATTGTATGTATTTTAATTAATTTAGATTTTAAGTTTTAATTCGTGGAATAACTGTAAACTAGCCGTAAAGGTAAGCTTATTTCACGTTAATAAAGTATCTATCTATCTAACAATGTTAACAACTTTTTACGTAACTTAAGCAGTTGAGAAAAGACAGCCTGCAAAAACTTCAGGCTGAATGGTATTCGAACCCATGGCCTCTGTGATACCGGTACTGTGCTCTTACCAGCTGAGCTATCAAGCCAACTGGGAGCTGGTCATTTTGTGAGTTCGTAATATACCCATAGAAAATGAAGATACAAAAGCTAATATATGATATGTCATAAATTTGAGCTGCGGATGAAAGACCTCTTCACTCGCAGTTCGAATATATGACATTTCGTATATGGCATTTCTTTTTTCAAATGTTAACAAAATAAAAAGAATATTTTCTCACCTCTGCCAAGCCTACAATGATCTTTCCTACTGCAGCTGAAGACATCTTTGGAGAACAACTCAGAGTGACAAGATACCGACCAAGCAGTGACGCAAGGCCCTGGAAAAAATAATGATTAGTGAATCCTTGACGGTGCTATAACTTTGTCTCAGAGTAATACCTCTACATCTAACAACATCATTCACGACTCTGTTAAAGTGGCATAAACTTTTTTAAAATACCTCATTACAAACTCAAGCAGTGTTTCAACATTTCGTATTTTAAAACGCCGTTCTAAAGTAGTACTTATTTTCATAGACACAGGTTTAGGTACACAAAGAGAAAACAATACCTTCACTGTTTCAGTTTTTCCTGTTCCTGTTGGTCCAACAAGTGAGCCTCCACAGAAATTCCATATGGCCTTCAGAAAATCAACAAAACATAACTCAATGCGTGTGCCATTGAAGATAGCTTCATCTGAAAAGGCAGCTGACTCAGTACAGACTGAGTTTCAATGTCCTTTCTTAAGAGATGTCAAAAATTAAAGAGCTAAGCGGATAAGGCCCAGAGGAAATAGCTGCACAAGGGAAAAGGACTATAAAACGCCAGCCATGCACAAAGAACTCACTTGCATTCGTCATGGAAGAAGTATTTATGACAAAATTAAGCAGCTTAGCTACATGCTGACTCTTGATTATTTTGTTGAGGTTTTTCGTCAAAAGATTTATGAATTGGAGATGGAATGTGTAATGCTGTAAATAAGAAGAGGTAATGGTGCGTAAAAAATCGCCAGGCCTGCATCAATCTTCCACCAAACAAACTACCCTTACCTGTGTCAAGCTCAGAAAACACCTCTCAGTTATGGGAGTGAGAGCAAGGGAAACATCACAGCCATAGAATTCATAACCGTAAGGTAGCTGCGAGTCCAACATATGAACAAAAATGTCATTTTGATCTTGATCATCTGTAGCAATTGTAGGAGGCTCCGAGGATGACGAACGGCCAATGCCTATTTCCATAGAAGGCACGGAGGCCAAGGAAGGTGTCCTTCCTGAAGAACCAAAAAATTAAAAATTACTTTCAAATCCTTGAAACGACTATGTCACGGGAATTCTGCAGATTTTTGGTCTAAACTGTTCTGAAATTAGTGGTAGGCAACTTTACCCATGACAAACATTGTCTTTGAACATCTTAAGGGAGATATAACCTTAATTTGCGGATAGAAATCAAGCTACGGGCTATAAATATCGATATTTTGAAGGCGCGCAGAAACAACTTGAAAACATTAGCCTCACTTTGTCAAGTTGCAATCCTTTCCCATCCGAGCCATCCGCAGCCAAACACGCTTGTAAACAGTCTCAATGCTCTAATACAGCAATTGTTTATAAAAATGAACCATTATTTTTAGGTTTCCTACAACACAAATATAAATTTTGGCTGTTCAAAAATCTGTGAAAATCCGCGACAAAGTCCCTTTAACAGTAGAAGTGTCTCATAAGATAAATCAGTCGTACACTCACCAGGTGCTCTGCTGTTGTCTGTTCCATAAAATCTAATGTTTCTCTTCCATTCAAAATCTACCACGTCTCTTAGTTTGCGTCGACCAAGATCTTCCAAGACATCTCTCAAGTACATTCCTTGCTGTGGAAAATAACATTTTAATTTTTTTGTTTAAAGAACTTTATACAGAAAGAAACCGTTTTGTTTTAAGTGTCAGCCACTGAGAATAAAACAAGTTATGAAATCTTCCAAATAATGCCTTATCAAGATTTATCCCAACACAAAAAGGTAAATGTCTACAGACGGCTTATTTATTCGTTAGTAAAAACAACTTTGATAGAACACTACAATTATTTTCCCTTAAAATCTACATGTAGCATGAGAGCTCAAAAATGCTAACATGGTGTTTTATTTTTATTGAAATGTTTATCCTGCCTGTTGTTACTTACTGTTAATAAAACCCAAGACAAAATACGGGGTGTTGGCGGCTGGTTGTGCTTCTCAAACAGGCATCAGAGTTAAAACTACTACTACAGATAGATGATTTTTTATTTGTGATGGTGTACTTACTGACACCAAGGTCTCCAGCCGAAGTTTATGATAAGAAGTCATTGGAGTGTCAGTATGTTTCCAGGAGCCTTTTGCCAGAAGATTGGGCAACTTGCTGATCATCGACCAAAACCGGCGAGAAGCATTAGGAATTGCTTTGCGATCAATGCGAATATCTCCTATTCCCTGACGAAAGAAGAAGAAGCAATGACAAAATTAAACACAAAACATGGCACCAACTACACTCGTAACAAAAACACCAAATTGAAAACATCGATCAAGTCACGTTTTTAAGACAGAGTAGCAACATACAAAAGAACAGTGGCACTTACAGCCTCGCATTCCTTTGTCCAAATATACAGCAAACCTAATCTGCAGGCCTGCGAAGGATACTAAAGAAAACACAAAGTTGTTACAACATAACTGATTAAAAAGTTAACAAGAGCTAAACAAGAAATAAATGGTCAAGAGTCACCAGTGAATTAACAGTATTGCATTTTGGCTGTAAAACATTTGGTTGCCTGTTTTATGCGTACCAGGTGATTTTATAACACAAGGTTCAAAAACAGGCTACTGCAGCAATGTACATATGCCAAGGAATAAGTGTTTCAAATTAAAGCACACCGTACCAACTTATTTTAGTACATTGTTATATGATGTGCGAAGCAAAAAAGAACTCAAATCTTGGTAGAAAAAAATACTTGAATAACTTAAATAATGCCGCCTTGCTAGGTCAGTTGAAAGAGCACCGGATTTGCTGTGAGGGAGGTCGAGGGTTCTAACCCCAGACCGAACCAACACTCAGGGTCTTAAAATAACTGAGGAGAATGTGCTGCCTTTGTATTTAAATCTGCAAACGGTTAGACATTCTAGCCTTCTCAAAAAAAAAAAAACGATAAACCGTAGGCCCCGTCTCCTATATCCTCAGTCTTATAGCAGGGGACGTGAAAGAACCCACACACTATTCGCAAGAGTAGGGCACGAAGCTCCCGGTGTTGTGGTCTGGCCTTTGTGTGTAGTAAATAACAGTATATATACAGCGTATTTCAACCTATACATATGAAAAATGTGCTATATAAATGCATTATCATTTATTTATCATTTAAAATCAGTAACTGCCCAGTGGCAAACCTTTGAAATCCACTCTTCAATACTATGTCCTGAATCAATGTCCTGCATGCAGTTGACAATGGAAGATTGAAGAGATTCATTTATACTCTTCAGCAAAGCAGCCAACCACACATCCACGCTAGAAACAAGAGGAACCTGCAGTAATGCAAAGTATAAAACTGTCTTAGATCGCTGGCAAACGAAATAACAATCTTTTGATAACATAAAATGAGGTAACTAAAGCGGAAAATTGCTACTCCCCAATCTATGAACAGTAAAAATATCTACTTTATATTATATGATGTGTAAGTTTTAACCGTATTTAATACTCAGGCATGCTGTATATAAAAAACAGCCGGGTCCTTCAAATGCAACAACACTGAACACCACGATTTATTTTATTAGCAGAATGGGTCTTTTGCAACAATCCGTCACATGGCACAAAATGTGCCATGCTACATGGCAACTAATGTACCAAGACATTCAAAGAAACAAAGAAAACTCAAGCTTGACCCGGCAAAGACGCTTTTTTGTTGGACACTGTCGCATTCGTTTGCCTTCTAGCTGTACCATGTGATTGCAATAGGCATATTTCCCAAAAAAAAATGGGAGGCAAGGCGGCTTAATAATAATAATAATAATAATAATAATAATAATAATAATAATAATAATAATAATAATAATAATAATAATAATGGCACTTCGGGCAGTATATCCACAGAGTGGCTCTTCGCCTGCCCGATCCTAACTAAATTTACAGATGTAAAAGTTTAAAAAATATCTAAGAATTTATATTTACATGAAAACGAGATAAAATTGTATTAAAACGATATAAGGTAATGGTTAAAACGTGTTGGATTACAGATCAAGAACTCCAGGTGAGAGTGCTGGCTGGGGTCATTGTGTTGTGGCTTGGGCATGAACCATACTTAACTCTCACAGTGTCTCTACCTAGGAGTAAAATTGGCTAGCTGACAAAAACATCAGAATGTAGCCTTTGATGGACAAGCATCCCATCCAGAGGCCACAAAGTGCTGTTGCATTGTTGTGTGGCAGACAAATGCATTTTAGTGTGAGAGATTGTAGCCTTTGATGGACAAGTATCCCATCCAGAGGCCACAAATCATACAGTCCTGTCTTTGTACATATGGGTGCTATTCATGTAAGTGTGGCCTCAACATAACTAGCTTGGAATCACTGAGATACCATCAACACTACTGTTAATTCATTACCTTAGTGTTTAGTTCCAGAGTCTCTCCCTGCTCTGAAGTTACAGCCACAGCGATATTTTTTGGCAGATGACTATGCCAGTCAAGTTCTACATTTCGTACATCTGTAGTTGATAGCAGAAGACTTGACTTTCGGACACCAGCATCTGATTCTTTAGCAGCTTGGACGACAATGTCTGAAATCTTTCTGAACCGGCTGCTTACTGTGTCATGAAGTTGAATTGGTGAGCTGGAATCTTCTCTTCCACTTCTACCCCGCCAGGAACCTAGCACTGCACTCTTCTTTACAACAACTGCTTCTGGTTCTTGTTGAATTAACTCTACATCACGTACATTGCTAAAGATGCATCTAAACAACACAAGCCAAACCAAACGCAGTTAAGGTCATTCCATCGAAATAGAACAGACAATAGATTTTTGCTCAAACTTTGCCTACTGGTTGTTTATCCTAAGAGAACTTTATTTTTGAAATAAGAATAGGGGTCCCGGTATTCAATTTAGGCGCAGGAAGACCTTGAATATACCGGTACCCTATAATTCTTAACAATATCAACAACTACTGATTATCACGAGTACTGGCTAGGTTCACATTTCCGTTGATTATTAAATTTTCTACAGAAGAAGATTGTTTATATTCATTTTCTAAAAAAAGGCGATTTCTAGACTCAGAAACAGAGGAAAAATGATATGTCCCGGTACCTATTTTCAAGAAAACGAGGATTTACCTCTCTTGAGAGCCAAGCCTTATAAAAAAAGCCGCCATTTTAAACATGCGTGAAATTATGCACATTGGGGGATGAGCAATGCAATACTAAGGAATTACCTTAAACGTTTAATCCCACACAGACAGGGCTGGTAGGGGGGAGCGGCACAAGTTTCGGGCTGACACAATAAGAACAGGCTATGGGATCCATGAGCCCAGTTATGTACAATCTACTAATATTTCCTATCAGTAACAATATATCTATGCAGTGGCATTACCTGAAGTGTGGCTTCACAGAGTCCAAGCTGTAGGGCTGACTGAGGATTGCTAGCAAAACAGGATCATTCACAAAACAAAAGCGAGGGAAAACCTAGAAGGAAAAAATTACATAGCACATAGCCATCAGTTTCCTTTCTAGACTGTTAGACACCTTTAAACAGAGAACTACTGTCATCAAGTACAAATTCAGCACTTTTAGCACGTTTAGTAACTGCATACACTGGACAAAAGTACCCAAACTGATAGAGCTTTTGCCGTTTTTTGTAGCTTGAAGTATCTAGGAATATTGCTACCCCCCAGCATTTTGTGAGGTTACTCAAACAGATTACTGGTGAAGTACAATGCACCGCCAACAGTCCTTTCAAGTAACATGATGTCAGGACACTACCACTGAAAAACACCCAGTTACGGTATGAAATAAATGGAAAACTACTAGACCATATTTTCCTTTTTTACTCAAAATCTTCTAATTTGCTCTGACGATGGGCTTACCCTTTAAACTTCAGCTTTTCCAAATTCGCTAAGGGCAGTTTTTCAATACTTTTTTCAACTTTAAGTTGATAATCATCTAAGCTACAGTAAAAACCCGCGTATAAGAACAAGTGGATTAAGAACACCCAGGCCTGATTTTAGGAAATAAAGTACCATTTATATAAGAACACATTCAGCCTGAAAAATGAAAGTTGTTCTTATATGGAAAAATATCAAAGATCAACACTACTTTTCATTGCACACATAATAGTTCCACCCCAATTACATTACAGTATTGCCTTGATTTATTAATTTTTTTAAAATTAAAATACAATTGTGTGCATATATATATTGATTTCATCTATTGGTAGACTAGTATGTTCCTTATTTTAAGAAATTTTTTTTAAGAACACTTACAGACTGATTTGGCAGATTATAACCCTTTATATAAGAACCAAATCAGCCTGAACCGCCAAAATAGGTGTTCTTATACGCGGGTTTTTACTGTATTGGCTATTGCCTGTTTACCTTTCGTTTTGAGTCCAGGAATCCAACTAGTGACTTAAAGCAAATCTCCAGCTCCTCGCCAAGGTGCTTTAACATTTGACTCTTCGGTACATCGCCACCAACACAACACTACGTATATACAAACACTCAAGTCAGGCCAACACAGCAGTTGTATAAACAAGTATAAGTACAACTCAAGAACCCCTGGATATCAAAATAACTACAAAAATTAAAATAAGGTTCTGTGCTTCAAGACTCGGATGTCCATTTGACACCTTTTGTAAGTTGTTATTGTCAATACCTGCAATACATTCCTCGTTTCATACGCTCTTTTCATCATCTTCATGTAGCTCTTGTCTACTCTAGCAAACCGGGTGTATTCTTGAGGAAGATCCTACAAAGGCACAAGAGGAAATGTTACACGTGATGAGATCATTTGTACTAAACACTTTACACAACTTAATTTACCTTGGCTGTTGCACCATGACTGAAAACTTCCTCCAGGTGTTGCCACAAATCTTGCACTGTCAGCCACTACAAGAAAAGAAAATTGTGTAGGGTCAACAATCTAAGACCACAAAACAACCTTAAAAAATGCCGAAAGCAGGAACAACTGCTTCGTAGTCAAAAAGGGACTGTTAACAAAGCTGTGCTCTTAGAACTGCAGGGTGCCCAAATGCCCGAAGGCTCTTTTATAAGCTCTTAAAAGCTTTCATGATGACAAAGTTAAACAAGTAGCCCAAAGGCAAAAGTAAATTCCTTGTGGCACCCGGGATCTGCTAGCGCACGGCTCTGGTTTATAGTTTTCGTTGACTTTGTTTTTCTCGTACCTGTTCCAAGACCTCACTGATCTCCTTTAACTTGATGGCCCAAGCTGCTGCTTCATCACGAAGTGGTCCTATGTGACGTGAGGTTAGCATCACAGCAAGGGTGGCCTGTGCATCTTCCAAACGGTCCAACAAATGTTCAGTGTTACTGTGACTCAAACACACTAGACCTCTGTTCTTGAAGTTCTCAAAGATAAGAACCTACCAACAGGAGGGTTGTTAGTATCACTGGGATAACAGCAACAACAACAACAACAGCAGCAGCAGCAACAACAGTTTATTTGTACCACAGGGATGTAACTAAGAAAAAACTAAGTAGGCTCATTAGCAAGCTTAGCTGGTTTTCTCTCCTGTGTTCCCTTAAATTACCACCAAGTCTTTGTGTTCTAGTAATCGGTGAAACTAGCCAGTAGTCGGCTCTTAGCTACATCCCTGGTACACAAAGAGAAATTTGTACCACAAAGACAAGTGGCAAAAAAGTAAACGGTGATAGCAACCTTTGACATTTGACAAGTGGCAAAAAAGTAAATGGTGATAGCAACCTTTGACATTTGTCAGTAGAATTTGTTTACTGAAATCTGATCATTTATCCTCTCTCAAATAGCTAACCAAGGGAACCTCATTTTGAAACAATTTGATACCCAAATGTGTGAGTAAAAGTAAATGTATAACTAGTATGCAGTCAAATGTGTAAGTAGTATAAGGAGTATACGTAGTACAATGAATGTGTTCGTGGTGTAGTTATACCTGTTCAGTCCACTCTTCTTCTATGCTTCTCATTTTGGCCTCTAACTCCAGTTCTTTGCTGGCGCATCTGCAGATTTCCTCAATAGCTGCCTGGTGTCTACAAAGAAATGTCACAAGAAAATGTCATTTGACAAACGTGCATGATTTGAAAAACAACCATTGTCATATTTAGCATGTGTTATCATAATAACCTCTGTTATTACCTAGTTTTACAGGACATCAATATGTGTTTAAACAGAGTGTGGACGTATGATGTGAAATAAAAGGCACTATTCTACACTCCTCTGCTGGTCAATTTGTCTTTAGGATCACTGATAAATCAAACATCCTCTAGGATGGCTGTAAAGCCTTTTTCTAGAATGAGAGATCTTTCCTCAAGTCCTGCAGTTAAAGCTAGGTGTCTACCATAGAGCATAATAAACATCACATTTTTGCGGGCTACAAGCCAACTGCATGGGTTGGCATAACGAAATTTAAACTACTGATTTTATACAAGGACACACTTTTCCATTGGTACTTACTGAAGTAGACCAATATCCAACAAATGAACAAGTTTAAAGATGTGTGCTTCAAGCTGGAAGGACGATCCTGTTACACTCATCACTTGCAGCCAATGACGATTACGAATCTCCTGCAAAATTAACAGGTATGTCAATGCAAAAATCTACCTCAAGGATAGGCTCGATTTCCGCCGCCTTCTCGGGTCCGGTCTTTGTTCCTCCCCGAGAGCTTTCGGGGAGATGACCGCGGGCTCATTTTCCCGAAAAAGCGGCTGGAAATCGAGTCTACCTCAAGGATTCCTTTAAAAAATGTAACCAATCTCGGGCGATCTTGAAATCTTAACTCAATGAAGCATATAATTCTCTGACTTCCCAATGCGAAAAATGACTTAAAACTTGTTGATTAATTAAAACTGCATACCTTGGAGTTGAGTTTGTGCAGTGTGGGGAAGACATCTAGGTAGTGTTTTATGGCTTCTCTCATTTCTTTGTAAGCATCCCACTCTTGTATCCTCTGTGGCAAACGGAGGCACTCCTGCCAGTAATGCTCCATCTATAACACAAACCATGCTTTTAAGTTTCCAATGGTACAAATACGATAAATTAAGCCACAAAGCATCACTGGCAAGGTTACTTTACACAAACAGAAACAAAGTTCATTCGAATCATTACGGTAATCAATTTACCTCCTGATTTGCCACTACCAGGTCCACCTCTGACCACAAGGTATCCCTAAACCTTAAAGAAACGATACATTGCCTTAACCACGATAAATAGTAAAAATGGCTCTAGTAAACTGCTATAAACTGGATAGTTACTATCATCATACGAATTATATAATTTTATGTCTGAATTTATGAAATTGTGGTCAAAGAAAAGTGACCTCAGTGTTTTTGACCATGTACGTTACAGTGCAGTACAGCTTAAACATGCCAAGAAAAAGAAAATGAAAAAAATAAAAAACAGCGCTGAAAGGTGGATAAGAGAGAGGAGGATAGAGGAGAAGAGAATTAATACTGACATACCCTTTAGTTTTTATTTTGTCCACTTTGGAGAAAAAAAAAACGTGTTTACAGCGATTTGTGCTCAAAATGGTGAAAATTTCATTGACCTGGTTTTCAAAAATCCAGTCATATAAACAGTATACTTCATCATCATCATCATTTATTTGCCACTTCAGAATTAAACATACAAATTAAAATGACTTAAAAAGATAGGGCGAGGAGACCTCCAAGAAACCACAAGGCTTATGGGGGAGGCCACCTCGGGTTAGCAATAAGTTTGTAATTTCGCTGTGAATGTGCAGCTAGGCCAATTTCAGACTCATTTTATTAGAAATTTAATCATTTTTTTCTTAAAAGAAGAGAAGCTACTCGAACCAGTGATCGATTCTGGTAGAGAATTCCAAATTTTAGGACCCTGGAAAAGTATTGAAAACTGCTTTAGATTTGTACGACAGTGATGTGGTTGATAACACTTGCAATACTTTTGCAATCAGAGCAAGGAAAAGACACCACTATTGTACCAACCTTTGATCAAATGAGATGAACTGTTGAAACAGGCCATATAGTAAACCAAGAAGTTCTAGTTCCTGAAAAAGAAAAAGAAAACAGACAAAAATAATGGTGATGTTTAACTCTGTGTTTACGTCTATTAATTTGTAGCACATGCACAGCTGAGCACAAGTAAGTTGGTTTATATCTTACAGACATACAAAATGTATTTGAAACAACTAAACATAACTAACCTCGCCTGTTTTGTCCAGTTCAGGAAAAGGTGTGGGGACAATTCCAAAAAGAAGTTGAACAGAGTCCAGAGTCTTTCGTTTGGCCTCAAACTGGGTGTAGTGTTGTTGGAAATCTTGAAGTCGTGCCACAGCTTCAGCAGGTCTCACACCAGGTACCCCTGGACCTTGAGAGTCAAAGCTATTCCGAAACTGAATCACATTCACAACAAACGCCTGCAAAAAGGAGTAAAAGTCATTAGATATAAGTAAGTCTGCAATGTGGGAGACTGAAATGTTTGACTGAGTGAGTCAAACATAGTTTCTATAAATCATACCTTGACTTCTTTGTCTAGTTCTTGTTCAAACATTCCTCGCTTTTGAACTAACAGCTCATCTCTAACCTAAAGTATAGGAAAACCGCAAAAAGTAAGCTTTTGACAATAAACATTGAAAGATGAATGACACAGAAGAGAGTCATGCCGATGGCTTACCTTTTCAGCCAGTTCCATCAATTTAATCCACTCATCTCGAAGATTATCAACTTCTTCCACTTCTCTCCGTGGTAAACACAAATTGTACTCCCTGGAAGAACATGGAGAAGAGTTCATACAAATTGGCTATTGTCTGATGTTAAATACAGGTACAGGTAGTCTTAGTTAGGTTAAGAATCCTTGGGCAATATATTAAAGTTAAGCTATCAGATCATAACATGAACACTTAAAAAAGGACTTGTTCCATTCCATTTGCCTAAGTACGCTTTGCTTTAATCACAGTGTCAACCAATCCCGGGGGGGGTACTCCGGGGTCCAAGTGACGGGGATGTGCGAAGGATTTTTTTGGGGTCGAAATTTTCGATTCCGGGATTTTTTTGGGTAGGAGAATTTGGCAGGTATTTTTTTGGGTGACTTGATTTAAATAGGGGACTTTTTGGGGTATTAAAATCAAACTAAAGTGCCTTAGCGCGGCCTTGGCAATTTAGGGGTAATTTGACTAGGGATTTTTTTGGGCGTTTTTTTTGGTCCAGGGATTTTTTTGGGCAATGTCGGAAGACTCAGGGATTTTTTTGGGTCCTGAGTTTTGCCTCCATTCGATCATCCCCGTCACTTTGATCCCGGAGTACCCCCCCCTGGGCAACCAATACACCAAGGGAACTGTTGCAATACCTACTCTACAGTTTACCAATATTTTGCTCATTTCTAGTTCACCTTAGTTTTGCGTAAATATTCTCCACTGGTAGATAGATGTCATCAATAGTGTTCTCCATGTCTCCCAGTTCTTGAAGAAGTTGAAAGGCACTGTTGAGTTCGTCTAAAGTGACAACAGGCTGTGACAGACGTTCATAGATGCTGTTCCTGTGTGTAACTATCTTGTCAAGTTCAATCTGAAAGAAACAAGACAAAAGTAAACTAAGTGTTTTCTGAAAACTTGCATAAGAAACACACAAACTCTGGAGTTCAAAACTAAACTAACAATTGTATTGTTGCCATCAGTCGTAATTACAGTGGCCATTTATTTGAACCTATTAAAGTGAACCTATGTTTTCTGTGAGGTCCACTAAGATGATTGATGGCAGTGAAAAATGAAACCATTAATCAAACAGAGTTTGCATGTCTTAAACCTTTGAAACAATCTTGCAGTGGAAGGAACTTTCCCGTTATATGGAACACACACATTTATCAGTTGGAGTTTCACCTCTGGTAGGTCCAACCATTGCTAAAGGGCGTGGGTGGACCTGGGTGGGACCTGGTGAAGTATAGCCCTTTGAAGCAATATCATAGAAAAATGCAGCAAGAACAATCCTGCAAAGGTATGTATAGATGATTGCGTCATTCTAGATACTGGGCCGGCAGATGGAATGACTGGTACTCACCACAAGTAAAAAGGAAGTTAGCACCAAAAATGAAACTGCTTGTGCACCCATGAAAACAGATTGAGGTCACATGTTGGAATAGTCAAAACGAACAAATCTCTCACTAAAACTGTAACAGTTGGTGAGAACTGCAGTGAAATTAGGACAAATATGAAGAAACAAACCTTGGCTTCCTCGTGTAGTTGAGTAGAATATCTCATTTTCCAAGCCACTGCAAATCCATGTAAGGAGTCTTTGATAGGTGAGGTGTTCAAGCACACTGATCCAACCATCAGTTGACCAGGAATCTCCAGGACACCATGCTCTATATTCTGCAGTCTCTCTACCTCTAGCTTGAACATGGTTGTTCCAGGATCATTGTCAACAAACACCTGATACAATGCATGCATATCATCCTTCCAGAGAAAGTCATAGCGGCGGAAATTGAACAACTGCCTTTCTACTGTTTGTTGGAGGCCTGTTAGTGAGTTTAAAAAAGGTCATCGTGTTTAGTTAATATTCTTAGAGCAGACTTAGTTTTGCCATTGCTATACTATAATGGGTGGCAAATCCAACATTTTATAACAGCAACAAAATGTAAAGGTGGGCAGCTCATAGTCCCACTACATTAGTGATATTCGCTTTTTATCAATTGCAGGAGAATGTTCATTGACTGGTACTTGTACTAAGAAGACTTGTATAACTTAGGTAGTAACGGTTTTCTTTGCTTCCTAAGCAAATGACAGTTATCTTGGAACAGATCATACCACCTACACTGTAAATTGTCTATAAATGAATGTACTGTACATTCGAACTACCACTGAAGGCCACCTCCTCATATCAGTCAGCTCTCTCTAAGTATTTTTTTGTTTCCACTGGTCACACTCTTGACGATCCATACCTTTTATCTCATTGAAACCTCCCCAGCCCACCATGGTCACCTCTCAAAAATGGCCAGTTACAAGTAGTTATGCCCTAGGTTGGCCACTGCAGGGGGCTCAACTGTAGTTAGAACACTTTTTTAACGTAAATAAAAAAATCTGTGGCTGCCACCTATTCTTCGTTCACAAAACCACTTGACAGATTACAATAATAGAAGGAGGCTAAGACAAGTACAGTGTCTGACTGAACACTACCTTTTATAAAAATTGACTTTTGAGATAGACAGAGAAGTAAAGAAAGAGAGATGCAAATTACTTGTAACTGAAGTAGAGAGCTCTTCTAAAGATTTGTTCACTTGAGGATCTTGTGCAACAGAACGATGGAAAGACTCATTGACATCGGCTGCCCACCACATGATTGTCTTAGAGATGTCCACTAAATGAGAAGCTACACGCTGCACTCCATCTTGGATTGTCTGAAGAGATGGCTTGATGACAATATCTGGGATATTGAACTGTACATCAACTTCAAACTGAAGTAGCCCTTCCTGATTACTAGTGCTCCAATCAGAATACTGGGAACTCAAAGACTCGGAATAATCACTGTTTTCAGATCCATCATCTGAAGACTCTTCCCATGAAGATCTACATCAGACAAGTACAAAGAAATGTTAACCATTTAAAAAAATAAAGATGCATATCTTATACAAAACTGAAACAAATGTTCTTGTATGCTACATGTATTCAAAAAAATCGCAAATTTAAAGACCGCGAATATTTATTTCAAACTTTTTCTATTGTATTTTTATGTTAATTACATATTTTTGGCAAAATCGCAAAAATTAAGCCCCACGAAGTATGCCTGTTCCATTTTCGCATAATTAAGTTCCCACGAAAATAAGTAGCAATAAGGTACAAAACCCTTTCGTCAGAATTTCAACAAAACCTTCAACAGACACATCCTACACTTCCGGTTATATGCTGGTCTAGCTTCCAGACAGGGATGCAAAAGGAAGGACTTAGGGGATGGAAAACATTTTTTCCAATTACGACTGTTTCATAGATTGATAAATACCTTTCTTGCATTTCAGGGTTTTTTGCAAAGTAAGTAGTAGTGCATTTACACTGAAAACAGTAGTAGTGCATTTGCACTGGAAAACTTTGCTCTATGAAGATCATTTGCATACCTTGAGATTTTCCTGCTTTCAACTTCAATTCCACTCTGCATTCGCCCAGGAGGTTTAACACAATCACCAATGATCAAAAGAGAAGAGTTTATGCACTCCAGCACTGCTTGATAAACAAGACTACAGAAGTGACCAAAAATATCCCCAATCACTGACTCATCTGTCAAGCCACTGACAGCAGTGGCAGCTCGCGTCCCAGGGGCTGACGACATGATGGTGCCAATCCTGGTGAAACGAGGCGTCAGTAGACCAGTTCTGTCCAAACCATGACTCATGCTCGGACTGGGTGTGATCTGGGGGCTCGCAGGGGAGGAGATGCGACGTTGATTTGCAATGGCTATAACTTCCTATGATGTGAAATGCAAACCAAACTATGTAAAATTGACGGAGTTCTCGGTTGAACCCATAACCAGTAACACCTATGATTGGTGTCACTAGTAAGTGTTATAGTTGTAGCTGTGCAATAAGTACTATAACACAAAGTAACCCTTAGGAGGCCTGTTGGACATGTGCCACCTTGTTATGCCTACAGTATATACTGAAATAGAATGGCCAAATAAAAAGTTATTGACAACCCTGTTTGAGATACGTTTTTAATTTCAAACTCCAACCATACAACCACATGCAGTTCAACAAATATCATTTGAATGTACTTGACGCGATGACTTAAGCAACTTGACATGGACACCACTTAGCATGACCTTAACTCAATAGCATACAATAATAATAAAAATTCAAAGTTAAGCCCTTTCATTACCTGTAATGCATTCTCTACTTCCTTGACCATTTCATGTACTCTCCTTCCTTGCTGCGACACTGCCTTGCTTTCTTCTTCAACAAACTTCTCCACATTCCACACATGAGCTGTAGCCAACTTTTTATCAAACAGAATCACTCTTCTAATTTCCTCAATCTTCTTCTCAATGCCTTCAGCAACAACGTCTTTAACACAATCCACAACTTCCTTGAGCCTGCTATTAGCGGAATGCACCTGGTGTAAGTAGGCGTCAATATTCATGCTGCTCCAGTTTAGAGTAGACACTCCAGGCTGAAGATAGTGCAACACTGAATCCATGTGTGGAATGAGCAGCTTGTACAATGCAGGAGGTACATCCTGGCACACCTTGTAGTAATCCTGAAGAACTAGCTCTAATGACTGTTTGTATGACTTAAGGCGATGCTCCTAAATAAAGGAAAACAGAAGTGAACATTTGCTCAACAGTTACATAAAGTGGATAAAAATCAAATCTACTTTGTTTAACAAGGTTCACACCGCATAACAATGTTAGACTGACACACTTGTGGCCTTCAAATACCAAATTTAGAGCTACTGGTTGTAGGCTACTGATTTCCTAGTAGACGTTTGGGTTACATCGTTCATGGTTTATGCTTTTCATGGGTAAATGATTCTTCATTCAGGTGTATATAAATTATTAATTTTGGCCTATAAATTTTTTATGTAAACATCTCTGTGGCAACTGTAAGTAACAATCTTGATCTAAGTTACTGTCCTGCACAAGAAGTGACTGTCCTAAATTATCATGATGGGGTCACCTTTGACACTAGAATGTCACAGATTGTTTTGGTAACCACTGTGTGCAGTGATTGTTTTGTGGTCTCCAAAGAAGTTTATAGACCAATGACGAATGACATTCTAGTGTTGTAATCTGGTGCAAACTCCCCAGAGTTTCTAGAAGTGGTGAACAGGATACCATTCTAAAAATGTTTGAAAACCAAGTACTAGTTATGGTACAGAAACTTCAGCTCAAAGATATGACAATGCTGCCCTATACCTACCTGCTTCAGAACATCTATGGCACTCTCAGGAAGTTGTATTCCCATTCTCATCAGTGACTTGCTTTCTTGAATTAGTTCAAGGAGCCTAAGTGGATCACCATTTGACATGCATTAAAAATCACATTTTTATGTTGTCAAGGGCACATGGCTATTGGATAATTCAATTTAAACTATTTTGTGCTATTGCAACCAAAAGCATAAAGACACAATTGATCAATTATGTCAATAACCAGACTTGACCCAAAAATAGTGATAAAGGTCTTCTCAGTCGTCAAAACATCAGTCAGCCTTTCTCGATTGAACATTATTATGTACTGTAAAAATTTTAGTTGTGGATGATAAGCCATACCTTCCATCAGCATTAACTAGCAGCTGTTTTGTTTCAGGATGATAAGCTAGAAGTGAGACCTTTAAGCCACTACCTGCACTGTCAACACGGGACCTCCACAGGCTCAGCCAGAGGTTCTCAAACTTCACCAGTGCTGTGGCAATGCGGTTGTAGAACTTGACAATGCGTCCAAAGTCCTGATTTAAATTGGGAATAAATATATGTGTCCAACGTTAATTGGTAACACATCAATTCAATCAGAAAGTATGGAGGGTACATACATTGTAATTATGTATGTGTCATGTAGTGCATTATTGTAGGACACTTTCACCAGCCATTACTGATCTCTGAGTAAAAAAGCACACCAACTTAGCCCCTGCACCCACCCTTCACAACAGTGGTTGGGGAATTGTGGAACCTCCAGAAGTATGGGGCATACAGTACGTTCAATGCACTCTGATACCTACCCACTCCCCTGTCACAACGGATAGGGAGATAATAAAGGACTACATAACTGGCACAGCCTTTTACTGCAGTGGGAGGGGACATGTCACAGATAAAGGCCAAAGCAAAGTCAGACAGCAAATCTTCCAGGCAACATGCAGTAAAAAAGTGTTTGTTTAGAAGCAGCAAACATTAATTTGTGCATATTTGTGTTTATCTCTAAGTTAAAGGAGCTACAGGTTTGTATGTCACGATATTTTAGGTCATCTCTCTGATTAATTTTAAATAGATAAGAACCTTGGAAAACTCAAAATAATTGTTTTCTAATACAGAAAAACACCAACAAAGTAATAAAAACTTGAAAATAAACAAGGATGGTTTCAACTGACAAAGATTAAGACGGATTATGAATGACAAACTTGAAAAAAATTACCAATTTTTTCAAGATGTGTTGTCTGTGACGTAGAGCTCTCCACCACTTGTGTGATTGTCGTCACCCTCACAATAAAACTAAACACATCAATATTTTATATTTATGAGCCACAAAAATGTGTTAAACAAACTGCGCTGGATAGTGTATCACGTTTTGGTCCTCACCCGGTAAGATGTTATAAACTTGTTCTCTTTAAAGACCTTCATGGGATCTTCAATCTTCTTCAACAAGGCTCTTGACCAAGTTATTGCACCAGCAACAAGAGGGGAATTACGAACCAGAGGTGGGCTCTCCTGTGTTAAGTAATTTACAAAGAATAGTTATTTACAGTAAGTTGTTCTAATGTCTATCCATAAAGATCTAGAGTATGATGCCAAGAAAGTAAATGAACCAAAATGAATGCAGATCAGACCTCATGCTCATGTATGGTTTAATTTAGTGCAAAGTTGATCCATACCTCCTGACTTTGCAGTATTAAAGTTAATTGAGCCCGGGTACTGTAGTACTTCAAAGTAAGCAAAATTGTGCCCCAAAAACATAATCATTAAATTAAATTTGTTGGTAACTCCAACAAATTTTTCAAATTGTCTCTGTGGTAGAGTGGGTGAGACAACTGGCCCTTTGAGAAGACGGAGAAAATTTCACCTAGGTCCCTGTTTTCTTTGTATATTGTGGTTTGTTTTAGGTATGGTAGTATTAGGAAGCTCTTGATTGTAGTCAGACACGTGGAAATTACACAGAGCAAAGACAGATTGTATGTGGTACAACTATTCCGAAATATTCACTTGCCTAATTTACAAACATTGTATATTTGTCCAGTTTCATGCTAATCTAAGATGTTGAAAACTACATGTATGTATATCTGGAAACATAAGGCAAAGCCATGCCCCTATAAAGAATAATGGAGCTGGGGGAAAGGGGTAGGGAGGTGGGTTAGGGTAAGTATGGGGCTAATAAGACATTATTTCTTGTCTTACCTTCTGGCTCTCGTAGATTTTCTGCACACTTTCCAGTTCAGTCTCAAACCAGCCAAACACATCAAGGAACTTTTCTGACAACACAGTTCTGAGACCTGGTCTGTTTATCACACAGTTGAAGCTGCAATACAAACACAAAGTTCTTTATAGACAAAGCTGCATTTGAGCCTAGTGGCTGATCAGGCAAGAGCTTTTCCCAGTTTCTATAGCATTAGGCAAGTAGAAGTATTTCTATTTCCCCCAGCCCCCAAGGATGGAGAGTGCTAGTCCATCGGAGGGCTATACCCCAAGCATTAAGGTTGTTGATACCCATTTATACACCTGGGTGGAGAGAGGCACTACATGAGTGCCTTTCTCAAGGACTCGACAATGGCCCCGGCCAGGGCTGAAACCCAGACTGAATGATCTGGAGTCCAGCACACTAACCATTAGGCCACCACGCCCTTATACAAATTGCTTAATTTCCCCTGATAATAAAACAGTTAATTATGGTAAATTCATAAAAAAATTATTTTTTTCTTGAAAAGTACATGTAGTTTGAGATTACCAATCTCTACACATATGAACTCCTGTATAAGCAACTAATAATTTGACCACTACAACTGTATTACCTGGTCAGAATGTCAAGAGCCTGCTTGATGTTTAACTTCAATGCAAAAACACCCTAAAACAAGTAAATCAAGTATATATGCTTTTTTATCAGCGGATAAAATCTGTGCAACACTAAATTTTCAAAGAAAAATTAGTTAAGTGCTCTGCTAAATATTAATTATTTGGCTTTTAAAGTATCTAACAAACTTGGTCCTGATCAATAAAGTTGGGACAAATTTTTGGTTGAAAAATCATACAATTTTGCATAAGCATTGATCTCTTTTGCTTTCTTCAACACATTAAATTTCATTGTGAGTTGGGATTTCCATAATATATAAGTACCTTGAGATAATTACAAATGTAGGTCTCCATCCGTTGTACACCAGCAACAAATGCAGTGTATTGCTCCTCAAATCTTTCCTTGCCTTTGCCTTCGACATCAAGAAACCTGTCTGTGGTGACAACATCCTCAAGTGGGGAACGGATAGATTGGATGGCATCCTGCAGGATACCAGAAATGCTTTGTGACTCCATACTTGAAGTGTACACGTCTTGGACTTCTTCTTCTTCTTCTAAGCTCTCTAAAATGCTTTTCAAACCACCATCTTGTTTGCTGCTGGCAATGGAACCTTGAATAACAATTTTAAGGAAAGTTTTAGCTGATTATGTGGTTAAGTAGTAAGTGTGGCTGAGGTAGAAAGAAAGCGGAAAACATTTCTCTCGCACACTGCTGGGAGTCTGGGTTCAACTGTGCATGGGGTATTAGGTCACATGGCTCAGTGCTAAGTTCAGTTTGTTTTTGTGCTATCTGCCATTGCCTGACAAGCCATGCCCGCCCACCCTTAAAGTGTTTGTTCAAGTTTTTTGAGAAGTTGTATATATGCTTAAGGTGTTGCCAGTTCTTCATTCTTGTGAGCCCTCAATGTCAGGTTATGAGCTTTCTGCTAGTTTGCTCAGGTTTTTTTATGGAAAATTTTTTTTTCAGTTATTTGCCCAATTGTAATGTATTATTACAATTTTAGTATCAATGAAGGTCAGGCTGGTGGAAGATGGATTTTCCAGCTTGTCTTTCAGAGTGGTTGGAACAATTGTTCTTGAGCTGCATTTGCCAACTAAAATGTCCAAAAATGTCACTTGCCTGTCCGAAAAATGTTAGATAAAATTTACTACCCCAACAGGAAAATCCACTAGCCCAGGGCTATCAGACAGGCCCCAGTTGTTCAAAGGGTGGAAAATGCTATCAATCGGATGAATCACTATTCCTGTGGAAAGCGAAGTAGGTTTTGTATGACAGTTATCCACTGGATAGCGATTCATCCGGTGGATGGCGTTATCCACCCTTCGAACAACTAGGCCCAGGAGTTTTTTTGCACATATATTGTAAACAAAGATTGTCAGGGATGTAGCTAATAAACACTTAGCTGGCTCATCAGCAAGCCCAGCTGGCTTTTCTGGCCTTGGCAGCTCTAAAAGTTTACCTAAGTCTTTGTTTTCATGTGAAATTTAAGCCAGATTTAAGTTCTATTTTAGCCGGTTAAATTAGCCGGCAGCCGGCCCTTAGCGACATCCCTAGATTGTACCTGGATAACTGTGTTCTGAACCACTTCCTACTGAACCCACTCCAGTAGCTGCCTTGTATCCACCTGTTTCACCTGCCACCTTCAAGTGAACATCACCTCCATCCTCTTCCACAGAGCCTGGCCCATTGATTACAACATCTCTTGTCACACGTGGAAGGTTCCTTACATCATTACTAAGCCTTGAGAACTGCGAAAGAGTGTGAATGATGTCAATCATGCTGCGGATGTGGTTACAAAAGCTATCCAAGTGTGATATAATGGATTCTTCATCAGTGAAGGCAATACCACTGCTTCCATGGCTCGCCATGCTTTCATGGTCTCCCTTCATTCTTGTGCCTGTGCAACATGAACAAACATATCAGTAATGTATTATTATTGCATGTATTATTTACATTTAAACATTGTACATATACAGACATTTGTTGGGCCATTCTTTGGTTTGGGATTTTGCACTTTACATGTAATTTCAATCTATGGAGCAATTTACTTCACTTTTTGAGGTGATTCTTGGAGTGGGCGTCTATCAAACCTGGGGCATTTATTTATTACTGTAACTAAGGAGGGGGCGTCTAATACAAACTTTACACCTCACCTTATTAGATACCCGTTAGATACAAGGCGTTTAGTTGAGTGTTGGTGCTTTTAAGATTATTTATGGCATTCACTGACAGTCACTAAATATTAAATGCTGGAAGAGACTCATAACTTACTTTGTGAAAATGAAAGTCGTATAGGGCTGCCAGCAGCACTGGGTGACATTAAGTTAGAGGTACTGTTAGTAACAACAGAACGCTTAACCATGCCGGGTTGTAGGGTGCTTGGTGTCATAGACAGCGTATGAGAGCCACCTAAACCATCTCTAAGACTTCTAAGCATATCGCGGTACTGTTTGTGCAGTGCAAGGCAAACATTAAGGCGCGAAAGGAAGCCATCGTCACTGCTCAACATGATATCTTTGTTTCCCTTTTTCCTTCCTTTTTGTTTCATTAGCTGAGCTGTCTGGCTGGTGGAGGAGTCCATTTCTTCCTGGACCTTTGCCCACAGTTTGTCTTCTTCTAGTACCGTTGTGCTGGATTGAATGTAATCCCTTGCAGCCAGCACTAGCTGATTGGTGATCTACAGCAATATGAAAAAAAAAATATCAAGAGTGATTTTGCACTAGCTGAGTGAAACGAAATAAGTGGAAAATGTTTTTCTCGCATGCCACTAGGGCTTGGGGTGGGGGTACAAGGTCATGTGATACAAAAGGTGGGCAGTAATTCCTGTTGCTGTCCGCCATTGTTTGATCTTCCCACCCACCCCGCAAGTTTCAGTTTTTCATGTTTGTTCCTGTATGGTTTTCAGATTTTTAATGGTACAGAGTAATTCTTTATTTTCGACTTCTACATGTACATGTCTACTGTGATTATCATAGTTTTTTTGGAGTTGTTATTGTGAGAATAAAGGTCAGGCTTGCTGTGGTTAGCTTACTACCATCAGCTTGCTACAGTCAGCTTGACATGGCTCCCAGTGGCGTGTGAATATGTGTCAATCATACAAGCCATGTTCATTCTTCGCCAAAATCACTTTTTCCACAGAGCCCTTCAATTATTTTTTTGACAGAAGATGAAGTATGATTTCATTATTCATGTTGTTGTTGTTGTTACCTTTGAAAACAGTAGTCCAAGGTATCCATTTCTTGCATAGTATCGTGAGATTGCATCCATCTGTCGCACGCTTGCCATCAGTCCTGGTAGAGTATTGCTGCAGATGTTGACAAGGGAACTTCCCACATTCAACTGATCAAAGTATTTATGAAGTGACTCCAGGTACTTTACTTTATCCTTTGTTTCATTGAAGGCATCAGTGATACTGGATAGATTTAAGAAAGACATACAAAATCTGTGTTAACCCCCTTATTTCTTTGTTCACAGTTTCACACCTCCCTAGCCATTTTTCCCCTTTCAGAGCATGGGACAGAGCTGTGCTCTAGTAGACTAGCAGAGCCCGGGTGCCACAGCCGACTTACTTTTACCTTTGGGGGACTTGTAAAAGGTTGCTATTCTGAAAGCTTTAAAGAGCTGGGCACCCAAGATTTCTTACAGAAGAGCCTTTGGACACCCTGTAATTATTCTAAGAGCACAGCTTTGTGGGATAAATCCTATACAAATGTATACCTAGCGTCAATAGCCTTCCATCGTTTAAGCACTTTTGACTTGGCTGTTATAAGGACAGCAATCACTCCTTTGCACTCTTTGCTCTTTAACTGGTCTGTGACACTTGTAAGAAGTTTCTGCCTTCTTTTCCACTTCTCCAGCTCACTTAGAGGACCCGCAAAAGGATCAAATCTGTTTCAAGATAGAAAAAATAATAAGTCATGTTGTTAATTCAGGTGAGTTGAAATACTCTTAGTCACTTCATGATAAGTGAAACCTGAGAGAAGCGACTCCCTGACGAGCCACTTAGGCACAAAATGCAGAATGCCCTTTACAGAATCACAAAAATAATTGAATCATATTGGTAAAGTCTGTATATGAGCCTAGTGGCCAATCAGGCTAGAACTTATCCCCGTTTCTGTAGCATGAAGCAACTAGGAGTATTTCTACTCCCTTCTACTCCCCCCTGATTGGGAAGCTAGTCTATCACAGGGTTACCCACAGCAGTAAATCCGTCGGTTCCCATTTATACACTTGGGTGAAGAGAGGTTCTATGAAAGTAAAGTGTCTTGCCCAAGAAGACAACACAATGACTCCGGCCAGGACTCGAACTTGGACGCTCAATCCAGAGTCCAGGGTGTTAGGCCACCAGGTCGAGCCTCCCATTTCATTGGATCATATTGGTCTTATAATGTAAAAAATGTATACATGTATTGTCCATCACACACGGTTGGCTGTATTTTCAAAAACACAGCTACAAACATAAAAATCTACAATACCAGTAACTAATATTGCGATTGGTTCAAAATCTGTGTACCATATTTTCTCAATTAAACGCCCCCGGCGTTTATTTCAAACCTGGCTCCGTGGATCCGGCGTTTATTTGAATAGTGCAGTTTATTTGAGCAAAATGTTTATTAAACAAGGGTTTTTAATCATTATTTGTGACATGAATGTATCTTGCCATCATACCTAAAGCATATTACAGCTCTAATAAATGCCTGAAAGGCTTACTTACCACTCTACCTTGGAGACCCGGCGTTTATTCGGGGCCCGGCGTTTAATCGAGAAAATACGGTACATGCACTAATATGCTGTTGGACTGAGTGGATTTAATTTTGTCATATAACCAGAACACGTGAAGCATAGATGTAGATGCTTAATTTTATAGGTGTCCAATCACTAGTTCAGTTACTGCCCGTCACTGGATCAATTGCACAGCACACTTGAACAGGTTCCTGTTTATACATGTAGATCCTTTTCATATGAGCCCAGTAGCTGGGTTGTCTCGGTTAATGGAACCAATTTTGCCATCTGTTCATATGGGAAATTTAAGCCTGATTGACCGGGATGAAATTCAAGAAACGAAACCAAAATAGTGACCCATAAAGTTGCATCATTCGCGACTATCGTAGCTTTATCGACACTTGCAACTTTAAAGTAGATTCGCATACTTTTAAAGTGGAAATACATACAAGGCAAAATTATGCCATTTTGACTGTCCATTTGCGAAAGCGAAGCTATCTTTTCAAAAAAAAGGAAAATTTGGGAAAAATTATGGGAAAATTTTCTTCCCGGTTGCTGAAATCTTGGTTGTAGAAATCAAGATCTCGGCAACCAGGCTGACCCCCCTTCTCATATGAACACATATCGAAATTTTACAAAGGGCCAGCCCGGTCAACTGGGCTCATATGTAGAGGCTCTAATTGTACATGATTGACATGCAGATGACATAGGTGTCCAATTACAGGTAACCAGCTACAAAAAGTTGTAAATGGACAGCTGTAATTGGACACCTATGTGATCACATGCCAATTAAGTGGCATAAAAAGGTGCACAGGAAACCAAACAAAATCATGACATTTTTCTTATGATTAGTGATTGTTATTTGATGTGATTATGCTCAAAATTGTACTCTGCTCAGTCCAACAGTGTATTACCATTTCTAATTAAGTGTGCACTTCACTTGCATGCAATTGTACTATGATCTAATTAGTACAATTGCATGCAAGTGTGGACTTCACTTGATGAGCTTACTAAAATGTGGGAAATCAGGAAAATTGAGTGACCCTTTATTTTGCCAATTGTGGGATACAATTCCAAACTGGAGCAAATGTATACTGTACCTTTCTTCCAGTCCATCAGTCAGAATATTTTCTATGGTAGCAATCCAATCCAAAACCAAATTCTCGTATTCTTGCAAAATGGAAGGATTAACCGCGGCTGCTCTATTTTGTTTAAAGTCAGACGTGACTTGTGACTCTGGCTTCTTCAAAATCTGTTGAGGCGCAATCGTCGCGTTTGCATACTCGGTCAGAGTATTGGTGTATTTGTCGATCTGGTTTAAAAAGTGCGACACGTCTTCTTCTGAAGAGTTACCCCAATCCTTTTGCGCGTGTAAAATCGGTGCAAATATCTCAGAGAGCAAAGAACTGAAATGAACCAGAGGATTCTCTTTGATCTCTCCACAAAACACCTCTTTTTCCACGCAAGTAGGATCGATGACGCGCTCCAAATTAGAACGGATGAAGTACAAACAGATCGCTTCTCCATCCATGACTTCCTTGAGCTTTGCACATGAGCTAGCTACATTCATTTTCCTTGGCAAAAGACTATTTGGGTCAGCTTTTGGACAGTAGAAAAACAGCTTTTTATGTCCTTCAGGAGCCAAAAAGTCATTGATGAAGTCAAGAGTGGACTGTTCGGCCATAAAGTCCTCGAGCATCGTTGGGCTGTCATAGGGCCCTATATGAAATGTTTCTTGCAGCTTTGTAGCAAACCACCAGTGTCTTTCATCCATTTTAAGCTGTTAAACTATATTTCTTCTGATTTACACCAATTTGTCATTATTTTGGAACTTGCAGAACGAAATTTCCCTCCATTTTGTTGTCATTTGGTAGCCAAGCACTGGGCCGCGAGGTCCCGGATATTGGTGACAATTTTCCCCTTCTAGAGTAGGGACAAGCGCTTTGCCAGTGAATAGAAAATGGCGTTTCCTTGGCCATTTCAATTCGATAAGAAATAAAATACAAGCAGCGGCTAAATTTAAAGATGATTTCCAGTCCGTACTGCGCAATCTCCGCCTGCAATGTTTGTGAGCCTCACAAACAGAAGAATGTTTACTAGCAAAAATAAAAATTCCGGGACAAAACTTACCTTTTTCTTCATTATTAACGCCAGATATCCTTGCAAAACAATAATAAGGAGTAAAAGAAGCTCGACGGTATTTCAAACGGACGTTTTAGCTCATCGTGAATTCTTGAACGAAACGATCCGTAATGGCGAACTAAAAAACTTCATGTACGCTATCACCGAAGTGTAACGTTTCAACCAATTCAAAACAAAAATGAAAACAAACCCTGAGTCTGCGCAGTACGGACTGGAAATCATCTTCAAGGTTCTTTTTTCAAACCATGCGTATTCCATGTGTTATGTTTTTTGCTACTGTTTGTATTTCATTTGTTGTCAAAATGGTGTTTTTCAGAAATTTCTGTAAAAGAGGACAACCTCTCGTGGCATACCCAGGAGATTTTCCAGCAAATCTCCGTACCATAAGCACCCATTGCTACATTTCTAGGATTTTTGGCCGGATGCAAAACTGCTCCAGATCCCGGCGTTGCAATATTAATCACATATGAAGGTGGCTCGCCTGGATGTTTCCCGGGGATTTTTCATCTGCACACCATCCGTATTATTTAAACGGCCGATACTTCACTGTCAATTCTCTGTCGATGGAATGAAATAAGGTCGAGTCGGCCTTCTTTAAAATATAAAAGAAGACAAAATATTCTATACGGAAATGTGCGGCTTTAAGTCGAAATTGAAGTAACTCGTTGCGAAGCCGTGTACATTTCTTCGCGATTGGCTACTGGTTCGCGGAAAAGCCGTTCTAAAAATAGACTACTCGCAAAAGACATCCCAACGCCCATTACCAGAGATGTAGAGTTCTAGTACTTTTAGCTTATGAACTTCTGACTGGAGTGATTTACAAGGTTTTCTCTCACTGAGAAAAATCGTAAAAAACAGGATACGCTCCTGCGAGAGTAACTTTTATTTAAAAGTAATTTTACCTTCTGTTACGTACGGTATGATAGTCTGGGGGTCGCATGGCTCAACACTTTTCAGTTAGTATGTAATGCAGGCATATTTTAGCGAACCAACGCATTTTGATCGGGCGAGCGCCATCTTGGACACGTGCTTTGCACGGAGAATTGGTAAGAGAAGAAAACGCGTCCGAGGCCTCTCTCCATCCTCTCCAACATAGCGGCGAATCTTCTCGATCGCTAGCTAATTCTCGCGTGTCCACAGTAAACGCCTGTACGGCAGGCTACTTTTCAGTGGATTCACCTCATCAGAGAACGTACTGTAGCTGGGGGCGAGCGCTCTCACCACTACGCCATCCCCGCTTCCCAACCGAACGTCTGGACGAGATTACCGTTGGTAGGCTATGGCGTTGCAGTAGTCTCTAGCTCTGGAAAATTAGTGATTTTATTTCAGTAGGTGGTATAGACCGCGTCAGAGTTTAGAGAATCTGTATGTCAGAGTTTAGAGAAATGAGGGACAGATTCCCCTCCCCTCCCCCCGCCCACGAAACTGCTGCTATTGAGAATACAGTCGAAGCTCTCGTAAGCGGACACCCTCGGGACGCGAAAAAAGTGTCCGTAACTGGAGCTGGCCGCTTACGAGAATGGAATTCGTAAGCGGCGACTGGAGGTGTAGGGGATAGATGGCCGCTTACGGGAACTTGCCCAGCTAACAATAACCGGACGGACGTGGATGACGACAAAACAAACACTGAAATATGGTACTGTAATTACTGTAAAATCATTGTGACGAACGGCGGTATGAAGTTCAAGTTGATTAAACCAAGATACAAAGGTTGTTTTGGGATTTTCTTTGGGCTGTCCGCTTACGGGAGCTTAAAAACAAAGAAAAAGTCTAAGTCGTAATCTCCGAAAGTGTCCGCGGACGCTTACGGGAATGTCCTCTTACGAGAATGTAAAAATACAGAGTTTGTATGGGAGCGTAAAACGGGGTTTCAAACAAGGCGGCCGTAAGTAGAGCTGTCCGCTTACGAGAGTGTCCGCTAAGAGAGCTTCGACTGTAGGTGTAAAAGTGTGCAACACACTCCAGGAAAGTCACAATAATGGCGATTTCTTACAAAAAGCAAAAAATGTTTTGTACTCAGATGTTAGAAGAGTCAGAAGAGGTAGCGAAATCGCGTTAAGTGCCGACCAAGACAACAAAGAAAACAGATCGAGAGGATCAATAAGGCGAAACAAATGACGAAGCTAACAGGAGCTGTAGCAAGACGTTTCTTCCGAACGAATATTGCATGAACAATTTCTAGTTCGGTTGATTAAATTGATCATGAAGCAAAAAAAAAACACAAAAGCAAAAGTTGATCGACTTTCGCAGTTATGCTTGAACAAAAATAGTGTGAAAAATCAAAACAAAAACCTACTTGTTTTTCCCTCATCAGTTCTAGAGAAACCTATCAGAAAACAGCCCTTCTGCTCCGACGATAAATCAATCAAAAATACGAGAACTTGTGCAAGCAGATCGTATTTAATCGTGCTCAGTTTAATAGCATTAGCACATCAGTCCTAAAATTACACGCGAAGAAGTCAATAAAATATAAAGCATAAACAGTTCTTGAAAACAAAAAATGGGTACAGATGCAGTTAAGGAAATGATACCTCACTGTATACTCGTGCCTCAGTTTTTTCCAACGTTATGACCAAGACCACAGGATGAAGGATTTATAGTTGTATCAGTCGATTTCGTCCCGGCGAACGTCCGTGGAAGAAACTACACCGACACAATCATAAACAAAAAAGATCTAGCAAGGTCAATAACACACAAATGTATAGTCTAGGTAAGCGTGTCTCCACATACCAAACGGTTAGCTTTGCGTGCTTTTCGTTTCCATTATAAAGTCAGTAAACAACAAAGCAGCGTGTCCCGCGATTTTTTCATTGCATATAGAACTCGTTGAATTAAAAGCAAACTATAAATAGCTTTGACAATATTAGCAATATATTGGGCGTTGCTGATTTCCAACTTACATTCATCATTCCATACCTCAGTTCTCTTACATGCTGATTTATTTGAATGTTTATCTGACATTTTTTACCTTCGGAAACACGTGCAAGAAAGTTACGAAGAGCCATTTCCCACGATGACGAGAAAGGGAATTAAGTCAAGTAAGCCAAGCTCACTACAGGGTATGGAAAGTAATCCGCCAAAAAATAAACGATTTCCCATCGGAAAAAACGTGTTTTCGATGGGTGCACGCGAGCTGGGGAATTCACGCGCGCTTCCGCAAACCACCTGGTAGCAACATGAGTCACTTTCTATGAAATAGTAACAATTGAAACCTTTGTGTAACTGCAAGGTCTGCATGCTTCAGATACACTTGTACATGATGGATTTCAAAACAGCTCAATCAGTGGGATATTGAGAGTTATGCGGATGATGCAATCTTTTTTAAATGATTTTTTTAGTTACGAGTTAAGCACACAACAGTGGCTTTTGCGAGCGCGCAGAGAAATAGCTTCTTGGTTTTAAGATTTAAGGTAACATTTGTGGGGTGTACATCACGGGAAGTACTTTTCTCTCTTTTGTTTTTCTTTACTATGCCAGTTCAGTGTTAAGAAACTATTTACCCAGGTTAGGAAACTATTTAAATATTGGGCAGCATTTGGCGCGCTCGTTAGAACACAGGCACTGTCAGATGAAATAAAATGGCTGAAAGCGAAGGCCCAAAGCCGATTTAATCAATAAATAATTTCTCTGATTTATTATAAATAATTTGGTTCAAGATAATCGTATTGAGCCTAGTGAAGGTGAGGGCACAACAACGCCCATAAAATTGAACCTGAACTACCACAAAGGAAACACCTCGAGTAGGAAAAGGGAGGAGGTGGTGGTACGAAAACAAACATGTCATTCACCGAAGGCTGCCTCGTAGCATGATTACGAGAATTAACTTCAACATTAGGTGGGGCGTTCAATACATTGGAATCCCTTTACCCCCTCTTCCAGGCTTGCCACGTGCCTTGAATTATTACATAACAATAACTGTTTCATAACAGTCGCTACACGTGACTATTATAACCTATAATTATAATTGACAGGGAAAAAAAACAAAAAGTAGTCGCAAAGCAAATTATCTCTGAATGTTTTGACATATGCAGCATTTTTTTCGCCAGTAAAAGTTGAACTGTCCTTTTCAGAGTGTTACGTATTGATACAAGCTAAGTATTTGGATCTCCAAGGCAATATAGACAGAGATCGATCATTTCCCACTGATTTGATTGTTACACTGCATTTCCTTTAGTTGTAACAGACGCCCCACGCGATGCGAGCCATCTTTTAATAGCCTGCATGGCCACGGAAGAAAACGTGAGGAAAAGTTGAAAAGCCACGCAAGACCACGAAAGAACTTGAAACATCCTTACATGGACAAACCAAACTAAACAACTCGTAGCTAGTAGCAATGGTTCAGAGATACCCTTTTTAACGTATGTCACGTAAATGAAAATTCACCAATAAAGCCGAAAAAAATAAGGGCAGTACAAAGTATATAGGCCGGTAACAAACGGTTACAAATGATGAAAAATGAATTTCAACCGTCCTTACACGCAGAAAACTGATTTGACCGTCATCACGAATCGCAGAAGTTCGATCAGAGGATTAATATATAAATATATATTTTTAATGTATATAATCACTCACATATAAAGAGAATTTCAAGATGATAATCGTAATAAACTAAAATAGATAACAACGTGAGTTTTGTATACTATATGAAATGTTTTTGTATGCACTGCTGCATGTCACGCAACGCAACAGCCAGTTTTGGCGGGAAAACTGAGAGCGCGGGGTGGCAGGCGGTGTTGCCGGTGTGGTTTTCCCGCCTAAACGTCGACAAACAAAACGCCGGAGCACTACAGCGACGAGGCAAAACGAGTGTGCAAATTTATCAAAGGTAGCCTTTACTTTAAAAGTAAACCACCTTAGCTTGCAAAAGGGAATATAGTAGTTGAAAACTTGCGCGGAATTCTAACAATTTTACTGCACAAAGAAGACAGGATGTCACCATTATATCGAGTCATGGGACCGGAAAGGTAAGCGTTTTCTCTTCGTCTTTGTATTATAAAACACGCTCTACTAAACACTTGCTGAACATGTAAGCTTTAATTAATACGGTATCTAAACAAGCTATACGAGTCTCATTGATTTGAAGAACTTCATCAGGACACATTTCGTAAAAAATTTAAATGAATTATTTCATTTTGTAACGCAAGCAGAACCCAAGACTGCGATACTTAGAAAAAAAAAGCTTGCGTTTATCAAGAGCTTTCTCACTTCCAATAGAAGGGAAAGCACAATTTTCTTATATATCGCTCACTGGATTTTGATATTGTTTTGAACTGATTTACTGAGAGAAGATGGGCATTATATATTGCCAGTATAAACGCGTTCATTGCGAAGCTATATGATCGTTGTCAGTTCGACAGAGCCTAGTGGCTATTAAGTGACAATCTCGGACAAAACCAGTTGAGACAAACGCATTTCACAGATTTTTCGCAATGTCTTGACTTGCAATCTGCCGGTTAAAAATACGTTATCCCCCTCTCTCCCTACTCAATGATGTTTTATGGGGTTTGCAATTTACCAGGGTTTGATTTCGAATTCATAACAGGGCAATATTGACAACATTGAAAGGGGGGGGGGGGGCTGGAAAAAATGAGCTGTGGTACCAAAATTAGTGGAGATTAGCATTGTCTCAACAGTTTTGTCTGAGATTTTAGGCTAGCTGGCAGTTAACTTCACTGAAGCTCGCGTAGCATGAAAGCGACTAGAGTCTGATACTCTCTCTGGGAAGTACGCTAAAGGCATTTTTATCAGGTTTTCACAACAATTTTCCGTTTTCCATCTACACCTTTATGTGCAGTCGAGCAACTTTTTGAAACAGCTTTCGAGTGCCTTCCAGGTTCGTTTTCCCAACTGAAAAAGGTTTTCGGGAGAACTGTGTTTATGCGTGATCTCGCGAGAAGAGCGATCATCACACATAGTGAAAATAAGCGGTCTGTTCCTACTGCTAATCACTTTGTTTACGCTATAACGGAATCGTTTTGTTCTTTGAAGATGGATATAAACATTGGCCGTTTTGATACTAGAGACGTGTTGCCCGTCTGGTCGAGCTTCGGCAAAAATTTTGTTGTTCTTCTGGTTATGCGTCTCCAGTATAAAGACGGGCGCAAGAAGCGAAATACGTCAAGACGAGCTTTCTTTCGTTATTCGTCTTTCCAGACGCATTTCGAAAAGTAGCTCGGCTAGAAGGGTAACTTGTCTTTTTTTTGCAGTATAATGTTCTGCTTACAGAGAAACATATGCATGTGATCCAAATTTGGGCATATAAACGCAAATTACGCCCATTTTAGATGTGAAGTCGAAGGAAGGAAGGTTTCGGCGCACTGTTGACAACAAAACAATTCATTCGGTTGGTACTGCGCTTCCGCTTATTCCGCGGAAAACTTTCCCTTTCTCCTATAACTAATTATAGCACCTGAGAGAAGCATTCTTTTTATCTTGGATTCCTGAAAAATAACATTAAAGAAAGCCGATTTCAATGATTACCAAGCTCTCCGTCACCGAAAAGGGAAGCTCGAGAAAACTGATTGTAAAGAAAGAAAAAAATGAAATTTTGGGTTACTAAAGTAATGTTCACTAAAACTCAGTGGGCCCTTGAAGTGGAAAGAATTAGTATAAGCCATTATATCCCGACATACCAACACAGAAGAAAAACGACTTGCTGGCGGGCTATTATACAGCTTAAAATTCCGCGCAAAGATTGATCTGTTTTCGGGAACAAATTAGAGCATTAAGTGAAGCATTGCTGTTTGTAAAATAACTGTAAAGAACGCCGAATTCAATAACGACTAAGTTATAGCCGATGATAGCGGCGTGTTCGTGCATTCGACCATTAAAATACAGAGTAACTCAAAGTCGGAAAGTCATTGAAAAAATCTGCCGCTATACCACTGCATTGTAAATAAAGTGAACGTCAGCAACTCGGCAAATAACTGAAAGAACTACAACTGATATGGCAAAAATATATGGGAGAATCGTCACCGTGTGGATAAATCATAAGAAGTCGTTATCGAGCACCTTTAGGTTTTCCCAATTAGGTGTTTATGATTGTGTTTGTACAATTGCCGTGCGCGGCAAGATAAATCAAGATCTTAAGTAATTCTAATAAATAGAATCCACTTAAACTTTTACTGCAAGAAATCCTAGGAATTTTAACAATGATAACAATTTACCATTTTCGCTATTTTGATCGTAAGTGATGTAGATTAACGGCGGGTGGAGACGCGGATGTTATTGAGGCGCGACTTTCGACTGAGACAGGGAAAAAGCACTTCGTTTTGGAAAACAAATTAACGAAATTAATTAATCCTAACTGACGTCAGTTTCAAGTACTTTTTCCGGCCTGAAAGCGTTTGACTTATAAACAAGGCAAGGCATACATTCAACCAAGCAAGACGTTTTTTATTTCATGAGGCTATTAAGGGCTAAAACGATGGCAGCGGTTTGATCGAGGTTGTATGATTTCCGCTGACGCAAATGACTTATTCATTTGCAGCTTACGTTGGTTAGCAGTGTACCTCGTGAAGTCTAAGCAGATAGCAATCATTGTGCCACGTTTGTGCACGTTTTATCTCACGTGCAAAGCGAACGAACAAAAGAAAGAAACTGGGCCAGATCTGTTTATCCACTGAAACAGGTGGTTCATACGACAAGGTAGAAAGTCGGAAGAATTAAGCTAAGCCAAAAATAAAAATATTTAATTTGGGTTTCTAGTTCTAAAATGCCCCAAAGCTGCCTTTGTCGCCTTGATACGCCAGAAGAGGTTTCAAAACCTTTTTTATCTTTTAAGCCAAGGTGAATTGAAATGGGAGCTTTTTTCCGATCGAAACAATTCAAGTAATTTTAGCTTCGATGCATGCGCAGATGTGAAATGGGTTGAATTCGTTCTGAATTCGTATCGCAAGCCACCGACATGACGGACAACACAAGTCACGTGACCTGTCGCACGTACAATCCGCAAGTTGATATTCCAAATTCCAATCCCAGAGATTCTAGCGTTCTTTTTTGAACATTCATTGTGGAGAAAGTTTGGAATAAAGAGATAGGCTAACATCTGTAGGACAAGAGCAACCACCATTAAACAAACTCCGACGAGTGGAAATCCCAGACAACTATGGCCTTGGATGTCCCCAGAGAAAAAAAAAACTAAATTTAGTCGTATAATAATCCCACCACAAGAGTAATACATTTATGGATTAAACTGACAGGGCTGTCTTTTTTCGTGGTATATTAAAATATCACCATTAATCCCTTGTTTACCACTGGTGTTGCTGAGGTTAGGACACTGTTTGTTCAAGGATAAGTTTCGTGTCATAAAAATAAGCGCAATTGTTCTAGCAAGGAATATTTGCGTTCTAAAAATATAAAGAGGCGTCCGGAAAAACTGAGTATTTAAAGCGATTTTGCTACAAACGGACTCCAGGCAGCCTGACGTCTGAAACTATAATGGGTTAAGCGCACAATTAATTTCACGGAGTTGTCCATTTTCAAACCTTTAACCTGTAACTTTATCGTTGTTCTATCTTTGTTGTGAAAGAGATTATGCCTTTACAAAAAAAGAATAATCTAGAACATCTGACAAAAGACGTGTCCAGTAAAAAAAACGTGGCTTTTGCTCGATATTCTAAAATTCCTTTCAATCACTGTACGGACCTCTAAAAATGCACAAAATAAGTTGTGAGAGGCTAACTAATCCTCGGCAACCCTTTGAAGTAAAAACAACAACATTCTACAAAACCACTTGCCTTCCTCAAGCCTTTAACAAGATAGATTTCATTCGTCTGGCCGTGATTTCAATGCTACAGACTCATACTTCGTTATTTTAGTACGTTGTCTCTTAAGTAACACTAATTACTTGCCCAAATTTGTCTAGCAGGAATATGCGTCGCAAGCATAATTGTAATATAGGCTATTCAGTTGGCCAGAATAAACAGGCAACACTTGGGAGGGTGGAAGAGAGAAGAGGTGCGATGGCCAAATGGCTGTAACTCTTAAACCATTGGTGCGCTGGACTCCGGATTGGGCACCCTACCAGGTTCGAGCCGCATTGTTCCTGAGTTTCTTGTGTTGTATCATATTCTTCAGGGATATAATGGCGAATAATTGGGGCAACCTGAGAAACTGTGGGCGGGTGGGGAGGGGGAGGGGTTGGTTGCCTGCAATGGAGTAGCAATCAATGCAGGGTGGGTTATAATACACTGATGATCGTATGATACTAGTCGCTTAATGTTAAGAAAACCAGGATAAGCTTCATTCGTCTGGCCGTGGTTTACTTTGATCGGCGGGCAACCCAAATTAATTCCATTTCAGTGTACCTGGGACACATTCAGTATCCAGCAGCCAATTCATGCGGTCTGGGAAAGTTACTATGTGTAAGAAACAGCTTGCATGCCTGTCGTGTGTGGCTCTGTTAGCTCGTCATCGTTATTAACATGTCCTGTCGAGCCTTCCTATTAATTCACGCATAGAATTATCTCTTAATGGATTCATCTTATACAGACTGTCCCATCATTTCTATGCGTACTACCGGAGAAAAGGTGCAAAAAAATACACAAACAAACAAATATGCAGGATATCACCGGAATACTTGAATTGTCATTTAGTGCCCAATCAATGTTTTTGTTCTAAAGACGTCCCGATTTTTAACCACTGGATTGCATTTCAATCACCATTTGCTTCTTCCATCCTTGACGCGCGCTTGGCTCGTGCCAAAGATACCAGAGTAAATGCACTTACAAATAAAAATCTTAGGAATTTAGACAGATTATCTAAATAATCTGATGCACTTAAGATAGCATTTATGAACATTTCTTACCCTGATAAAACTAAGGGGCTTTATTGAGTGATCTTATCTAAGGAGTTTTACAATAAACAGAAGAAAACACGTAACTCTTTTCCGTATCTGTTGCTGCTCAAGGAACACACTATATCAATAGAGAACGCGCAGACGTCTCGTATCTTCTGCTTGCTCTGTCTAAAACGCGATTGGTAGAGTGAAAATATCACTGAATGTTGTGTTCAGGCACTCGAGCAGTCGAATACACTCAGCTCATGGCAAACTTAAAACAAAAGAAAACAAATTGGAGACACGAAAATTAAACGTTACAAATGTAGATGTTAAGAACCAATTAAAAGAACACTTTTATAGTGTTTTACAGTTGATTATTGATAAAGTTCGATGCAAACAGCCTATAGTATTTAACCAGGTATATTGATACGATGGGTGACAATTACCCTCTACGAGTAACCTTTTATCACTTTGTACATTTTACAGGTGGGTATATTGAAAACTTTCAAATCTAATAAGACCGAGAAAGTACACTATGCAAATCATTTGTCGCGACTGAGGAATTTTTGCTACATGTAATGAAACTTTCATCTTTTTGAAGAAGTTCAAAATTGGATCTTTAGTTTCTTGATTAGAATGCTCTTTGTCCGGAAATCGGGAGCTACGGCGGTGTGGGCTCCTTTGGCTCAAACGGGAGACGGATTCCGCTCAGAGTTCGAGCAATAAGTGCAAAAATCTACTCATAACACGGCAACATTTTGAATACTATTTGAAACATCTCATTTTAGTTTATTTCTCTATAAGTGATCCCGTATTTAATTTCTTAAAGGTTTATGTCAAACCTAGAAAAAATGCAAAACGTGCGTTATTTTGTTTTATGGATAACTTTCAATTTTCTCTTTCGGGGTCAGCTTGAGAGCTAAAGTTTCGATAGGTACTAATTATCTGTATTCAAAATGCTTTCATGCTATGAGTTCTATTTGGTAACTTTATTTTTGCCTTTATTGCTCGAATTTTCAGCGCAAACCGTCTTGATAATCCCGCATCCCGAAACCCTATAATAGCATTGCGGACCAGACAGGCATGGAAACAAAAAGAGACCGATCAACGCCCTTTTTTAATATTCCTCTCTTTTGTTTCCCTGCACGCAACTAACCCGTTGTCTTTATACGGAATGAAAAAGTCTACCTTTGATCATGAACTGTGAACTTTGTTCCAGCAGCTATTCTGTCAAATGAAGTAAACTAACATACAAGCCCCAGCAGGGAATTTGTTCATTGCGGCAAAATACGAAAGCACACGGTTGTCACGTGGAACGTTTTCGTGTGGCAGGTTCAGTTTAATGAAACACTGGCTAGCCATGCAAAGCTTTGCCTTGATCAGTTCCACTAATGAAGTCGGACCTTAGCTACACCGGAAGGACAGAAGCTATTCAAACAGGATTTCTAGCAAATTGGGAGGCACGCATTTCATTGGATGACATTTATAGTTCAGTAATTGATATTTACAAAAGGAATCCCTGCCAAGCGCCTACAGGGCTAATCCACCAAAAATATACTTTCTTGACATGACAATTACAAGTTAAGGTAGTAAAACATACAAAGGCCTCTAGACTTACTTGCCGTATGTTTTGACAAGGGTTTTATGGTCTCCTTATTAGGGTCTTGTTATGTAATAAATAAAATAGAAGCCCTCCGCTAGCTGTGACATCTGCTACAGACTTAGACGGTTATCGCTGTTAACCTCTGCTTACATGCAAAACTATAATTTTTTTGTTCAGGTTTATTGCTACCTTAAGCAAAGTAAGCATTGAAAAATAAATAAGAAATTGTGCAATATTAATTAAAATTAGCAAGAAATTTCCAGGTGAGATGAAATTTTGGAGATATTTTAAAACACAACGGGAACCAGGGCTATTTCAAAAATCTCTTAAAACTACACTCGGCGTGAAAGGAAAGAAAAAATTTAAATCGCCTTAGCCTTGGAGGATTTCGGATTTCCGTGACTTACTGCCATTATCTGAAATCCTAATCGTACGAGTTATTTTGCCTGCTGAACTCACTTCGTAAGTGACTGAGCTAAACCATAACACGTAAAGTATTTATGAAATGTCCTGCACGTTTACATTAATTTCTAAGGGAATTAAAATTCTATCTTCTAAACGGATCAAACTTAAGTTTCACATCTATAACTTAAACATACGAAAAATGGTACTGATTGCCACAAAACGGCCAAGTTGAAGAACATTTAGCTTACGCTTTTAAGAAAGACGATTACATATCCATTAGCAGCTCAACACTTTAGCAATTTATCACATACTTAAGTCAATCAGCAAGAACGTGAAGACCACACAACTAAAAGGCACTTCTATGAATCGCCGATTTCAGTAATTGTTGATGTTCCGTAGTCATGTGCTTAATTCTCTATAGTTTAGTATAACAGCAATTCTCGAACCTTCGGTTCCTAGTAAAATACGTAAAGGAGGACGTGTCTACGTGACTAAACTTAACGAACGTTTTATTTCGCACCTCGCGCGCCAGCTCGCTGACCGTGTAAAGAAGAACAAGTCAACAAAAGCATTAGTTACATTCCTCCGGCACATAAGTGTAATTCAAACTGTTGTGAAAAACTTAAGTCGAAATATGCCCCGAAAAACGCACTGTAACAGCAAAGAAATGGCAGCTAAACCGTTTCGTGAGATAGCATTCCTCTCCTGTTGGCTGAGTCGCTTGATAAACGTTTGAGGGGGACACAAAGTTACTTAACGCGGGGGGCTGTACTGAATGTTAACAGCGTGAAAATTTGGAATTAAAACCACGTGTGAGCTCTCACGTTATCTTCGTTTTTCCTTTGCTCTTGTCGTTGCACCGTTCCCTCGGGGCTTTTAGTCACCAAAGTGACGCAAACTAGTCGAGTAGTGTGCACGATCCAGCGATATAAGCGTAGATAAACTGTAATTGCTGTTGACAATGCCCATTGGTTTGCGTGTTTTATTAGTCGTCCAACTGTCACTGCAGTATATAAACACCGAGGTCATCTTAAAATTACTGCTATTGTGTCCTCACTGCTGCACTACTTTAACTCGCCACACTCTGGTGGTCACAGTAAATGTTATCTAAATGACTGATTTGAAGCTTTAATAAAATCACTGCCGTTAGCTCTTGACGCCGCCGATAGAAATCTTTTGATATTTCCCAGATTGTTCCGTGTCCGTACAGTCGAACGTCCGTTTGCGGTTGCCGTTAAGCCCCAGTGCGGCTGACGAAGGCAAAACCAAAATGAGCACATCCTAACCGCTTTGCTCTCACAGGAGTACAAACCGTGCTGGCAAAACAAGAACTTCACGCGGCTGGTATTATGCAGTGATAATGGCCTTCTACTGTTTAGCGCCACAGGACGTTATCGGCTTCTCGTAATCCCACAAGGAAATTAGTTAAATCACTTCCATCGCATGCCAAAAATCTTTTCAAGCACAGGGCCCCAGTTGAACGTTTCCGGGATGTTTTACCGATTTGTTCATCGCTGAGCCAAACGGGAGCAGCGCAAAGTCGTGCGACAAAACCAAGACATAATTCCATGTCGGCCAACACCAGCCGAGCCGAGTGTAAATTGTAATTGACTGTCAAATTAGGTTGTTTGTAAGTCACAGCTTGAAATGACTGACATTGGTGTTTCTGTTTAACTAGTAATACCGCCCACATCATCCGATTCATATATAGAGGCTATTTAAATGGAATGCCTGTGACGCCACTACGCAAACTGAATCTTGAATACGGCGCAAACCTTTCTCATTGATTTGAACGCGTACCATATGCTACCGTAAGGCACAGGAGCCATGTTTGTTCACCGAATTTCTCTTGGTTTTATGTTCATTCACGTTGTATACCTTTCCGCCATTCCTGTTCTCCCAGTCGACGACAAAAAGAAAACTCCTCTTCTCGCCGCTAACTCGGAACCTCTCGAGCCCTGGGAAGTGAATCAAGAATTGATTGCCCGTAAAGGTGTGCACGGCTTCTGTCGTCCTTTGAATCACTGTGTTTATGTCTCCGAACTTGCAGAAAATCCTTTGATTTGCCGCTTGTCGTCTTGCATGTTAACCGCAAAAGTAAATCGCACGCAGACCGTGTCAAACGCCGCGGAATACGTTTTGGGCAAGTTGAAGGCGTTTGAAAAAGAGCGGGATCTATATTAGATGATAGCTGATTTTCTCCCTGGGCATAATTAACCTCGTAACATCTAACAAATGGACATCTTTGCAGGTGCGGCATCTTTTGACGGTTGGACTCTTTACGAGGGAGACATCGTTTTAGACTTAAGAACACGCCTTCTCATCCAAGGAGGACATCTCCGAAGAAGGCGAGCCGTTAAAAAATTACAGAGATCGCGATGGCCAAACGGAGAGATTCCGTACGTTGTAGACAGAGACTTAGGTAAGCTGGAAACTATGCTTGAGTTCACAGTACTTATTTTGTCCAAACTCTTCACTCCCGCATTACTTTGAAGTTGGCGAGAAGCGAAGAGTTTACCCTAGAAAAGTTGCGCTCTGCCTCTTGGTAGTAAACAACAATCCGAGCCAAGTGTCACTAGCGTAAGAAAACAATTTTGCCATGTTATTAGGATTTTTAGTGTAAATGAAGTATTTTAATCCACCGCAAATAAACCTCAAGCCTCAGAGCGAATGGGGATGCAGTATTACGACTGTATTTTTACTACTCTCCATGAGTTGACTGGACTACCTCAACCCACGCGACAATTTATGTACAAAAGACTTATGGGAATGTTCCACCGTAAATTACGACCTTCTTCGACCCTTCATTCCGAGTCGAAGCCCTTAATTGCTTTAAAACATTCTGTCCTATCGAGTAATGGCGCGCTAAAAACTGTTTAAAAGCGCTAACGTTAAGAAAAAGTGCAATAGGGTGGAAATTTTTGCTATCAAAGGAACTCAGAATGCATTTCTCTGTAAATATGTGTAGTGGATATAGGTGGCTTGAGCAATTAATCACACGACGTAATGTAGTCATTAGGATGTCGAAGTAGAGAAGGTTAGAGTTTAGACAATGGCCTGTCATTGTGCTGCTTAATTTTCAATGAAGTTTGTGCTGACATTGAATATTTTAAGCGATAAAGGGTCGATGGGATGAGTGGGAACCCATGGCAGAGCACACAGTTTCCAATTTCATAGAGTGTGTGTATGCAAGAAGGCGGAGCTAAACCGAACAGTAATTGATGCTGTATTCTTCTCTATCAACAATGGCCCCATTGCCGTCAATTTTAATTTAATTACGATATAAAACTACTCAATATAACGTCTTTCACCTTCTCATTGTTACCGCTTTCTTGTAGCCATGAAAACCAAGAAAGAAATTAGAAAAGCCTTGAGACACTGGAAGAGAAAGACGTGTCTGCATTTCCGACACAAGAGAGACGGCGATACAGATTATATTCGCTTTGTTTACGAACCTGGGTAAGGATTATTAGTGCCTCTTACTTTGACTGAAATATTCATGAAGTATTCCTTGCTTTCCGGTGACTCTAAATGGCACAATGGGAAACACACGCAAGCAGCTATCCACTAAATGTTACAATAAAAAAGGGTATTGTGAAAGCTGCGAGAGCGAGGAAATAAGCTAATATTATGGATAACTGCTCTTTTCAGCACATTTTAGCATTTTCTTTCATCCTCGCTTTCGTTTTAGACATGGTTGGACTTTTGTAAACGTTTTTAAACGGTCTACTCGTAAACGACATTATCGAGGAGCGGACCACACAAAAAGCTGAAATATTTCAATGGTTTGCACTCTAATTTGCTAACTCATTAACACATCTTCTCGGTGACAAGGAGAAAACGAGTGAGTCCGGAAACTCGATGACATTTATATCGTTAATTAACTCATTCAAGTGTGGACAGCAATAAGCGTGGTAACTGGCAAAGCGTTGCATACACCGGAAGAGTATTGATTGTAGTGTTGTTTTAGTTTTCCTTCTTGCTTTGAAAGCAAACAGAAAAAAGAAAACATGAATAGCAAGTTACAATGGCCGAACATCAGAAGAGACAGCAAGATAAAGAAATGGTTTGATTAATTGCCGAGGCGATAAAACCAACTTTGAATGGCGAGCGGCCGTGATTTGCTGCCAGGGTGTGGAATTAACTACAAACAAACATTTGACAGTTTTTCTATTGTTTACAAATGTCAATAATAATGAAAAGTTTTATCAGGACTTAAAATTACCTTGTGACATGAAGCGCCGCTCAAGGCGCCAAGCAATAAAAGTTCTTTTTGCTTCGCTTTGACATAAAAAGCGCTAGCTTTTCTTCTTTCTTCGCAAACGCTTAATAAGAAGTGTTAATGGAATTTACGACACGTTCATAACAAGATTTTGCCACAAATATCTACAACAGACTTTAAAACGATGGCTAATTGAAATCAAGCGAGGAATGAAAGCAATTTACAAAGTAGACTTTTTCTTCATTAGTCTTATCAGGTTAAACACATACTATCACATACAGACGTGAAAATGGTAACCACTTCCCGTGCCGTCATTCGTGTTTTTACTCAAATCAAACTTTCATTTTTTAATTGAAACACTGATGATGGCAAATATGTATAACTACTAGAAACGTCGTTCCTACTTTGTAAACAACTCTGTGCCCCACTTCCTTGAAATGTCCACTGAGCCAATCACTGAGCTCGAACAGACCTTGTGGTGTACTCGTTGTCTGGTGGACACATGGAGAAATTGTTGTTCACGCGGAGTCGCCAGCAAGACTGATGACCGTCAATAGTTTCTCCTGCCAAAAACATGGGCTGTTGCACGCCTAAAATCACGAAAATCTTATGGTTCCTCCTTCGCTCTTTTAAACATAATAATAAAGGTTGTTGAGCCTAAACTGTTTCAAAATGCGAGATGTTGGAGAAGTTTTTAGTGTTTTCTTCGCGAAACCATCTCTAAGTGTTTTAATAATTCATGAGTTGTTTTTACCATTTTTAGCAGCAAAATGACGTGCTTTGACTACTTTAGAACCATATCTAATTACTTTCGTCAAGGCTCTTAACTCTTATCTAAATCTTGTAGCGACATGTTAGCACTTTAGGGAAATCTTTCGCTTCCCGACCCTCTAATGTCATTCCATTGGCTTGAATCCAAACGGCACGAAAAAAATACTATTGTCTCGATTTGCCTTTTATCTGTTATGACAGGAGGTTATGTAAAGTAACATGGCATTACACAGCTGATAAAGATATTTTTTGACTATATTGAACGGAAAGATCTGCATTCTTAACATGGATGGCTTTCGGACGGATAAGTCAGCAGTATGATTTTCATTTCGTTATTTATAAACCTAAACTCGGCAGAGTGTAAATAAACACACAAAACGTGGAAAGTATCCCGGACATCTCATCTGCACTTGTCTCAGTCACCCTGAAAACGGCAACGCAAAATGTGATTTGCAAAAACAACCTTGAATAAGAAATCTCGTTGTGCAGTACGGATGGTACCAGTGCAGTTTTACTCATCATTTGTAACCATGTCTCATTGCTGATGGGCTCTTCAATGAAATGTTAACTGTTTCAAAGTTTGGTCACCGTAAACATGTTTTTTTAGTAAAATCTTCGAACCCAAAGCAGTTTGGAAAACAATTGTTCTATTAAAACCTAACTCTACACCAAAAGAAATCCTCTCTCAGCCGTTCAAGAAACGATTTCCACCGTTTGCGTTCTGCAGCTATTTTCTGCATAAAATTACAAGTTGTTTTTAATGTTGTTTTCAATGTGAAGTATCAATCTTCCACCTCAAATGAATCAAGGCACCAGTTGAACCAGCTGTGGATACACGAGGGTTTGCCTCGTGGTGTCCACAAACGTACAAACGACAGACATAAGTCAATGTTTTTTGTTTTTGTTTTTTTATTTCATTTTTTTACACAATGAGAAACCAATTAAAATAACCGGGTGCGCCCAAATGGAGCTTGATAATGTCGGTGAACAACGTGCAAGTAGTATGTTTTCTCGCAATCAGCACTGATTGTCCTGAATCGTGCTACTCACTCATAAAGTTTTTGCCCTGTAAAAGAATTAGCTAAAGTAATTTAATCGTTTTTTTCTCTTCACCAAGTAAAATTCAACCCTTGATAGAGCTATATTTGTAGTACACATTCAAACGACTGTGAAGCATTATATAATGATATTTACAAAATTGATGACAATCGACTTAAAAAGAAATGGCGTACAAGTAAAATTCTGCAAACATTGGAGGCCAAAACGATAATATGCCATAACTTATCCAGAGAATAGTTCGTATTAATTAAAAATTGTTGGCCTTATTGCTACAGCAATATGCTCACTTCAAGAAAATTGAGAAGAAAAAAAATGAAAGTGCACTACCACTCGACAGTGGCGTTTCTCGTTTTCTCTAAAAATAATTAGAGAGATTAAGGTTGACGTTATACAGCAAATGGCAAACGCGAGCTTGTTTTTCATTTCGTTACCTTTTTATCGAATTCTAAAATTAATTCCTCATAAAAATAGGGAACAAATCCCACATTCACAACAAACAAAAAACTGCTCATTTCCGCGTACGAACGGCAAATGGCAGCCGGCAGAAGTTGAATTTTTGCCGTTTGCGGCAAAAATGAACGTCATGCTTAACCTATCTATTTCCCGTGAATATAACGCTGGTGGTATACATGGGTACTGACCTTCTCCTTAACCGGATTTATTTTTATTATTACTTATATTCTGAAAGGATTAAAGCTCTCTGTGGGAAAAACGTTTCTTTCAAATCCTATGATATCACTTTTTAGAGTGATCAATATCTTATTACCAGGGCTCACTTAGAGAAAGCGATTGTGATACTAGGTCTGGTTTGCACTTAGCTTGTTCCCGCCGAAGAAAAGGGTTCGTATTAATTGAAAATTGTTGGCCTTATTATTTTAAACGGGCCCTCCATCGATATCAGTCTTAAGCTGAGGTAGATACCACGTAAATGTAGAAAATTGTTTCTTTTTAGAGAAGATAACTACAACAAGCTAACTGATAGTTATGTAAACGACAGCCCATTACTACTTTCCTTCAATTTCTAAAAGGGAAACACTAGATAAACTTTAAACATAATGAAAAATTTGTTTCATAAACAAACGTTGACGAGCTCGAAAATGTGCCTTGTTTGGCTAGCTTCAGCGAGATGTTCCGGACATTGTTATTTTACCTTACTAAATTTCAAGATTTCTTCGTTTCTGTTTAAAGCCCATTTCGATTATTGAAATTAGGCTTCCGGCCTAGGCATTAAAAATGGTGGAAGGACACAAAGTTTACTTCGTTAACCTGTTAATCAGCGGAACCCATAAAACTTGCAGAATTATTAACATGAAATAAGTTGATAAGTCGTAAAACATAGCTACGCCGGACGATGGTCGGGTCAAGGTGTAAATCAGCTATTGCGGCAGAAAGAGTTCACTAGCCCCAGGCTTTCAGACACGACTGTTGTCTGAAGTAAAACTAAAAAAGTTACAAAAGTATCAGCAGTTATAACAAGTTGTATATATGCACATGAAAACATCGAATTTTTATTACACAAGGTCAAGTTGACTCCATTGTTACGGACCGATTAACGATAATAATACCTTCTTGCATGTTCATTGTTAGAGGAATTGTTATTTAGTTAACTAAAACAATGATGGGAGGGTAGAACCCATTAATCATTTTTGCTTGGTTCTAGTAGTTTAATGTTAATCCATTGTATTAAAAACTATAACACTATTGTTTTGCAGATGCTGGTCGTATGTCGGCCGGGCAGAAGGGGAGCAGAAGGTTTCAATAGGACCTGGCTGTGAGTTCATGGGAACCATTATCCACGAGATTGGTCATGCTGTTGGATTCTGGCATGAGCAGAGCAGACAAGATCGCGATCATTATATTAAGATACTCAAGGAAAACATTCAGACCAATGCAGTTGACCAGTTCAGTAAGTAGCTACATACTTGTGGTCTTTGCAATAAGAGCAACAGTTAATCATTTTAAGCAGCGTTTCTGTGAGTGAGCAACATTTTACTCATCTTAACAATAACAGTAGATTGTGAAGTAAAAAGTCGGCTGATAGAAATAATGGCAATAACCAAACTGCCTTAATTTTACTTGTGTTATTCTCTTGTTACCAATAATACTATTCTAGGTGAGATTCTCTTTTGATAGGTTGTCTTGGCACAAAGTCTATAGATAGCTTAAACTTGACATAAACTGATAAAAATCTTGAACTTCTTCACAGATAAGATGCCAAGGAAAGTTATGGACTCCATGAACTACGAATATGACTACTTCTCTATTATGCATTACGGCACGAAGTTTTTCAGTCAAAACGGCAAAGCAACCATCAAAATCCGTAAGAAAGGGAAAAGGATTGGAGCCCAGATTGGTCAGCGCAAAAGTTTGTCGTGGATTGATGTCGCACAAGTTCATGCCATGTACAATTGTAATAAAATACCTTCAGAGGAATCAAGTAAGTTCAACAGAAACGAGTCAGTTGAGATTGTTTTATGAGATGTAAAAAGTTAAGTCTGCTCGCCTAATGAAGCCTCCAACGTTGTGTCCTTCGGGCTCGCTGCGTGACGATCCAAAAAGACGTCTGTATTGGAGGCTACGCCTAAAGCAAGTTTAGTGTCCTTAGTGTATTGAGAAATGATATCTAACATTTTAAATGTGAGACACTGATGTCTCGTTTCACCGTCTTTTGATTAGTTTTGTTTTCTTTTAATACTTATTCGAAAGCCAATATTCATTCAGTTCTGTAGCGTAGTATTGCCACATACTACGGTAACTTTACACAATGGCTCTCCATCTAAAGCACCAGCGCCTTAAAATGTTGGTTCGTTATAGCTGCGGGATACAAACTGAATCAAAACTGTGTATATAATTGGTTTGATCGCTACAATCAGGATTACCAGACTCAAAGGCTGATGTCTGTACATGACAATTCTTTACCCCCAAATCAGTTCTTTGTTATAATCACTTACTAAACTCGTCTTTTTCTTTATCGCAGAAATCTGCTTCAACAGTACAACAGGAGATGGAAGAGAGTACCGAGGGCAATTAAACTACACCGAAAAAGGCGTAGTGTGTCAACCATGGAATGAAAGATGGCCGCATGATCTCGAGGAAAGGAAATTGAGAAATCCCGGGAGAGAGGGACTGGGCAAACATAATTATTGTCGTAATCCTCGTGGTAAACGCGCGCGTCCGTGGTGTTACACGACGCTCAAGAGGCCTGTATGGCAGTACTGTGACATTGTGATATGTAATCAAAAAATTAAAGTCGGCGAAGAAGACACTTGAAACAAATGCCATCGACGATTGAGATGGTGAATTGTGCGTGAGCGTTTGGAAAGCAACTTGCTCAAACAGTATGGGTCCTTGTAAGCCATGGTTCCTCATGACCTCACATGGATTCTTCATTCTAAACAACGTAAAACTGAACGGGAATACGTTATACGACAAGGGAAAAGGAAGCCACATTGACATGACAGAGGTCTTCGGAAGAAGCGCTCTTCGAATTCAAAATCTGGCTATGAAGTCTCATTGACATGTACAGAAAATGGGGAGAACTCTCTATAACTTCAAAGGAAACAATTTATAGACTTTAAAAAGACAAAGTTATATTTAACATCATTAACATTATAAATAAAAGACATCATTTCTGGAGGAAAACTCAGCGCGTGGAAAAGAATACCATGAATGTGTTTGTGAATTAAGCTGCGGTTTGGCCAAGAAAATGTCTTGTGTCCTCGTTGACCTTGGTCTACTGACGATGGAAGGAAGAACATCACCGCATTTTGCTTCCGGGTATTTTAACAACCACCTTAAATGTGGTGGCGTTACCAAAACCTTTGAGTTCTTATAGAACAATTTCCTGATACTCCCGAAAAACTCGCAACTTTTCATGGCCAAAGGAGAGTCTCCTACTCGATTATTTATTGCGTTTTTGTACGAGTCGCCAAAACTGGAAGTCACATTTCATTGTAGTCTGTCAAATCAAAGTTTATTCTTGGCTTTTACTGGCGATAAACAAACAAATAAGAGTAGCAACTGCAATTTTCAAACCATCTAACGAAGGACATGCAAATAACTCTATTCTTGGCATCAAGTTTAATTCACGTTGCTTTTTTTGTGGTTTTTATTGACCTCCTAGCTTGCTCCACCCAATATAAGCCTTTGTTTAAGGGTTTGTTATTTTTTGAACCAATTTGTAAATTGTGGGCGGTATATATTAAGGGTTTTGTTGTGAAAACGTAAAGGAAGTTTCCGGCTGAGGAATATTTTAACAGCCGTCACGTACAGGCTACATACTGAGAGAGTGGGTTTCCTTCGACACATTCTTTAACTGGTTATTCAACTGTGCATGTAGGAGTGTGTCTTAAATGATTGTCATGGATTATATATAGTAATGACGACTTAATCGAATGTACTAGGAGGAGTCCCGATTTCTTTAAACTCCAGATAACTCGAAACAAAAGTCGTTTCCCTCGGATTTGCAGTTGCTTTAGTATCTCTAAACTCATTGATGTTTCGAACCAATTATCGTTTCTTTTGGGGATTGAGAAATCGGGATTACATATTCTTACTCTGCCAATTACCGATTACTGATGATTTTGGAAAAAACTAGCTACTATAACTTGTGTTGTAGTGATACAACGAGTCATCTATTCTATATCCTGTTATATTGCACCAATTATTATTTAGGGTTGCCAGAAAATTAACATGAACAAGTGCCAGTGAACGTAAACTCCCAGTCGTGAAATTACGCACAAAGAGATCTATAGCTGACTTGGCTTTGAAGTTGTAATACTAACTAATAAGATGTTTAGTTACGATGTAATTATTCTCTTTTTCTAAACAGTGAATGTTACTCACAGAAAAGCCTTTTCTGAAACCGACCAGTAACATGAAAATGAAGCAAACTTCAACTTCGTGAAGTTAGTCAACATTGATCATTAATCGAAGGAGATTTCTCCATAGATATTAAGAAACAAAAATAGTTTAGTTTATTGTAAGGATACAAGCATGGAAAGAAAATGTTGTTTATAATATATGTTTTAATTAATTTAACTCACTCGTGGTTTAAAGAGTAAAATGTACGATATTCAATTTGTTCTTATAATTATTGTAAATGTTTGAAAGTGTATATGAATTTTAAGGCATAATTAAGGTATATAATAACAGTTGAGAAAAAGCAATCATACTTTAATGACGTATGTTTCGCATTGGTCTTTTAAAACGAAAAACGCGATACCACATTATTTATCTTTCAGGAAAAACAACACATGTCATGTCATACTCCAAAGGTGTCTCACTCACTTTTACAAGAAATATCTTTTAATAGTTTTACTGCCGGGTTTGGATAAAATAATACATCTTTTAGTTGTAACTTTTTTGGCTCTTAGGAAATACGGTACTTTTTTTCCACTGATGGCTTTAACAGCGCGGTTAACTAAAAACGCTAGATACTTCTAGAAACTTCACACATTTTTTTAGTTGCAGAAAGTTCATATCCACATATTTATACTTGAAACCATGTGTTTAATGTTAAAAAGCCCAAGGATTCAAGAAACTTTAAAAATTAACTAAGAAGTGTAAGATAACTAAGAAGTATTAAAGTTGCCACTCATTTAGAAATGATGGTACTTATTGTCTCCCTAAATAAAATCATTAACAGAGAGTAACACAGTTCACAGTTGTTGCACAGATAGTTTGCGGTATGCAATCTAAAATTTAGAAGCAGGGTGGGGGGGGGGGGGGGTGAAGCAAATGCAACTGGCCCTAAAATGGACTGGACTGGGTCGAATGACAAAGCGGTGCTGAGTGTGTGCAGTAGCAGTAGGATGATTGATAAGAAAAAATAACGAAAGCTTGGAATGATTCTTTGCTCCAGTAGCTGCCATTTTGAATAAAAATACTCTTCCAAGATGGCAGCGTCTCGTTTTCAATTTTTTGCTGTCGTCACACGAACATACTTAATTAAAGAAGAAGCTAATTCCAAAATAGTACTTTTTTTTCTTTACGCCAACAAAAACGTAAATCCAAGATATGTTAGTCACCAAAATGTAAGTTTCCAAAGAATATTCAAATCCTATGAAATCTATGTCTGAAGTAGTCCAAGAATCGAGAACCGGCCGTCGCCATCTTAGAGTAACTTAGCAGCCTGGCGATGTATGAGTGACGTCAGAGAAATAGGCTTTACACGCTGCGAGCAAAGTTTCTTTGAAGACTTTTTTAACTGACTTATCGGGAATTGTTCGGGAAAGCGAAATCGATTTAAATGTGTTAAGTTTTGTGGTATATTTGTGCTATATTTATGATTTCATTTGCTTTTCTTGATTCTCTGCAGTGTAAATTAAATATGCTGAACCTTTCTTGAATACGGTACATTTAATTTTCATTTATCAGAAATAAAATAGCAAACAGCATTCTCCACTAGTACTCTTGCTCGTCGATCGAGTCCGACTCAACATTGAAATCAAATCCGCGCGAATACAAACAAAGATTCTGCGACAATTTTTTTCGGTTTCTTTTCCAAACAAATTAAAGGAAAAAAATAAAAACGTTATTTGCCGGCCTAGATCGGTCCGTATTGGGAAAACTACTAGGAAAATAAAACAAAAGTCCTTTCAGTAAAAAAAAAAAAAAAAAAAAAAAAAAAAAAAAAATTAAGTTTACTTGCACTTAGCCGCCAACTGCTTGCTATTTACAGGAATCGACAATTAAAGGGCAGTTTTAATTTGCTGTACATGTGACAGGAAATCAAGAAATTTCTTAATGTTAAAAAGCCGTACATGATATTCGTTAAGTAAGCCTTCTTGCAGGCTAATTTAGTTGAAAAATATAAATCTTGTCCGTACATATCAGAAAATAAAAGAATCTTTTAAATTTTTCTTTGATCTTATGTGTTCTTGTTGAACGGCAATTTTTCTTTCTGTAACTAATTTTAAAACGCGTACGATTTGCTGTTTTTCTAAGATTTTAATGGAATTCTAAAATAAACTGCTTCTTCTTTTCCGACTTATTAGACTTTTGGCGGTAGTTTAGATTGTCCTTTTTGACGATATTAATACTTAGATTAAAATAAAGCTGTTTTTAATGAACAAAATATCCCAGAATCACCAAGAGATTGCGGTGAAGAGTGGAATAGCTGCTTTCATATTTATTTTTGTTTCAAGAAGAGCTATAGTGCTGTATATTTAGCAACAGTATCAGTATACCAAAAGCAAAATATTGAACAAGTCAATTGGCAAGCAATGATTTTTGAAGAATGTAGAAAATGCAGCTACGAGACGAGTAGTTAAACCAAACTATAAATTAAAATGAAATAATAACAATAAACGGTGAATATAAAAAGGAACCCCACTTACCGGCGCGCACGCAACTTGCAATTCTGTTAGTTCGTCAACAACTAAACAAAGTATTCTAATTTGTTTGTAATTTTGTCGACAAAGTCTCAATTTTAATCGTACAAAACGATTTTTTAATGTACAAGAACAAGAAAACAAGCTATTAAACTGAAATGCTAAGAAAAGCGTGTTTAATTTTTGTTAATTTCGTTTGAAAAGTAATAACGCTGAGAAAAGCTTTTTGAGCAACATCTGTCATAATATCCATGACTCTCAAATATTATCCCACTGGCCTCCTCTGTTTTATATCACTTAAAGGCAAGATTTAACTTAAAATCTAACCATTTTATGGCTGTATTAAATAAAATTATTAATTTCGAAAGCAAACTGTTTATTCAGTTTTCCGATTGTCACTCATCAAACTTTTGGCAGTTAATAAACCTCTCCATCGATAGACGGTTTTCTAGAAGGATTAAATTAAGCTTCGCAATGGTTTAAGATGGACGAAATGATTGACTGGTCATGAAACTCGCGCAGGCATTGCGGAGCAGAGAGAACAAATTGCCTTCAACCAGTAGGTAGGTGTGGAAAACTGATTTATTTTTTACTTTCAAGATGAATTATTTAGAGCAGACTGAAGGGGACATCATGACTACCCCGTGTAGCAGAGTTTTTTTTTCTCGCTCGAGGCGATCGAAATATATGTATACTTTGAGCCGAACGACGAGAACCACGCAAGAAAAGTCTGTAGTACCCGAGTACATCATGAAACGAAAATCGTTAGAGGGAGTCCGATCTTAACATTCCCGGCCTAAAGAAATCAGTCCGAAATGCCTGAAAAGAATTTTAATACTAGATTTAATTTAAGAGACAAAAATGTACTGGAAAGCATGTTTTCAGTTTTCGATTCGTTTGTCTGCGAGACCGAGTTTTTAAATAAAATTTTTAAATAAATATATTTTAAGATGACATTTTACGACAATCATCTCCCACGATTGGATTACATTATACAAACGCTGTATTTCACATCATGGCCTTATTTCAACAACGACTTTTATTGCGTATAGTCAGCGGGGCATAATCAGGTTTACGGCCCATACTAAACGCTTCGTAAAGGATAGTATGTTTTTTTGGAACTGATATAAAATGCATGATGAGGTTATCAAATGAAATTGACTGGCAACATTTGGTACATATGCATGGACGTAAAAGACAAGACCTTTTTTGCAGTGAGGAAAACTCAATCTCTTTCCCAGGGCTTTTCCCTTGGTCATTTGGGAGAGTCGAGAAAAGGCACCTTACAAATTAACAAGAGGAGCCTTGGGAACGAGGTTGGGGAAAACTTCAATTCCTATTCCTGGTCTGACATATATGCTTAGGTTTTTTGTCATTTCAGGAATTGCAGAACGAAATCACAACCCATCGACGAATTGAAAACGAAGCTTGTGTGTTCTTCCAAATACAAAGAAAAGTGACGATGAATTCATCCTTCGACAATTCTTCACAAGAGGCAATTTCTCCAAGCCCTCTGCCAAGCCAATCTGCTCATAGCATTACTCCCCTTTCTCGAGCCACTTACTCCATAGTTTGCATCGTGGCTTTTCTTGGAAATATGCTTGTAATTCTTGTCTTCGTCTGGGACAAGAAGCTGTTAAAGAAATCCTACAACATGTTAATCCTGTCCCTAGCCATCGCCGATGTGTTGACCTCCGTCACCTTGATCACAAACCCAGCTTTTGTCCTTGGTGACTTGTATCCTTATCCAAACAGTCGCTTTCTGGGCGAGCTATTCTGCCGATTTATATGGAGCCGTGCGTTTCTCTTCCAGTTGGTGACCTTCTCAGTCTACATCTGTTTGGTGTTGACGGCTGAGCGATGGTTTGCTGTTGTTAAGCCCCACAAGTACAGCGACGCATTCAGCAGGAAAAACGTCGTGCGCTACATTATCTCTTCTTGCGTATGTTCGTTTATAGTCACTGCTGCTGGGATGTTTGAAACAGTGTACAACACCAGCTCTCGAAGCCAAATCTGTGAGATCCAGTTTATTGGGAAAGGATCCGTTGCCCGCGTTCTTTTGGGTATCGTTCAATCTTCTATGAAAATGCTTATCCCTTGCTTGCTCATGATTGGCCTGTACATCCACATGGTTGTCACGGTGAATACGTCAGCGGTTGCGTCAGCTGCGAGCAAGGCTAAACTGCGCGGTGGCATGACGCGGATGGTGGGCGTTGCCTGTTTCACTTTAATCATTTGCTACGCGCCAAACCAAATCTTAATGGTGTTTGCAATGGCGGGAAAAACGAAGCTGGACACTCCGACACACCACGCGACTGCACTCCTCACTTTTATGGCCAGCTGCGTCAATCCACTTATTTACGGGCTGAGCAACAGAAATTACCGCAAGCGCTACCGGGAGATTCTGTTCGCTATGTGCCCTAAAGTAATTGGAGGGTGCGCCAGGGATGAGCCTCAACCCGTTGCCACAAACAGGAATCAGCGGCGTGTACATCCATTGAGTCCACACGAAACAGAAGACAATCCGGTTATAAACCACGAACAATCATAAAACGAACACTTTTTTTGCTAAATCTTCTGAACTGAAAATAGACTGCAAAACAGTCGTTTTTTCTCTAAAGTCGCACAGTTTTGCCATTGGCTACGGACCTCTCGCTCTCGTTCGAAGAGCAAGCGCGTTCGCAAAAGATACGACTGTTTTGCAGTCTAAACTGAAAATGTAACTATTTTTTATTGAATTTGTGATCAGAACTCAAGGGAACCTTCATTATAATTAGTTATCTTATTTCAGTTTCTCACTATTTTATTTCTCAGATTTGCTTGTAAGCAGCAGTTAGCTAAGGTAATACGATTGTATCATTTGACTGTAAGTCTGTCACTTAAAATTGTGTGAATAGTCGAGTTAGTTCAAATGAATTATAAACAGCAAATTTTAAAATTGCAACATATAGGCTCCTGTTGCCCGAATCAGGAGAATTAATGGCGTTGCCTTGGTGAAGTTAAAGCTGAATATTATATGGATCCAATGCCGCTATCGCTTTTAAAAGAGAGTTGTTAAACTCATATGGAGCTTATTTAAAAATGCCACAAGTCTCTTCACGAAACGGATTATTTATGACTGACTGTACAAAAATCACCGCGAGCGCTAGTCACATCGAGTTGAAAAACAATGTGAAACTATAAGAACTCGAATAAAAACATCCGGCGTCAAGCGCAAGAAAACTGCGCGGTAAGCCAAGTCACGTGCACATTTGGTTTCACTTCTGATTGGTCGAAGAATCACGATGTTTGCTCTGATTCGTTAAAGCAAGTTGCACAAGTATTTCTTTAACCAATCACCACTGCTGAATCACAGAGCTTTGCACACGTTAAGTAAGCAAGTAAGTAACAGAAGTAAGTCAGTCAGTCAATCAGTCAGTCAGTCAGTCAGTCAGTCAGTCAGTCAGTCAGTCAGTCAGTCAGTCAGTCAGTCAGTAAGTAAGCATTAAGTATATTGTACATGTATGTAAGTAATTAGTCTAAATTTAATAAAAGTGATACTAGATTGTAACTTAACTCAAGACTTAAGGCACTTATAAACTAACAAAAACAAATCTGAGACGAAAGGCAAAAGGACGTGCAATAACAAACTAAAATACTGACCAACTGAAAGACAGTAAATAGAAATATATATATTTAAGAGAGGATCCTCTCTTGATATGTTGTAGTTCATGGGTGTTAGCGTAGGTTTGAAGGTTATATTAGAAGGATTTATTTGCACTCACTGGGAGCAAAAATGTAAAATACACGTAAATAAAAGTTCTCATGATTTGAATGCGAGTCGTTTCCCATCAGTTGTTCGGCATGTCGTCAAGTCTGTTTCCTTGTTCCTTGTTTTCGATCGGCGGAAGTTGTCCGGCCTTCTTCCCATACGCGTCAGAAACTTGTTTCTCATTCTCCTTTTTATCTCATGCTTCTGTTTTGCTCCCTTTTCTATGTTTCTTTTTTATTCGTTTCCCTGTTTTTAGCCGGGGTTAAATAACGCTTCGGATTATCTAGTGGTAGTGGGACGTGGTAGATCATCGTGCACTTTCGGAGACTTTCCTTTTGAGCGTTTATTTTTAATAGCCCTAGAAAGGATCATTCGGGGACCTCAAGAGGCAGAGGAAAATTCTTTGACCTCTGTGGGGCTTGAATTTTTCTCCGCCTCGTGTGTTCCCCGATTTTCTATTCAGGCTATTTTACCCTCAGAAGGGAATCCTCGACCTCCGGTTCCTGCTCTTCCAGCTTCTAGCCCCAGATCGCTCTCGGTAATTTCCAAGAATTTTAATTTATTCAATATGGCCGCGGAGTGAAAGAAGTGCGTACGCGTGAATCATTCAAGACTCCTTATTTTAGGCATTTAGTTTGCACAGCACCATTCACTTGATCCTGAGAATATATTAACTTGGTGTGTTCTATCGCAGCTTTGTATTGCCTTACTTGCGACTTGTAAGTAAATTAAAGTCAATGCGCTGACGAACTCGCGCGAAATAAAAATTTTGGAATTACACGTTTACCCAAAGGTAATCAGTTTTAATCTCATAATAAATTGAATTCTTCCAAGAATTCATAGACTGAACAGCCCGTGTTCTTACAAAGAAATTGTCTTAATTACTGTAATACTGATATCGAAATTAAATTAAATTTGTCGAAGAAAATCCCGAGAATTTTTGCTAATTTTGTTCGTGGTCTTTCAAATTGTATAAAAAGGTCAAAATTTTGTTTAAAAAGTATATTATAACAAACAGCTAATAAATTCCAAAGCGAAAAGAAAAAAGAAATAAAAATGAAACACCTTGTAGGAAAAAAAACGATGAAAAAAAAATTCTCCTTCGAGCCGGATTCGAACCAGCGACCTAAGGATAACAGACAGTACTTCTACAGTCCTCCGCTCTACCAACTGAGCTATCGAAGGAACCACACACTTCCAGGGAAAAATTTGGTTATTTAAACACATTTAAAAAAGATACTTGCTGTAATGCATCCTGAATTGAAGTACATTCGTCAAAAGATCAAACCGGAAGGTAACGTCTAACAAACATAAAGACTAAATTAATACTGGAGATGGTAATGCATTTTATATTTTCAAGGTAAATACTGCGTGACACTACCGTGACGAATAACGCTGAACATGAATGCGTGACAAACACTTCGACTGCGTTTTCCTTATTATAGGAATATATGAAGATTTTTGCGAAAAAGAGAAAAGGGAATATACACAAGAGAATGCTTTTGGGTTTGGTAACGGATTCCGTTTTGCCGTAAGTTCCGTTTACAGCATTGGGCGAAATCGAAATGAACACGCCTCGGTCGCGTCTCCGCAAATTTTGAATCCGAAGTCTAAAAGTAAAAACTGTGTCGCCCTCCGCGATGCTGTTGTAGTGTAAACAATTCTTCAAATCAATCCAGACATTATCCCGCCTGTTTGGTAACTGTTCCCGCATAAATTAATCTCCCCGTGTTATCGATGTGTGTAAACCGTTGGGAATCCGAATAAAGTGCCTGCGAATCCGAATACCCTATTGAAATAAAATTAATCCGGAAACATTTATGAATCCGGAAAATATCATATGTGAAGCGTAGTCTAAATGATATTGAAAGTGCTAGATGAAGAAAAGAAAAACTGATAAACCCGGAGTAAAACGAGAGGTACTAAGGATCTGAGAGTCGGAGTCGCATGCTAAATAAATAAAAATAATTAAATCGTCTTGCAACTAACAATCCTGTGGCCCTCAGATTCCCCTGAACGAACTGGAATTTAGAAGTGTTGGTTTTTGTGAAGGAAAACCGGAGAAAAACCCTCGGAACAAGGACGAGAACCAACAACAAACTAAACCCACATATGACGCCGGGTCCGGGAATCGACTTGGGCCACATTGGTGGGAGGCGGGCGCTCTCCACTGCGTCATTCTTGCTAACAATGCCAGACTGCAAAACATCCACAAACGTCCCAAACACTTGCTTTATTTTTCTGTGTATTATTATAACAATGCTTACCATTCGATATTGAAAATGAAAGCTCGAGAGCCAGCAACGTGTTACATCTTGCGAGACGTTTAAAGAACATTCAATGATTTTAATTACAAAATGATTGACTTAGAGATAAAAAATAATTCATTTCTTCCTATGTTTTACAGTAATTTTAATTTTAAAGCTCTATCAAACATTGTCTAACGAAGCCTAAAAACTTTAAATGTTTATGAAGCATTTTTTGAGATAAAACCTAATTTTCTTAAAAAAAGTCCTTGGTGATTGTGTTACATATACCTTATTATAGGAAATTAACGCTTGTGTTAATTAAGGTATTTGAAATTAACGCGACTTAAATTAACGCGAATTGAAGAAAAAATTAACGGAAAGAGGGGTAACATTTCAAAATAAAGGAAATAACGCGACGTACACAACAGGGACAAGTTTAGTTCAACACTTGTAGGCGTATATCTAAACGAAAACAATGTTCGTGTACTTTCCCACTTTGAGCGTTCTTCGCAGTATCAATGATAGTGGCAGATAAAATTATGCTTTTTCCTTGGAGTCAAGAACATCTGTACTGTAACGAAAAATTGGGACCAAAATAATGGAAATTAACGTCATGGAAATAACGCTCCACTAATTAACGGCGCGGAAATTAACGTTAACAAAAATTAACGCGACTTCAATTAACGCGAAAATGTGAAATCGCGTTAATTTCATGACGCGTTTATTTCCTATAATAAGGTAATTACGAAATAAACAAGACACTGCGCGCGCTGACTGGTAGAAAGCTATTTTCTATAATTTTATTGAAACGCCAAATTATTTTAAGTTCTTTTAAGCGATAAAAGAACTAGAAGCTTTTTTTCCTTCCTTCATAAAGTTTAATGTATGGGAAATTTGGGTGAAATTTTGAGACACGTCGAAACAGTATACCTTTTCGCATAGTCGAAAATGTCCTACTTTATGGATAGCAGACCTTTTTCTAGTTCTCAAATTGTAGACAAAGCCGTGATTATGTAATTCACCTTTATCTGTGAAGATGTGTCAAATTTGATTCACACGATAAGGTATGTATATACACCCATAAGTTTTTTTCTTTCCAGTGAAATAAATAAATCCGTTCTACCCGTCTCTCATAACAATTCTAAATCACGTTGACAATTAAAAGTACTTCAATTCTAGAAACTGACAACACTAGCCACAAAATTCAAAACGCTTACAGCTGGGGTTGATCACGGGATCACGGGGGCTTGAGGCATGGAAGCATGAGAAATCAAGAAATAAAGGCTGTGAACGAATGGACTCTAGAAATTACAAGAGATAAAAAACAATGTTATCCACTTACAACAGTCTTTTTCAAGACTGCAAGTCTGATCACACTCAACAAACAAATGCAAATTAAAATTTCCAGTAAAACTATAGAATATTTTACAAATGTGCAAAGCACGGGTTATTGTCTTCTGTACAGATATTTAAAGCTTTCTAGGTATATTTCCCTGGACCTAATACTCTCTCTTAAGGAAAAAAAGTTTTTTAAAGGCTATAGAATGTTTTAGGTAGAAGTGCTATATGCCACTGATCGCATTAACTGCAGGCTCAGTCAGGACCAAATTCGTTGACTAGGAAATGGTACATGAATCGCGCTTTCTTCTGCGTCAGTTGATTGACAGTTTTCTTGCTAAGCCCCGCCTCCTTGCTTTTTGGCGCTCTTAAAAACAGGGTACCAAACAGGGTGGCTGCAATTGAAAAAAACAGTTTGTTAGAAGTAAAACATGAGTGAACTTGGATACAGTTTTTATGATCAAATATTATATGTTATTTGCCGGTTGAGAGGTTGTTTTTATTTGGGTTTTGTTGGGTTTTTTTTTTTTTTTTTTTTTTTAAAAAAAAAAAAAAAAAAAAAAAAAAAGGAAATATATTTAACGGATATGTGATGAGGGATAGAGGGAGAAGCGGTGCATGCGATGGAGCGAGTGCGTGCATGCGTTTAAGTACGAGCGTGCGTGCGTGCGAGGAAGAAAGTGGGTTGCACGATTTGTCTTTATCCGAGTACATCCCAACAAATAGCATCTCTAATACGAGTTACAAAACTGAACATGAAAATGATTAAACTGACCCAGAGTTTTGGCGTCCAGTTGGTTATCATTAGAATGTAGTAACAGTTCTCTCAGGAAAGCACTGATGTACGTGAACACATTCCGGTGGCTCTGAGGCATCTGAAATATTAACTGCAAGTAAAATACAACAGTGAGAAACTGATACAATATTGTGCTATATTAAAAGACAGTAAGTAAACACGCATAAACAAAACTTTTTACATAAAACAAACGGAGAGGTCGCAAGTTGGCCTTAAATAACCAAATACATTTGTTTTAAAGCGGTTTTCACTTGGGTGTCGAAAGTAATTCGGGTTTTCTATAGTTTTGCTTTACTTTGCTTTGTGATTGGTTTTAAAAACGCGAGCCATTTTCTCTACCAATCAGAAGGAAAACCAAATCCAATCGTGACTCTCTCACACACATTTTTACGTGCTTCGTGCCGGCTGCATGTAGTTCCTTCGAGTTTCGATTGGTTCTCTGGATTGTTATGTCCTTTGTGATTAGCCAGAGTGACATCATCGGCTTTAGTTTTAAGACACTCAATTGAAAATCGCTCTAAACTTGGTGCAATTAGTGTGCATGCTACGAACAATTTAATCTTCTTCATCTTTCACAACTGAAGACTCTATTAGCCTTGTCGTAACCTGTTTACAGACTAAACTTGCCGGAACATGACTTGCTTGTCTATACAGAACGTATTACCATGACAAAAGTCAAAACCGGCAAACAACATCACCCGGCAGACAATACGATGGAATCTTCAGGGCAAGAGGAAGAGGGACCGTCCAAACTCTCACCTTGCGGACACCTCACTATTTCGGACACCCCGTTATTACGGACAGGAGTTGAAGTCCCGACGAATAAGAATTACTGAAAATAACTCTCGCTGCTACGGACTTTCTCTATTAGGGACACCAAATGGTGGTCCCGAAGGTGTCCGTTATAGAGGGAGTTGACTGTACAAATACGGAATAACTCACCTGTTTACAGAGCATGTAGTTATTGCAACACTCAAGCGCTCTCTGGTAAAACGCATAAGGAATCACAGGCTCAGGTAACGCTTCTAGGAAAATAAGTAAAGCTTCTGCTATGGAGTAAATACTGCCAGCTATGGATCGTCAAGGAAAAAGGACCATATGCTTAGTGCAAAATTTCTGGCATTAATAATAAGGGGGTTTTCACTTCAAAAGTAATTTGCATTTGCTTTGGTTTTGCATAACTAAACTTAGTGATTGGTTTAAAAATCTCGCGCCACTTTCTCAGCCAATCAAAACTAAAACCAAAATCGCTTCGCTTCGTGACGGCTACATGTATTGCTTCGCGTTTTGATTGGTTTACTGGATTGTCTATGTCCTTTGTGATTGGCCAGAGCAATAACTTTGCTTTTGGTTTTACGACACCCAACTGGAAACTGCTCTAGGGCACGTAAAATAATTGGAAAAAGTAAACATTACATTGCAAGCAGACCTAAAAAACCCTTGACCAACCAACCAGACACCCAAGTAAAAACACTGAAAGGATACGCAGTTTACCGCCACGGCAACAATCTAAATGTGACCTGATCTCTTCTAAGTCTTCCTCGAACCCAGACTGCCTGAGGATATTCTCCTACAGGAAAACAAGAGTTAAAAGTTGGCAAGATTGTATAAAGTGCGCTTTGTGTAGCAATCACGATTTGTCCTACCTGACGCATGCCAAAGTTAAATAAATGATCTGTTAAAAGCCACAGCTCTTTAGGAATTTCTAGAGGTTGGGTGTCTGATGAGCTCGATGGACTTGCTAAGTTGATATGCTCCTAAAAGAGGGCAAATAAACGTTTCTTTGTGAGAAAAATGACTAAAATAAAGTAGTGATCTACTTCCGACCACCCCACCCTTGTAGAATGCAAATTATTCTCACCAAGTCTACCAGTGTTGCTACAGGAACGTCCCTGATAGGTCCATACATGCGTACTAACGCCTCAATGGACGAGCCGAACACACTTGGAAGATAGTTACCGCTGACCGACACCTGTCTACTGTTAAGAAAATTAATGCAACATCAAAAGATGTTTTAATTTGCCTCAGACCACAATTAACCACTGGAATAAATTTTTCTGATTTATTGTAGCCTTAGTAAACGGACGTGTAACTCTGCAATCAATTCTTCTCCCGCCCAAGAGACTTGATTTTAATATTCCATACTAATGATCAATGTACTCTACAGAGATCCGTGTTGTGTTTCTGATTGCTTGTTCAGTTTTGACTCATTAAACAACCGATAGGAGAGACTTCAGAAATTTCTGCAGAGCTAGTTCTTTTTTTTTTAATTCAAGTCTCTTATAGCTCAAACAGAAAAATCTGACATAAACGCTATTTAGGGTCGTCACACATTCCGCGTGACGGGCCAAAGAACCTCTGCTTACAAGGCTATTCAATCAGGGGATAATTTTTTTGTGGTAGATAAAGTTCAGCATGGTGTGATATTTGAAAAAATGAAACTGCCAACTGCCTAAGACCTGTTAATGTAACCAGGGCAAAAACTCTAAAGGACGAATTCCAGATAGGAACAGTTTGCAATATTTCATTCAAAATTTGTGACAAGTTGTGGCAAACTTTGAGACAAACCTAAATTCCTAAGAGCCCTTGAGTAAAACTGTAGACTGTGCGAATTTCAAGGATACAAAAAAGTCTTTTCCTCCTTCCAAGTGTAGAACGAGAATATCTTCCAGTTTCTCGTCACCAGAGTTCATGGCTCTTGCAGATTCTTTGTCGACATACACGGTCAGACGAACCTGTTTGGTGCACCCTGTCAGGGCAAAGGAACAAAAACTGCTTAACTACTGTAATTAGTTTAAAAAAAAAAAAAAAAAAAAAAAAAAAACAACCCTCGTTGCTTTGGGATTAAGAAGCCTTTTCCTATCACAACTTTCGAGGGGTTGACTAGTTTCAGGTAGCTAGAAAATACATGTACCAAATGTATGCTGATCCCAATTTTAATATATGCCGGGATTAAAAGGAGGGTTCTTGTTGAAAAAATAGACATCGTTCATTTTTGTAAGGCTTGTTGTAAGTATTCTTTCCGGAAACTTTAATGTAACATGTAATTTCGAAACTTAGGTTCACAGATCGTGACCCTGAATTTGTACAAATAATTATTATATAAGTATTATTTCAGGAAACTTTAATGTAACGTGTAATTTCCGAACTTTAGGGTATTCTAAACAAGATCGTGACACTCTTTTTTATATTGATACAATTTGATACAATTTTTATATAGGTACAATTTGACAAATTCTTTTTCTTTTAATCTTTGGACACCTTACCTGGCATTATAATTCCCATATAAGGCTTGACTGTCAACCAAGGCTTGCAGTACTCAGTCTCGTCTAACTTGGCTATGAAAGCAAACTGAGCTGCTACCTGTCAATCAATCAAACAGTCATCTAACATCATCTAACATCACATGACGTAAAAAAAATTTAATAGACTTGCAAGTTTCAAAATGCACAGGAAAGGAATGCACAATAGCATACTTAAAAGTAGAAAGCAAGCAAGTAGCTGAGTCATAAACAAAATCAAACAATAACCATGCAATGATATTTTGGTTTAGTTTACACTAACCCACCTGACCAGTGTTAACAATGTCCAAGGTGGCTGTCTGTTTTTCAAGAAATTGGACATCTTTAAAAATAATCTGCATAGAGAAATAAGACTTTATTAAGACCAGCTTAAACAGTGGCATCGAGTGGTTTTCACTTGTCAATGAGTGTTGCAAGTAATTTGAATTTCAAAAGGTCTTGAGAACAGCAGACACGTAAAGATTTTAAGAAAAACGACAATTTTTTTAAGTTTCAAAGACATGTTTCGACAGAGCATCTGTCATCTTCAGTTGAATGGTTTACAAAGCACAGTGAGTTGAATAATGAGTAGAAAAAAATGCTAATTAAGACAAGTAGTAACAACAGAACGTGAAAATGTGTGAATTAGAAGGATAACTTTAGAGTGAGCACTTAGCCAGTGATAAGGCCTCCCACATTTGCAAACACCTTCAGAATTCTGAACGTTGTCGCTCCTTGTGTTCAATAGATTGCTTTCAAATTTTAGATCACGCCTCTACCAGCTTTCAACTTAAGAGAATGTCTCCTTTAGATCCACAAACTTAATTTGGCTCAGTAAATAGAATTCGCTCAAAATCCCTCCAGTAATTTCTTATTATAAGTAAGTAACAAATATGGAATTAGACTGGAGAAAAATTGCTTTCTTTATGAAATCTGGAGGAAAACCTTTTACACCTTCTGGTGGCCTCGATGGCCATTGGCCGGATTGTGAAATTTGGTAAAGTCCAACCATTCGCTCTAATACAAATATTGCAGCTACATCGCTTAAATACCGATATTTGTAAACAACAAGCCTTGGCCTTTTAAACTGGATGAACCGCATTGAAAAACTTTGATTATCAAGAAAGAGACGAGGATCTAAAGTTTGGCTATTTTGGATGTTAAAGGCCAGCTCAAATTTTCCTTAACTTTATGTAATAAAATATCAAAAGTGGCTCGTACTCACAAGTTAAACTGCATATCAGCGGCAAGCTCCATCCTTCCGCTCTGAGAATATGTAAAAATATTTGGCCGTTCTCTACTCCTTCGGTTGTTGACAAGGGGCGAAACAAGTGCTACTCGGCGGATTTCGCCATGTTGTCATCATAACAATTCGAACCAACTTCAGTACCAAAAAGACGAGAATTTTGTTCGATCACTAGTACATTTATCTCGCAGCGAAGGAAGAAATCACCTTGCAATCCGCTTTTATCTGAACGGAAATTATCACGTCGAGATAGTCCATTTTACAGCAACTTTTACAGCAACAATCGATCTTCTACTGTCAGCCATCTTGGTTTTAACATCCGCTGACCAGTTTAGTCGGTCAGTATAAAACACCACGGACTTTGCCACGGACTGCGGACTGCGGATTGCGGACTACGGGCTGGGTATAAACACAAATGCGGACTCAAACTGCGGACTGGGTATAGAATACGGACTACGGTATAAAATGCGGACTGAGCATATAAAATACGTTTAAATGCAAACCACGCCTAGAAACAACGACTTTTTCTTATCGACGGTTGTTGAAGGCGGCACACAAACTGCTCGTCAAGATTCACAGCGAAATCAAAATTTATTTTTTCTTTCACGATAAATACAATTCCAGTGCCGTAGCAAGGGGAGGGGCCGGGGGGGGGGGTTGTGCCCCCCCCAGTTTTTTTCCCAAAAAGTAAAAACAGACCCGTATGAAATGTTGAAAATAAAATTTTATCTCCCAAAAGGTTTGAAACAATAACATTTGTACTTCTTTTCATTTTTTAACGTACGTAGGGTGAGGCACAACAATATTAAACAGCTAAAAAATAAACTAAACGAACTAAACTTTGGGAAGTTTTCAAAAAACGATCTGCCGATGAAGTCTACGTTTGTCTCTAAGGCAACTCAGACAGTTTGATAACTACGAACTCACTATGATGACTGTGAAAAGTTAAACATTTGCTGGTTTCAAGATACAGAGACAGTCGGTTTTCTATTTTGTAATTGACGTTGCAAGTGTTATACTCTCTTCAATGTGCATTGGTTTGCTGAGACAGTGTAGGAAGAAAATAATTCGCGATTTGCGTAAATCACAAATAGCTCTTGGAGAACGCTGGAAATAGCATTTCCAAGCCTCTAGATTTCAAAATTTTCTGTGGGGGGTGCATTCCCCCACACCCCCCTAGCGGCTCGCGCCTCCGGCGCTCGCGTGCCCCCCAGTTATTTTACCCTTGCTACGGCACTGCATTCTCTCAAAAATGCTCTGCTCGGTATCTGTACATGTGAAAGAAGAGGCTTACCTTGATTAACGCTCTCATCGTTCTTGAAATTTGACTGGTTCGCCTTCAAAACATTCGTCCGTTCCACTGGATGTTTTCTGAGAAATATACGGTGATATTCCGAGAATTTACTTGCGAGCTTTCCGCCGCCATATTGGATTTGCGACATATACAAGTGCTTGGTTTTCAAAAGAAGACGCAATGCTCAATCTGCACTCTTTCAACTTGAATTTTTTCTCTGCGTCTAGACAAATAACTACTTCGGATATCTATTGCGTCAATACGTGAGATAACTAAAAAATAAAAAATAAAAGAGAAGAAACCTTGAGGGAAATCACCAACGTGAAAAGCTACCTTTTACTGTCGAAAACGTATAGTCAGGTCGCTTAGCGCAAATGTTTGGAGAAATCGTTACATGGTTGATAAAAGCACCAAACTTTGCAGAATGATTCTTTAATGACTATTAAATAATTTTATCCGTGGCTCCACCTGAATTTTTTCTTGCAATTTGCAAAATTTGCTAAACGTTTTTTACCACGAACAAACTCTCAAGCACCGCTACCACGCCATTTTGAATTGATGCAATGACAGTTGGACAGAAGCAAATATTCCTCTACTCCGTAAGTAATTTGCAGTTCTATGCTTAAATGTTGTAAAAATATATATAAATTGAAGACATTGTTGAAGGTTTCGCTAAAATTTCAATTTTTAGATGCAGTAATCTAAAATGTTTATTATGGTAATTATGCGCTTGTAGTTTGTGGCCGCCCAGGGAAGCGGAACATGCTTAAAGAAGCCTTGAAGAAACGAGATTACACAGAGGTCGCATAAGGTTTTGGTCAAGCTACGGCAGCTTCAATAATAAGAAAATACATTTTCAGCAACGAGGCATATAAATTTATGGATCGTTTCCAGAGAATAGTCAAGAAGCGTCGTTACCATCTAGCCTCAAAACCTTAATGTTCTTAATTTTCAATGGAGACGGTTTGAAAAAGAAAGATAAGCACGAGTCCAAAGCATGCCTTACCGTTGATCAGCCTATTGTCTACAACACATAGAAAAAAATCAAAGGAATCCGATACAGAAACAAGGCACTTTAGGGAGCGTGAACCGCCTCTGCCTGTCTACATTGACCTGAACATGCATAGATTGACGAGATGCAAGCGGATCATCCAGCATTTACACCAGCTGGAAATTTCTATTTCTTATGTCAGGGTCACACAGCTTGAAGAGTGCGAGCACTTTGACAAGGATGGAGTTGTATCCCTTGCCTGCGAAAGGTCTGTTCACTGTTGGTGCCTTAGACAGCCTTCAAAATGCGGCTCTTTTCTTGTTACCGGCATCAGTCTCCTCCAGTTTCCAACTGAGAACCAACCAGGTATAAGTACACAACCAGTTACGATTTCTCCATATGTACCAAGAAAGCTCTCTGCCTTGTTCCACGCTTTGTCTGGTTGTAACATCACATCCAGATTTAGGGGAAAGGGCAGACTTGACAGGCATTTAAAGAGGAAACAGAAACACTTCCCTATTTAGCCTCCCATGCGATTGAGTCCTTTGATGCCGACTGTGAGCACTTCCGTAAAACTGAACGGCTGGTTATTATCGTTTATGACAAAGAGAGTTCGTCCTTGTTCCTTAACCAAACTAAGCTTGAACTTTTCTGTCTTAAGAACGTTCATTGAGAAGATGCCACCGACGGACAATGCTTTGCTTTAACTCACAATAGACGGGCGTTCAACCAAGGACACTTGTACTGATACTGAGCAAAATATCCCTTCACCTTATAAACACCTTATCGAGTTTCACTCTCTTTATATTTTTTTCATGTTTTTCTGTTAATTTTTGGATCAAGGGGGTGGCTAGCCACCCAATCTAACGCCACTAGATCCACCCATGTCTAGGATATTACAATCAATTTTTTCAAGCTTTAAACCGCCGCATTTTTTCTTTTGTCAGTAAAAAAGGACTGCGTGGGATGCTAGTTTTAGGGAACCTGGAAATCGCGTGACTTTTTCTTCAATTTGCCTTATGGGTAATAAATATTTGATAAAGGCCTGCACAAAATAGCGACGGACAGCCCCTGAAAAATCTAGTTGACCGCTTACGAAAGGGAACATTTGCAAAATTTCCCACTTATTGGACGAGAATGGCACCCTGCTTAGGTACGACGAGCTGAGGATTAAGTTCCCCGAGCTAAAATGGTTTGAATCATTTGCCGTTCTTTCAGCTATAAGGTCATTTATAAGGAAGCTACATAATCCTCAGACGCCAGACAATAACATTAGGAAAGGAGTATCTTTAGCTGATCTTACCTCTAAGAGTAAGATCAATCATTTTGTGTATACCTCTCTTTTAAAGAGAGAAAAAATCCCACCCATTGGAAGCCAAGTAAAATGGCTGAGAGACCTTCATGTTCAGAACGACTGTGAGGTAGACTGGAAAGTAGCATACACAATTGCTTTTAATTGTACGGCGTCCACCAAATTAAGAACCTTCCATTTTAAATTCTTACATCGGAGGATTGCCACGAATGATTTTCTGCAGAGAATCAATCTTATACCTTCAAATAAATGTTGCTTCTGTGCAAAACAAACAGAGACTATCATCCATCTTTTCTTGAACTGTCCCATAACGCAATGTTTTTGGGAAGATATTAAACAATTTCTCTTTCAAAAGGGCTTTGGGACTGAGTTTGTTCTCACAGATCTCCATTTGATGGGGCTGTTAAGAATCCCGACTAACACAGCCGTTGATCTTGTGCTTCTAATTGCGAGATATCATCTTTACTCCCGGAAATTAGGCGGAGCGCCTCCTTGTTTGTCTGTTTTCTTGAGTAAGTTGAATTCCATTATTCAAATTGAAAAACAAATAGCTTTGCATAGTAATCGTTTGACCGCCTTCACAAACAAGTGGAAGATGTTTCTCTGTTAATCTCCTCTACACTTTTTTCCCTATAAATTATCTCCATGTTTTATCCGTTTGATTTATCCACCAATCTAGTTTCTGTAAACCAAGTGTTGGTTTAGTTTTTTTTTCAAATGTGAAATTTATTTATAGATCCGTCTAGCCATTATGTAGTTTTTTTTTTTTTTTTTGTTTGAAAAATTTAATCTAGTCGACTGTTTCCTTTACTAAGTAGTTGCTGTAGCGTCATTGTTATTTGTATATATGCATAGTTTTTCTGCTGTTTTTTTTTTTTTTTTTTTTCCTTTTTGCACTGTAATTGTGGCATGAGGCATTGTTAGTATCACTGAAAGCATAGCAAAAAACAAAAGAAAAAGAAAAGAAAAAAAAAAAAGAGAGAAATATATATGTAGATTTAAATAAGTAATAAGCAAATACAGTATTGTAAATTAGATAGTATTGTAAGTTTTGTAATGTTAATATGGTAGGTAACACCAGTATTTTATTAGGATATAAGGTATTGTCAGTATTGTTAACAATGTTTTCTTGTACTGTTAGTAACTGTAAGTAATGTAGTTAATGTTAGTATTGTAAGTAATGTTAGTTTTGTTTAAGTAATTTGTGGTATTGTAAGTATTGTTAGTATTGTAAGAAAATTTGTTGTTCTCAATAAAAAAAAAAAAAAAAAAAAAAAAAAGGGAACATTGCAGAACAACTTTTATGAATTTATGCAAATGAGCTCAAAACGTTTAGTTTTAAATTTCAAGGAAAATAAAAAAAAAATCGGGTGGAGCCACGGATAAACTTGAAACAAGAATCGAAAAGAGGCTGCATGCAATACTCTCACAGTGCCTCTCTACACACAGGTGTATAAATGGGTACCGGCGAATTTACTGCTGGGGGTAACCCTGCGGTGGACTAGTATCCCTTCCAGGGGGAGTAGCAACACACAGTCGCTTAATGCTACGGAAACCGGGATAAGCTCCGGCTGTATGGGCCACTTGGCTCGGACACAGACTGAAAACGGCAGCTCGATTTTGCGATTCAAAACTCCGGTTCCAAACTCGAATGTTGAGAGGATTATCGTCTGGCTTCACGTGGCAGACACGTACGAATTTTGCCGAATTTTGCTTGTTTTCGCTACACTAACACACGGTTTGTTTTAACGTTTCGCCATTCGCTTATTCAACACCCCTCGGACTTCTGTAATACCAAAAAAGAGGTACGAAATTTCAAGTACTGAAGAAGTTAAAAATTCTACTGGCAACCCGGTTTTCATTGTCATGCAAATTAGGGTTGTTTGTCAAACTCCCACGTGCCTGCCGCTTGAGGATGGCCAGATATGCAGTTGAATAACGATAACTAACTCGAACCTTCAAAGGAGATCGAAAAACGTTTTAGATATTGGGAGTTCGAGTTAGCAAGGGTACTAAATTATTAGGGAAAAAACACCTGGAGGATCGGAGAAAGTTCGAGTTTAGCAGGAGGTTCGAGTTATCTGTAATGAAATCGACAACATTATATTAAGTTTTGAGTCGAGTCTCCACTGCAACTCCGATCCAAGAATCAAAGACTAAAGCGAATGAAACAAACACAAATTTTAAGTTCCTCACAATTGGAGGGATTTTAATGTGTTTTGACAGTACTTTGCTGTAATCTACGAGCAGGCTTTCTGTAGGAAAAAGGCTAACTTTATCGAGCTAGGCGAAGGTGAGAAAACTTTGATGCTCAGTTTATTCAGCCTTGCTTCTAGTTATTTTTAACATCAGGTCACGTTTGGTAGCATTTTGCATGCTTAGTCTGCATTTTATACCGTAGTCCGTGTTTTATACCCAGTCCGTAGTCCGTAGTCCGTAGTCCGCAGTCCGTGTTTTATACTGACCGACTAAACTGGTCAGCGGATGTTAAAACCAAGATGGCTGACAGTAGAAGATCGATATGTTGCTGTAAAAGTTGCTATAAAATGGACTATCTCGACGTGATAATTTCCGTTCAGATAAAAGCGGATTGCAAGGTGATTTCTTCGTTCACTGCGAGATAAATGTACTAGTGATTTAACAAAATTCTCGTCTTTTTGGTACTGAAGTTGGTTCGAATTGTTAAGATGGCAACATGACGAAATCCGCCGAGTAGCACTTGTTTCGCCCCTTGTCAACAACCGAAGGAGTAGAGAACGGCCAAATATTTTTACATATTCTCAGAGCGGAAGGATGGAGCTTGCCGCTGATATGCAGTTTAACTTGTGAGTACGAGCCACTTTTGATATTTTACTACATAAAGTTAAGGGAAATTTGAGCTGGCCTTTAACATCCAAAATAGCCAAACTTTAGATCCTCGTCTCTTTCTTGATAAGCAAAGTTTTTCAATGCGGTTCATCCAGTTTAAAAGGCCAAGGCTTGGTGTTCACAAGTATCGGTATTTAAGCGATGTAGCTGCAATATTTGTATTAGGGCGAATGGTTGGACTTTACCAAATTTCACGATCCGGCCAATGGCCATCGAGGCCACCAGAAGGTGTAAAAGGTTTTCCTCCAGATTTCATAAAGAAAGCAATTTTTCTCCAGTCTAATTCCATATTTGTTACTTACTTATAATAAGAAATTACTGGAGGGATTTTGAGCGAATTCTATTTACTGAGCCAAATTAAGTTTGTGGATCTAAAGGAGACATTCTCTTAAGATAAAGGAGGCTATCCATATTCAAAAGGAACTAACTTGCCTCAATCAGCAATAACACCATGTAAATCTAAAATTACCCTTCTAACTCACACATTTTCACGTTCTGTTGTTACTACTTGTCTTAATTAGCATTTTTTTGTGCAATTTTCTCAATCAATCAGCAGTAAAACCAAAATCAAACATCACTTGCTTGTGAACAATTTCCTGGGCTTTGTGCCGGCTACATGTACTTTCTTCATTTTGATTGGTTCACTGGATTGCCTGTGGCCATTGTGATTGGCCAGAGCGATTACTTTGGTTTTGGTTTTCGACAGTCTGAAGTGTCAGCGGTCTTCTCAGCCTAACCCCTGGAGGAAGGGGTGGGCAACTAGTTTACAACGCTCATCAAAAATTGACTCTAATAGGCACTGTTTATGATTTTAATTTCAACAACCCGTTTTACGCACGCAGAACTTCAATTTCCAAGAGCGATCAAGCCGAGGGTGATGGTCTTGATGTTACACCAAACTATAGAAATCAGTAAAGCGAATTTTGCAAGCTTGGCTTTAATAAACAATGGTTAAAACTTTCCAATGCATGCACGATACGCTACCTCTGTGGTGCCTAGTTGTACTTGAGGTAGGTTTTCATTTTCATGCCTGTCAAGAGTTCGGATGACATCTTCCATTACTTGTCTTTCTTTCTCCACGTTCACCACTTTGACCTGCCAACATGTAACAATGACATTTGTTAGAGGTGGAACTGTGTAACCACATGTATGCCAAGGCGAGACAATGAAATGCTTATTTTTAATAGCAAGCTTCTAGGCTTCTATCAGCAAGTGGTAGAACTGAAGACAATACTTACAATTATGCCTAAACAAGAAAGAAACATGGAAGGACTGACGGTAATGAACTAGCTGGAAGTTCTGATTCAAGCTCTCCCAAGATTTCCAGGCTACATGGTCAATGAATTTCTGAGACTTTGTAGAGCCATAAAGCACATGAACTTGTAAAAATCACAGGTCCTATTTTTTAAACCTGATAATACCACACCGCAAGGTTTTGGCAACCTTTTCTTGTACGTGAAGTATAATGTTGATTAAGGGCTCAAAATAATTTTTAGACAGTTGCCGGTCATGTTGCCCAGCCAAACAGATTTAGCTTCCCCTAAGGGGGTTCGATAACCACAAAACCGCACAGAAAAACTTACGAAAACCGCAACACCGCATTGAATTTAACCAAAAAATTTCACAAAGTGCAAACCACTTAGACTAGGAAACCATAATATCGCAGCATAAAATAAAAAATTCCACAAAAAATAACGCAAAACCACAATTCTGCAAACCGTTACACCCTCTCTTTGTTCCCCACCCTTTCCCATCATGAAATATTGGAAATCTCTAATTTCCCAATTCAACTTGAGACGTAAGTTTCACAGGCTTTATTACTTGTACATGGTTTGCACTCACCCCGACTTCAAACAAAGAGCTGACAGGCTTATGGTCACTGAGTTTTAGTTTATTATGACTACGATATTCCAACTGTTTAACTTGAGATCCCCTCCATAAAATACGATCACACCAGGCAGGGGCACGACCTTTTTCACTGAAAAAGAAAGGGAATTAATATATCAAAATACTTTAGTTAGCTATATATCCACCCATCACTTAACAATCATTCTGAACCCCTAAAAGATGAAACTCATTCATACTGTTATTATGAGCACTGAAAGTTCAAACATTTCTCCTAAATTGACCAGCTTAAAATTGACTCCTGGTAATACATTCCAGTTTTTATACAACCTCTATTACATATACTACAAATTGTGTAGCAGATTTGGCAAGTTTTGGTACATTTACACTTTTACCATGGTAAAAGGTAAAATGAAATTTTTTTCCAATGGAAATAAACATATTGTTGCTTTTTACATACCGAGGTAGTAGCCTCCCACGCAGTCGTTCTTAGGGGCGATATATATACATAGTACATGTAGCCTGCATACTGATCAAGTTTAATAGTACCGTAATCAAAAACTCTCAACTGGCAATTTCTCAGTACAATTCTTAGGTTGAAGAATCAAGTTTAGTTTTTTAATTATTGTTAATCTTATATTTTGTGATGTAATTCATGTAGTATGTCATGTAATAACGTACCTTGTGTCCCAATTATCTGTTCCTGGATCATATTTATAAGTTGGTTTGAACTTGATGCGGCCTTCTTGGAAACCTTTAAAACATTTCTTATCGTTCTTTTGTTTGATTAGCTGATCATTGACTAGGAGTTCCTCGTACTCTCCTTTATCTGCCAGCCGCCTCACCACATCTGTATCCATGTCGCTAACTCTGTAATTTAAGTCTCCCAACCAGAACACAGCCCTAATAAGGAACAGGAAGAGTTTGAGCTTGACAGGATTTTGCATGCATTGCATGAACTGTAGATGGCAGAGCAAGGGGGCAAGGGGGCTGTAGCCCTTCCCCCCAAACAAACATTTCGGTATACGGCGACCCCCCCCCCTCCCCATTTCAAAATGCTCCACCGCCTCTGTTCCAGGTCTTTGATTTCTGGGCAGCTTATTCAACAATATACAGGTAACTTTATTTACATGTAATGTATATATGGAGCCACCTCAGTTTTGGACATTTCATGACATGAAATCCCACTATGACCCTTAAACAATTCTATTAGAAGCTACAGGTTTATTGCAATTATAAGCTGGGACAGAGCATCTGTTACATCAATGCATTCACTGTAACATAGGCTAGTACTACAGACTTACTCATGATCAGTGATAAAAGGTGAACCATGAGACCCATTAAACTCCAGCTTGCTTAGAATATCTCTGTAGTCCTGTTGGTTGAAAAAACATCTTGATATTATTTTTTGTATTCAGACAAGATAATAATAATATCATTAATATTGTTTGGTTTACAAATTTAACTCCAGTTAGCCAATGTACCCTGACCTGACTGTGGTCTTATTAGAGCTTCAAATCAGTCAGTCATTGGGCAATGGACAACAAAGTATTTACCCATGTTGATAACAATCTCAACCGCAACTGGACATAAGGTCCAAACATGTATTTCTTTTTTTATCAATGGTCCTTTTTTTCTCCAGGAGATTTTTTTTCCAACCACAAAGGTTACTTTCAATAATTATTATATTTTTTTTTATTTTTACTCCTTGCTCATGTGCCATTTGGCAATCTCTGGGGTGTTACAGTTTATTTCAGTTTACTTTGGCCGCCCGCTTTTCAAAGTTCGTTGGGAAATTGGAAACTCTGTTACGAAGTTGCCAAATACGTTGCGAAGTTTGCGAATCAAATTGCAAACTTTGATACAAAGTTCCCAACTTCGGCCAAAATTTATAAAAACCTTCTGTAATTATGTTATCAAAAAGGGCTTTGCTACGTTAAACTGTTGGAAACAAATGTCATAAAAATAAAAATATAAAAGGTTCGAAAACTTTTATGTTCAGTGAGCCGTAAACATGTTGTCCCGACAAATTAGTCTTCCCTGTCGCATTGCGTCGGCTTCAATTAAAATCAATTTTACATATGGGTAAACCATCCAGTTTTATCGGGCTTACAAACGCAGAGACTTGAAATTGATGATGATGCCTCGCAGAAATCGTTAAACACCAAATTTCTGCATGCATAAAATTTAGTTATCGGCAAATTACTTGCGTGATCGCTGATGCGAAACGTTGTCTTACACTTCGTTACTTCATCTTTCCTTGACCAGTTCTAAAATCAACGAGTTCAGATAACGACATGACTTTCAAGCAACATGTCTTTTTCTTCTCAACTACCAAACTTGGAAAGTTCAGTCAGGCCTAGGTTGCAAACTTTGTATAGAAGTTCGAAATTTGATTCGCAAACTTCGCAACGTAATTGGCAACTTCCCAACGAACTTTGCAAAGCGGGCAGCCAAAGTAAACTGAAATCAACTGTAATGTTTATTAGTAACATTATTACCTGGTTCCTTCTCTCAAATTCTTCTGTGTGAGCTGCGAGATGCGAATTTACAAAACAAATACTTGTGTTGTGGATCTGCATCCTAATGGCTACACCTCCCTTGTTACCCTGTTTAAAACCAAAAAATAATGATAATGTAAATGTAACAATTGAATAAATAAATATAAGCATTACCTGGAATTTTCAGAAGAGGCTGGAGACCACAGAAACATGCCTGGTTGTTTGCAACATGCAAAACCCATTACTTTAATATCATTAATTATTATTGATACCGGTAGTTTTTTTTCACTAAAAATGTTAAAATACCACTAGAGTATAGTTCAGAGATCACAAAAAACATCAGAACATGAAGCTTTCCACTAAGGGACTGTCCGCTTGCCTAATGCATGTAAGATAATGTTCTGTGAAAACAGCTGGGATTAAATTTGGAAGTGAAGCAAAGTGTTTTGCCTTTTCTTGAGAATCAAAGTGAAGTGACAACTTGTCTGACAACTGCTTTTCTTGTCTCCAAAAATTGTTTGAGCTCCCCTTCCCCCTCTTAGGGACTTGTGCCTTAGGAGGTCACTGCACACCCAACAACATGAAGCAGTATTAGGTACTTTTAAGGAAAAAATAGTTCTCACAACCATCTACCAAAACCCCTGGTCATGAAATTAAAAGAAGTTGAAACTCTGTTGTGAGAATTTTTGGAGTTTGAAACACATGAATTACTGGTACACTGGTAGTCCTGTTCTGAAAGAATTTCAGTCTGTCAATGATTACACACTTAATCTAGTTCCCTGTACATGTAGTTTAATCTGCTGACCTGAATGCTTTATGTACATAACTTCAATGTCTCAATGAGAAATAAACTTATTAAACAATGGACAAATTTAAGATGGCCCTATCCCCCCGAGGGCAAGGAACTAAGAGCTAATTAAAGAGAAAATTAACAAATCCTCAAGACTTAAATCTTGGCCCTTACCATAAGACCCATGATGCCAGTAGCTACAGTTTCAGCATCAACTTCAGTAACATAAGGCAGATACTTGTTCTTAACAAACACCATCAGTAAAATGCCAACCAGACGAATGGTCTTCACCTGTATGTGTGGAAACAAATGCTGATGGTAAATTACTTCTTTCTGAGTTTCAGCTCTAGTCTGAGCCAAAAATAATTGTTAACGTCTCAAAAGCACGTCAAAATAGACATGAAAGTAGCGTACTGACCTTAGTGTACTGGGCTTTAGGGTGGAGTCCTTGCTCGGCCATCTTTAGCCACTCATCCTCTCTTGGAGTAACATTTTTTAGCAATGTTTCAGCACTGAGATCAAGCTCTTGGAAGCTAAAAGAACAAAACTTCTGCTGTTATTTGTAACTTGATATGGCAATCTTTAGGGATGGACCATTAGAAATAACCGAAGGGGGTAAGGAATTTTTTTAAGGCCTACTTGTCTGCAGGAGTTTTTTTCTTCCATTGCACATTTTTTAAAGGCACAACTGCTTGCAGGATTGTTTTGGAAAAAGTAACCCCCCCCCCCTCGGTTATTTCTAATGGCCCATCCCTTAAGCTTAGTGGTTAATGTAAAAGGAAATTATTCCTTACCCCAGGCTGAACACATCAGGTGGGTCATGATCAGCTGCAAGCCACGGTGAAACTTCCTCGGCAGGATACTGGCCATTGACATTCCATGTTCCAACAAAGATTCTGCATCACACAAATCACATCATGAGATAATTTTGCAAGACCCTACTACAGTCGAAGCTCTCTTAACGGACACTCCCGTAAGCGGACAGCTCTACTTACGGCCGCCTTGTTTGAAACCCCGTTTTAACTCCCATACAAACTCTGTATTTTTACATTCTCGTAAGCGGACATTCCCGTAAGCGGCCGCGGACACTTTCAGAGATTACGACCTAGACTTTTTCTTTGTTTTTAAGCTCCTGTAAGCGGACACCCCAAAGAAAATCCTATTAACAACCTCTGTATCTTGTTTTTATCAATCAACTTCACATCGCCGTTCGTCACAATGATTTTACAGTAATTACAGCACCATATTTTAGTGTTTGTTTTGTCGTCATCCACGTCCGGTTACATTTCTAAACACCACTTACATGCATATTAGCATTACGTTAGCTGGGAAAGCCCCCGTAAGCGGTCATCTATCCCTTACACCTCTAGTGGCCGCTTACCAGAACCATTCTCGTAAGCGGCCAGCTCCAGTTGCGGACACTTTTTTCGCGTCCCGAGGGTGTCCGCTTACGAGAGCTTCGACTGTATGACTCTGTGCTTGACCAAGCAATGAGAAACTAATTAAGCATCCCAGATGCACATATGCATAATTTGCAAAAGACATGTCTAAAATTCATCTAAAAAAGTAATGCACTCTTACCACATTTGTGGCAACTTTTCAGTTGTTTTATTGCTGATCCAAGAGAGGTTAATTACAGCTTTATCAGGGCTTGAACAAAACTTGAATTTCAGCTTGCCCTTCAGACAAGCGCTCTCAAATTTTGTTTGCCTGGGGCAGTTGGAGCTTGTCTTAGTTTTCTTCTCAGTATGATTTAGACAGCAGATGACTTGCCTGGGCCCTTGCTTATTACACAAGTGGGCATGAAAAGTTACTTGCCTGACAGAAAATCTACTTGCCCTGGACGACCAGAGGGCATTGTTTTTAGCCCTTCAGCTATACGATTGAACATTTTTTGTACATGTGCTCAAATTATCTAACATTGTGTTTGGTGACATTCCAGCAAAAAAAAAAAAGAAAAAGAAAAAAATCACTGTGTGCCTCACAGTCAAGTAAACAATGTTTCTTCTTCCAGAAATTTGCCACATCATGTATAGAAACTTATAAATTTTCAAAGTGAACTCACTTCAGCTTTTTGATATGAGTATATTCTGATTCTCTTGCAGCCATGTGGAGTTTAATAAACCCATCCCTGGCACCAAAGCTAGTTGGAAGGATAGATCTCCTGGGTAGTGCTGGCGAGTCAGTAGCACCCTTATCTACTTCATCTGATGCCGTTAGACTTGCTGACGACAATGATGGGTGGATGGTGGGTGATGGAGAAAAGCCTGGCATTCCAAACACGTCCAGTGCTGCGTCATCTAGTTTGGATTCTGTGGCTATTAACACACGAGAATAAGAGAAAGTCAATCTATGTATTGGGAGGTGCAGTGGCCTGATGGTTAATGCACTGGTCTCTGGATCCAGTGGTTCAAGTTCGGGCCCTGGCCAGGGCACTGTATTGTGTTATTGAGCATTAGACACTTTACTCTCTTAGTGCCTCTCTCCACCCAGGTGACTGTATAAATGGGTACTGGCAAAGTTAATGCTTGTGTGTGTGTGTGTGTGTGTGTGTGTGTGTGTGTGTGTGTGTGTGTGTGTGTGTGTGTGTGTGTGTGTGTGTGTGTGTGTGTGGGGGGGGGGGGGGGGGGGGGGGGGGGTGAGAGGACCTTACAACTAGCATTATTTCATTCTCTATTTTCCAATTGCCCATAATACACTTTGTTTGCCCCCCAAATTTTGCATAAACTATTGTTTTCAAATGCTCTTGGGAGGACTGCATATTTCCAAAACAATAGTTTATGCAAAATTTGGGGGGCAAACAAAGTGCATTATGGGTAATTGGAAAATAGAGAATCCAGGAAAGGGGGGGGGGGGGGGGTAGAAATCCTCCTAATCGCTTCCTGCTACTGAAACCAGGATAAGTTCCGGCCTGATGAGTCACTACGCTTGACTGTATGCAGACTTGGCCACTTGGTTAAATTGTAATCATTACATTACTGTAACACTCTTGAGCAACCTTTTGATGTCTTTAATAATATGTTCATTTTCAGACTTTGAGGCGAAGCACTCCCTCTTTTTTCTCAGTCCATTGAGCATGAAGCAAAAAAAGCGTAAGAGTAAAAATGACGGGGGGAAATCATGCGTCTTACCTGCAGATTTCTCATGCCATTTTTAACTCACAATCTTTTCCACTTTACACTCGATGGACAGAGAAAATAGAGGAACTGCTTGAAAAGTTTACTTTAATTTAACATTATTAAACCACACATGGCCACTCAAAAACTTTGATCTACATTAATTTTACATCTACATTTTAATATGTCGGTAAAAAGTCCATACGGATATCACACCAACGTCTAAAAATAAGTAAAAATACAATATGTACATATATAATAACTGAAAAATTCTAAATTTAAAAAAAAAAAAAAAAAATTCTAAAAATTCTAAAAATCTAAAAATTCTAAAATTCTATGGGTAAACCACTAAATTAATAAAAATGCTCGCGCAGTCCAGACTGAAAACACGTAAGAGAGTCGGACTCAAAAATTGCCGCAGGGACTGCATTCCACTCTCTTATGGTCCTCGGAAAATACGAGTAAAAATACGCGTTTTTCGTCGCTCTTGATGCATGGTTAGTACTGAGAGGTGGAAAACATCAAACCACAAGTTCTGTATTTGAGGCTGTCAATGTTGGTGTACATGTATTGAATATTAAGCATTATAAGAATCAAATGGAATGGCATTGTTATTCCACTCAGTTTGCTTTTAAAATTATATAACGTACCTGTTACAACTTCTAATCCACTTGAGCTTGCTTCTTCAAGGTGATTCCAAGGCCAGCCATCTAATTTAAAGAAAGTTGGAGGTCTTAATTTTATAACTGCAGACAGCTATGTGTATATGATTTTTGATTAAAACATACAACTTTGAATAAGACTTTGTGAAATATAAGACTTTGCTTTGGAATACAAGCTATATTTAAGGAAGAAGGAACTGACTGGTCCACATGTCAAACGTACGTCGCATTTTATCTGCCTTCATCCACAGGTAATCTTTGCTAGGTGATGTTCGCTCGCTTGTTTCTACATGACTGTATGGTTAACAACAGGTAATTAAAACCTTGAGAGAAGTTTGAGCCATGTACTTGCAGTTTTTTTTAGCATCTCGTGAGACAAGGGTATCTACAGACATCGCTGCTCGCGAGACAAAAGATTCTCCTCTCTGACGCGAGGGTGGTAACTTACTTCTGAGCGGTACTGTAGACTTGTTTGCTAAAAGATTACAATACAGTCATGAAAACTACTTCAAACTTAGTTTCGTTTTTAATTCATAATACTCACCCACGTTTATAAAACTTTTTCTTCCAATCAGCTGCTGATATTTCTCAAGCCATTTAAATTCAGGCACACCAACCATATGAGCCCTTTGTCTATAAGCTTTAAAGACAAATAAAAAAACATAACTCAGTAGTGCCTTAAAATAACATTTCAAACCTTTAAAGATGCGGAGAAACATTGCCTCTCTCTTCCCCTGGAGTGTCCTAACAGTACATGTATGTAATAATTGAATAAAGTGACTTCACCTCCAATGGCTTTGTTCAATTCAAGTAAGAAATTCTTTCCTTGCACATCCTTTTTCACCTCAAAAACAAGCTTCGTCTGGTCATCAGTCAAGATTTGAAACCTAACAACACCTGCAATATTATAATCATATGATAAACACAGTCATTGAAAATGTACATACAGTCTATAGAGGGTAGCAAAGGGTTTATGCGTGACACGTGAAAAGGACAAAAATTAGTCCGTGACACGTGAAAATAGCTAGAAAAGGCAAGTGATTTGTGAATTCTGCTGTGTCGAGTATATGTGACGCGTGAATTTGGTTAAAATTTGTACGTGAAATGGGATCACGACACCCCATTTGCTACCCTTTCTAAATTTCTTTCATAATCTGATTCAGTTTGCCTTTCAGTTATGATGCTGTAATTATATATGTTTCTCAGTGACCATTTTCCCTGCAGATGGCAACGTTATAAAAAGTATACTGTCAGTAACGCATGAATCAGGCATGATCATAACGAATGGGTTTAGTCTGCAAATGATCTACCGTATTAAAAAGTTGCAGTACCTATTTGCTTGCAAAAGAGAGGATAATTGTTCAAAATTTAAAACTATTTTTCCATTTACCTTCTTGGCTACTATCTTCACTAGTTGGTTGATCTACAAGTAGAAATTAAAATAAATCAACTTATGTTAGACTATATAACTGTCATTTTGAATGGCCTGTGTGGGCACATTAACTTAAAATCAAAGGGTGCCAGGGATACAATATAATTTCACAAATGATGCCCTGATTTGCAGTGCCATTCCTAAAAATCCCATATATTAATATATGGGAGTGAGGTTACGAGAGCGAAGCGAACAGGAGAGGGGGGGGGGGCCTGCTCTTCCACTCACTTCGCTTGCATAACCCCACTCCGGAGCCTGTTCACAGGCCATCACAAAACATAAGTCAGAATATAATATTTTCTAAAGGCAAATCAAAGAAACTTGATTTCTTTGTCAACAGTATATCAAAGAATTATATATTCTTTTTTATTTAGTTGCTGCATGCCCTTTGTGTAACATAAATTATTCTCTGTAAGTAAGCTATGTATTGTAATGTATTGTAATTGTAAGTAAGCTATGTATTGTAAGTCAGTGTTAATCAATAAACTGCTTTATCTAAAAAGACAAAAAACAAAAAAACAAATATCAAAGAATTATAAATTAAGAAAATGCGGATACTACAAGAAGAGACAAAATAGTATGTAGCAGTACCAGCAACAGTTGCATACGAAAAAGGTCCCCGGATGGCCAAAACATACAGGACATCTAGAGACTTTTCTTGAAAAGATGATTCACTGTTCCACTGAAAGACGATCAATCTGTTAAAAAAAATGTTAATTTAAGACAGATGGACAACACATGTAGTAATGATGTAACTGATCAAAGGATTAGGAAATATTACAGCAAGGCACCCAAAAGTGTGACCACTTTTAATTTATTCACATTCTTTCGTGCAGATTTAATCCAATCAAAAGCCATAGATAGCTTGCAGTTGACTTCTGATTGGATTAAATCTGCACAAAAGAATGTGAATAAATTAAAAGTGGTCACACTTTTGAGCGCCTTGCTGTAACACATAGGGTAGATACACGGGTCAAATCACTAATAGATGTAAATGTTATACTCGTCTGCATTATACAACATTAGTTTCAATAACATGCCTTTCAATAACATGCAAACTTTGAAGTTCAAAATCCTTGACTACATTTGTTATTTGCTTTTTGCTGCTGTTAATCATAATTATGTTGACAATCACTGAACCTTGAAAAAAGGAAACAAACAAAATGGATTGAAATCTACCAATCACAGCATACACGGGCATGTGCACTTCTGCTTCCTGAGAGGTCTGCTAACTTAAGGTGATTGACAGCAGCAAAAAACACAACTGTTGATTGAGAAAAGTTCATTTGCTACTGAAAGGGAATTAGAGTAATCAATATTTGTAAAGCGGCTACTTTAAAAATGTTACAAATAAGCAATTTAAAATGCTCTGTCAGTGTGGTACTGTACAATAATAACAAAAGAACCAATTTTTTATTACAGTCAACTCTCGCCTTGCGGACACCCCGCTATTGTGGACGCTCGCTATTACGGACAAAATCCAGATCCCCGGCGAATAAGGTTTGACTGGAAATGACTCCCGTTATTACGGACTCTCGCTATTACGGACACTAAACGACGCCCCGAGCGTGTCTGCTTTAACAAGAGTTGACTGTATATATAATTATATTATATCAGAAAAAGTACCCAGTATCCAGATTTCTTGCAGCGAGAGCAATGAGGCAGCCAACTTTGTTGTTGTCCTTTAACAGAACTCCTGTGGTGCAGTGAGTATCATTAAGGAAACAAACAAGCAATCAAATTCTTTTTGAGAGTATATGTAGCTTGAATGTATCGCTGACTCATTTACATGTACTGTACATCCACCTCACATCTCTACCAAGCTTTATACACACCTTCATTCTTAATCTTATGCATTAACAAAATTTATCCTAGCAGTATGTAAGAGGTTTATCCCATCTGAACCATATAGTTATAATACATGGACATTAGTGAGCCCTTCCAAGGGGTTTCTGATGTCGCGTTGTCACTCGTTAAGGGAAACATTGTCGCTGTCACAAATATATACCCTTTTCAGTGCTAGTTTCTGTCGGCTGACAGTGCTCTGCGGGGTTTTCATTAAAAAAAGTAATAGCAGGAGAATACAATGTAGTGTAAAGTAACCGGAGAATGATTTTTAAAGGTTCCGCATCTTAATAAAAAAATAGGTACAGGCCTTTGAAATTTAGCCGGAGAATTCTACATAGTAGAAGGAAAATTCTCCGATCTCTTATGCCTAATGAACACCCTGGCTCTGGAACAAGATTGTTGTTACATTTTTAGCTATAATTTTTGGAGTAATGTTGCATGTCACCAAAACCCCCTGGAAGGCGTGTATTAGTCTACATGTGGCTCCCAAAAGTCGCCTGTATGTAGCTCAGTGCTAGAGCATCGTTCTGGTATGAGGAAGGCAATAAGTTCTGAAACTCCTTTGGAAGAACTTGGAAATTCTTTTTCTGAGGAACTTATGTCACTGACCAATTTACATCTTTCCCATCTATTTCATGCCTTGTGTAGTTGTTTTATTACATTGAGACGATTTGTTGGTCTCTGTTAGCTTTCTAGTATTCTTTTTTTGAAATAATTTCCATTTCTTATCTATAACATATTAAGCAATACAGTGTTGCATGGTCAAATGATATTGATCCCTATCTATATATTCTGAAAATTTGTATGGACTGAACCTTGAAGGGGTGACAAATGGTTAATTTAAATACTGATGCGATGGCGAGACTAAATTATATCTTTCCTGTGAGCTCAACACTTTTTTTAGCCTTGGAAAAGAATTCAAAACTCCAAGAAGGCATTACAAAAAAATTCAAGACCACAAGACCCACCGGTATGAAATTCTGTTAAAATTCTGCATGATACATATCTTTAAAAGGATCATTTGTCTCCCTTCTTGTGTGTGGTTAAATAAATTAACAGAAAACATTTACAACATATTAATTATAAATGCGATACCCTTCTGTTCACTCAAGAATATTTAATTACTTTTACATTAATTTTGTTGAGGTAAACAGAGAACATGTGGTGTTAAATTTATAACAACTCTGTCATTGATCACCAACCTGAGAAACCTCACAGTAAACAGAAATAAAATGGTAGGGAGTTATACACACACAAAAAAAAAAATCGGCAAATGTTTTGATAAAATGACTTTGTTTTAAAAAGTTCAAACTGTAAGACAACTGTGCTACTGTTCAATGTTGTAAGCATAATTGATGCAGATAATAATTTTTGAAATTTTTTTTATGTGAATTTTCGTATTTGCAAATCCCAGCTGTTTTTCACGGTATTATCTGTTATTTAAAAGATTGTTTCGTCGTCAGATCTCGCTTAGATAATCATTTCATCATTTCCTGTCGAGTGAATAATTTTCAGTTAGCTTCTAGCTTGCTAGCGCTGTCAGTTTTACTATCTACATGTACCGAGTTCTAATAATAGCTTATCCTGAACACTGAACTAGAACAGATAAACACGTAAGCTACGTTTTATTTTTCTGCGCTGTGATTCGTTTCGTGCTTCTAGAATAACACGCGTTACTTCACGTGCATACCAGTTCAAAACCACAGCTGAAAATCATCAAATATAATCCCAGCTGAAGCTGTTGAAGCGAGTAGCAAATTAACTATAATATATGAAGAAAAGGATATTTTTATGCACTTATCCTCGCTCGTGAGTTCTTTCTGCACTCTTGCAACAAGATCCATAGTGAAATCGTCGTCTGCTAGGCTGGAATCAGCTGCTTCTTTCCATCGGCTGCTCACCGCCAATACTCCTTGTCATCCGCCATGTTTGTTTTTCTGGACGACCGCTACGGGAGACTAAGTTCCACCTAAGCGAAATCCCAGTTTCCTTCGCGCGAGAGTGGCGAATGTCCCGCCTAAATCTCCAAATTTGGACCTCGTTTTGGAAAGAATTTGCATTTTTAAAGGTTCCCCATTCTATAGCAATAGGAAAATATTTAATACCCTGTTCTAGAAATTTAATCAATTTCAATGGTAGAATATATGGGAAAATATCATCTGCTATTTTTTTCTCAATCTCCTCTCCTTGCCGTAGGGGCCGGTCCCCCAGTCCCCAGAACAGAACCAAGATAGAGTTTGAGTTTCCGATTTCAATTCGAAAATTTATTCAGCACATGAATTTCACGGCAGTCCAATATTTTTCCATCTCTTTTCTGCTGTGCAGTGCTGCGATTTAGAGAAATTGCTGTTGAAATATTACCCTCCATACCGAGCCACCCCGGGCGAGAGAGCTTTTCATACGTTTCTTTATAAATAGCTGCGAACTGTTTATATGAGAAATTGCAAAGTTGGCTCGGGGGGCAGGGTGACCCTGAGTGGAGGGTCACTCGCTTTAAAGGTAGGGTGACCCTGGGGAGAGAGCCAACTTTTTTTCAACTTTTTTTTTTTCCAACTTTTTTTGGTTATTTTTGCCTCGCCTACCAGGGACAAGTTGACACATACGGAACATGCGCAAATGCTGCAATCGGCCAAAACTACATCGAAGTCGGCGGTAAATTTGTCCAAAATGGTCTTCGTCGATGTTTCAGCGTTCCTGATTTTAGAAAAGGCTGGCATAATAGCCATTTCAAAATAACTCTCGCCAGTGTTTTGAACCGAGAGGGCCAAGTTTTGGCTCGGTCAACAGGGACAACTTTCTCATATAAACGTTAGGTAAAAGATAGCGCGGGGGAGAGGATAACTCTTCTACCAGGGACAACTCTACTCCGTATAAACAGGCCCTAAGCCACTCCACATCTGAGAAGCTGAGGCGAAGCTGACAAGGAGTTTTGTTTTTAATACGAGTAAGCACGTGTTGCAGTTATTCTAAGAATTTGCACCTTTTTTAGAGAGGAGTGATATCTTTATCTACCAACCTAGCGTAGCCTCCGCATTTTACACCCTTTTACAGTGTTACGTGAATAGCGGCTTTCTATCGACATCTTTCGACGTGCTGAACTGACAAGACGGATCGAAATCCCGGCCACCAATCACAGCCGCTAGCATGGCCTTCTGAACTTGTGGGCTCATTTGCATGAAACCAACACTGGTATGCATCGGTTTTGATTGGCTCATTTCTAACATGCACCTAACACTGAAAACGCCTTGCATTGGGTACATCTCTCCAAACAGAGACATGGACTCACGGAGGGAGGGAGGAAATAACATCAAGTATCTCGTAGAACAACGTAGAGTTAATTCGTTTTGCTAGACGACAAGATTTCAGTTTTTTCAACGATAGACGTACAGGTTTAATTATCATGAGCCACGCATGCACGAGGTTTCACTTGGTTTTGATATAAAATTGAAAAAGTCAGGCATATTTTATTAAAATTGTGTCTTTGCGCATTTTGAAAAAAAAAATCACTTAAACCTTATTATAATTTGCTCTCCCTTCAACAACTCACTCGATATCTTCCCCTTGGTGTTCAAGGCGCATTTCGTTGTGTCGTTTTGCCAGTAATGCCGCCCAATGACCGTTAAAGTGCCCCTTAAAAGAACGCCGTACCTTGGCAACATCGTATTAAAAGTGTATTTCGTTGGAAAGTCGACATGACAATAATCCGTAGATGATTTTCACTGTATAGATAATGACTCAGACAACAGAGAAACAATGGTTGTTTATTGGCCAGTATATTTACAATTGTATCCAAGCAGTGTAAAGATGCTAATCTTTACACTGCCATCACACGGTGCTCATTAGGTAAGTGGAGAAAAAAGTAGAGTTCACCCAAGTTGTAAGTTAAAGGTGATGTGCTGCGTCCAAACATCATTCGATGGACGATGCTATTCGAACGTGAAGCCGAGCGTGTTTGTGTTTAATTCACTCTGGTTTTTAATTCACTCTTACTGACATCTACAACAAGAAACGTTCATTATCTTTGTGAATTTTTCACTGAAAAGCGTTAAGGACTTCACTATGTAAAAACAGTTGATTTTCCTGTTAAAAATCTGATAGTCGCAGTGAGGAATACAACGAAAAGAAACAAAATAGGAGGAATTCAAAACAAAATAAAAATGGATTCAAATGATTGACCAGTCACTTCTCCGCCACCCTGTGTTCAACGGATGCGATTCAATATCCTTCTCACAATCGCGTCTATGCAATTTAACAAATAATATTACAACAATAAATAATTTTCACACATTTCCTGAAGGGTTAAGGCGAAGTGTCTTGGTAGTTTTCCTAATTTTTTTTCCTGTTTGTAGACAATCAGTGTAAATTGTTCGAGAAATTTTTCAGGTAGGAAGAAGAAAAAGAAGACGAGCTCTAAACTATGAGCCTTGAGCCAGGAATGTACCGAGATTCGCTCCACACGTTTGATTCACCGCAGTTTTGAGGTCGTCTGCCACACTGTTTGCATCGGTGATATTTATCACACTGTTCATGTATCAGCATGCCAGGACTGTGCGCACGCCGGCGTTCCTCCAGTTCCTGTTCTTGTTTGCGACACACATTAGCGGCCCAGGACTCCTCAAGGGAACGACGTGCGCCCAAACGCTCTTGATGACGAAGGGCGCGGTCCAAAATGATGCTGCAAAAAACACATGTGGTTAAGATTTGACCATGGACAGGCGGGATTCGTGGTTAATATGTTAGCCAGGGTAGCTGTCGTTTTCGTTTGCGCGCGATGGATCATCCACAAGTAGGCTACATCTAGTAATAATTAAGGGCGCGTTCGTTTGGGATCAATCCGGAATAATCTGAATAATTGGAATAATGCGAGTTAGCGTTCGTTTGGCTGTTCTTCCTATTCCGGAATACTTGGATTTCCATTCTGGCTATACTGCTCCCAGGAGCAGAATAGCCGGAATATATTTCAGGATTACATTCTTATTCCAGAATATTCCCAAACGAACGCGCCCTTAGACTTGACGTCTCACCAAATTTGCAAAACCTACATTAAATAAGTGTACAGAAAAGGTAAATACCGCATGGTTCAAACTTGAATAGCCAAGACTATTCCCTCGTTTTTGTTGTTGCTCCTTGTTTGTTTTTCAAAAGATCGGAGAATCCCTAGCTTACTCTTACAATTGTATTTTGCGACAATTCCTTGCAAATAATGGGATTGTTTCCCACTCCGCAACAGAAGTATCCATTATCGTACGCTTGTAGCAAACAGTCATTTCATTCGTACCTCCGTTAACGGATACCCCATACTAAGTTACACCCCAGAACTGCGTAATTGAACGATCAAACGTTGACTTAATCGGTACCCGCTTATGGGAGGTTCTAACTGTATTTAGTAGAAACTCAGCTGTGTTCTATTGGAAATCCGCGAATCTGATTGGTTTTCCTCACTGTTTTCTATTCGCCGATAGAAAACAGTCGTGCGCGCGAGAGGCTCTTTAAGCGGTAAATGTTCTTGAATTTTTTGTCTTCAAAGTGCACAATATTGTAGGTTTTGGACTGCAATCCTTTAGAGTTTCTACTAAAACAATTAGACTACTCATCATCGTTTTCTATGAGCGATAGTCAACTCGGCTGCGCCTCGTTGACTATTTGCTCATAGAAAACTCGGAGCTCGTAGTCTAATTGTTAAATAGCGATCTGTCACTGTAATGGGTGCAGGTTTAAGAACTTACTCTCTGCGTGTTCTGTCAAGCATATCTGACTCCTCTTTTTGATTCTGTAGATCCTTAAGAATAGCGTCCCTCTTTCTCTGTGCGACCATTTCCAACTGATCTTGATACAATTGTTGTGCTCTTTTCTTTCTTTCAATCAATTTCTCCTCTGTTGCATCAAGAACACCGAATATAGGTGCCTTGGAGTCTGGCTCCAGCGCTGGTATAGGAAGTGGCTTGAATCGCACCTACAAAAGATGTCATGATGGCCATGGTCAGTGTCATAAGTACAAGAAAACAACCTCAATCGAAGGAAATCTATCTTTATTCGGAAGAAGAATAACCCCATATCAACAGCACTTATCGTAACTAAGCAAGGAGCAGAAAGAAAAAAATTACGCTCAGAAAACCATAAGGCAAAAACAAAGTAGCCTAATAGCTACAAAAGGTTATATCAATGAAAAACTTCCCACTGAAGAAGGGGTTATTCCCGAACGTCTGACGCACTTGCACTTTTGACAATTCTTCCAACTTTCGACATTTGTACTTACGCAGCAACAGCCGCATCCCAAGTAGTATTACTCTTAGTAACCTCAGCGTTGGTAAGCTATGTCTGGTAAATAGTTTTCTTTATGCTACATTGCTACCTGATAAACTAACTTTCTTTAGCGCCTCAATGATACAAAACTAACTTGATAAACCAATTGCACTGAAAACCTCGATGATGTGAAGCTAGCTGATAACCTCACTTCTAACACTGCCACCCTACAACTGTCTAACTGTCTTAACTACAGTACTCTACCATTCTTCCTCCTGGATTTCTCTGCAGACGCAGTTCTGTTGTGTGCGAGAACGGCACAATAATCTGCGGTTTGGGTAGACGTAACAACTCAGGCGGTCGACGAAATGAGCAAGTTATGGTCTTCCTGATCTCAATCTGAACAAAAGCAACACTCGGTAAAAGTCTCCCTACCAATATTAACACTGTTTTTTTTCCTTTAAAGTTTTCCCTTTGCTG
>NC_135763.1:3329799-3345202 GCF_052425735.1 Oculina patagonica
AGGGTATTCCAAACAAGATCGTGACACCCTTCTTTATAATGATACAATTTGTATCAATATAAGTATTATATAAGTATTATTTCAGGAAACTTATATGTAACGTGTAATTTCCGAACTTTAGGGTATTCTAAACAAGATCGTGGCACTCTTTTTTATATTGATACAATTTGATACAATTTTTATATAGGTACAATTTGACAAATTCTTTTAATCTTTGGACACCTTACCTGGCATTATAATTCCCATATAAGGCTTGACTGTCAACCAAGGCTTGCAGTACTCAGTCTCGTCTAACTTGGCTATGAAAGCAAACTGAGCTGCTACCTGTCAATCAATCAAACAGTCATCTAACATCATCTAACATCACATGACGTAATTAATAGACTTGCAAGTTTCAAAATGCACAGGAAAGGAATGCACAATAGCATACTTTAAAGTAGAAAGCAAGCAAGTAGCTGAGTCATAAACAAAATCCAACAATAACCATGCAATGATATTTTGTTTTAGTTAACGCTATCCCACCTGACCAGTGTTAACAATGTCCAAGGTGGCTGTCTGTTTTTCAAGAAATTGGACATCTTTAAAAATAATCTGCATAGAGAAATAAGACTTTATTAAGACCAGCTCTAAACAGTGGCATCGAGTGGTTTTCACTTGTCAATGAGTGTTGAAAGTAATTTGAATTTGCTTTGGTTTTGCAATACTATGCTTTGTGATTGTTTAAAAAAGTTGTGCAATTTTCTCAATTAATCAGCAGTAAAACCAAAATCAAACATCACTTCCTTGTGCCGGCTACATGTACTTTCTTCGTTTTGATTGGTTCACTGGATTGCCTGTGGCCATTGTGATTGGCCAGAGCGATTACTTTGGTTTTGGTTTTCGACAGTCTGAAGTGTCAGCGGTCTTCTCAGCCTAACCCCTGGAGGAAGGGGTGGGCAACTAGTTTACAACACTCATCAAAAATTGCCTCTAATAGGCACTGTTTATGATTTTAATTTCAACAACCCGTTTTACGCACGCAGAACTTCAATTTCCAAGAGCGATCAAGCCGAGGGTGATGGTCTTGATGTTACACCAAACTATAGAAATCAGTAAAGCGAATTTTGCAAGCTTGGCTTTAATAAACAATGGTTAAAATTTTCCAATGCATGCACGATACCCTACCTCTGTGGTGCCTAGTTGTACTTGAGGTAGGTTTTCATTTTCATGCCTGTCAAGAGTGCGGATGACATCTTCCATTACTTGTCTTTCTTTCTCCACGTTCACCACTTTGACCTGCCAACATGTGACAATGACATTTGTTAGAGGGGCAACTGTATAACCACATGCATGCCGAGACAATGAAACACTTATTTTTTAATAAAAAGCTTCCAGGCTTCTATCAGCAAGTGGTAGAACTAACAACAATACTTATAATAATGCCTAAACAAGAAGAAACATGGATGGACTGATGGTAATGAACTAGCTGGAAGTTCTGATTTAAGCTCTCCCAAGATTTCCGGGCTACATGGTCAATGAATTTCTGAGACTTTGTAGAGCCATAAAGCATATTAACTCGTAAAATTCAATTCACAGGTCCTATTGTTTAAACATGATAATGCCACACAGCAAGGTTTTGGCAACCTTTTCTTGTATGTGAAGTATGATGTTAGTTGAAGATTTTTCTGTATACCTTGCTTGCGCATCCTTTTGGTAATACTTCCATACAATAGCGCCTCTCTAATTTCACAATTCAACTTGAGAGAAGTGAGTGAAGTTACACATAACAGGCTTTAACACTTGTGCATGGTTAACACTCACCCCGACTTCGAACAAAGAGCTGACAGGCTTATGGTCACTGAGTTTAAGTTTATTATGACTACGATATTCCAACTGTTTAACTTGAGATCCCCTCCATAAAATACGATCACACCAGGCAGGGGCACGACCTTTTTCGCTGAAAAAGAAAGGAAAGAAAGGTCAAAATACTTAGTTATATATCCAACCCTTCACTCAACAGTTATTCTCAACCCCTTATAAGAGACAAAACCATCTTGTTACTATTAGCAGTGTGTGTGTGTTTTTTTGTTCTCACTGAAAGTTCAAACATTTTCTCCTAGTTTGACCAGCTTAACATGGACAATTGGTAACTTTTACATTTTTTTTTGTACAACCCTCATTACCACATAAATTGTGCATCAGATTTTACAAGCCATCCTGTGAGGCACATTAGCACTCTGTATATAAACCAGGGTTAAGGTAAAGTTAGTGTTCAGGCCTAGTGGCCCATCAGGCCAGAGCTTATCCCGGGCTTCTGTAGCATAAAGCGACTAGGAGTATTTCTAGTCCCCCCTGGATGGGATGCTCCCACCATTAATTTTGCCAGTACCCATTTGTACACCTGGGTTGAGAGATGCACTATGAGAGTTAAGTGTATTGCTCAAGAACAAAACGCAGTGACCCCACCAAATCAAACTTTTGTTCCTAAACATTGAAAACAAACACTAATAATTGTTGCTGTTTATGTTATAACATGTAGCTTGCAAATACATGTACACCAGTTGATTAAGTTCAACAGTACCATAAGTTACATTAATTATCTTATTTATAGGTGATGTCATTCATGTAGCATGTCATGTAATAATGCACCTCGTGTCCCAGTTATCTGTTCCTGGATCATATTTATAAGTTGGTTTGAACTTGATGCGGCCTTCTTGGAATCCTTTAAAACATTTCTTATCATTCTTTTGTTTGATGAGCTGATCATTGACTAGGAGTTCCTCATACTCTCCTTTGTCTGCCAGTCGTCTCACCACATCTGTATCCATGTCACTAACTCTGTAATTTAAGTCTCCCAACCAGAACACAGCCCTAATAAGGAACAGGAAGAGTTTGAGCTTGACAGGATTTTGCATGCATTGCATGAACTGTAGATGGCAGAGCAAGGGGGCAAGGGGGCTGTAGCCCTTCCCCCCAAACAAACATTTCGGTATACGGCGACCCCCTCCCCATTTCAAAATGCTCCACCGCCTCTGTTCCAGGTCTTTGATTTCTGGGCAGCTTATTCAACAATATACAGGTAACTTTATTTACATGTAATGTATATATGGAGCCACCTCAGTTTTGGACATTTCATGGCATGAAATCCCACTATGACCCTTAAACAATTCTATTAGGAGCTGTTTATTGTAATTATAAGCTGGGACAGAGAATCTGTTACATCAATGCATTCACTGTAACATAGGATAGTACTACATGTACAGACTTACTCATGATCAGTGATGAAAGGTGAACCATGAGACCCATTAAACTCCAGCTTGCTTAGAATATCTCTGTAGTCCTGTTGGTTGAAAAAACATCTTGATATTTTTGTATTCAGACAAGATAATAATAATATCATTAATATTGTTTGGTTTACAAATTTAATTCCAGTTAGCCAATGTACACTGACCTGACTGTGGTCTTATCAGAGCTTCAAATCAGTCAGTCATTGGGCAATGGACAACAAAGTATTTACCCATGTTGATAACAATCTCAACCGCAATTGGACATAAGGTCCAAACATGTATTTCTTTTTTTATCAATGGTCCTTTTTTCTCCAGGAGATTTTTTTTCCAACCACAAAGGTTACTTTCAATAATTATTATATTTTTTTTATTTTTACTCCTTGCTCATGTGCCATTTGGCAATCTCTGGGGTGTTACAGTTTATTTCAGTTTACTTTGGCCGCCCACTTTTCGAAGTTCGTTGGGAAATTGGAAACTCTGTTACGAAGTTGCCAAATACGTTGCGAAGTTTGCGAATCAAATTGCAAACTTTGATACAAAGTTCCCAACTTCGGCCAAAATTTATAAAAACCTTCTGAAATTATGTTATCAAAAAGGGCTTTGCTACGTTAAACTGTTGGAAACAAATGTCATAAAAATAAAAATATAAAAGGTTCGAAAACTTTTATGTTCAGTGAGCCGTAAACATGTTGTCCCGACAAATTAGTCTTCCCTGTCGCATTGCGTCGGCTTCAATTAAAATCAATTTTACATATGGGTAAACCATCCAGTTTTATCGGGCTTACAAACGCAGAGACTTGAAATTGATGATGATGCCTCGCAGAAATCGTTAAACACCAAATTTCTGCATGCATAAAATTTAGTTATCGGCAAATTACTTGCGTGATCGCTGATGCGAAACGTTGTCTTACACTTCGTTACTTCATCTTTCCTTGACCAGTTCTAAAATCAACGAGTTCAGATAACGACATGACTTTCAAGCAACATGTCTTGTTTCTTCTCAACTACCAAACTTGGAAAGTTCAGTCGGGCCTAGGTTGCAAACTTTGTATAGAAGTTCGAAATTTGATTCGCAAACTTCGCAACGTAATTGGCAACTTCCCAACGAACTTTGCAAAGCGGGCAGCCAAAGTAAACTGAAATCAACTGTAATGTTTATTAGTAACATTATTACCTGGTTCCTTCTCTCAAATTCTTCTGTGTGAGCTGCGAGATGCGAATTTACAAAACAAATACTTGTGTTGTGGATCTGCATCCTAATGGCTACACCTCCCTTGTTACCCTGTTTAAAACCAAAAAATAATGATAATGTAAATGTAACAATTGAATAAATAAATATAAGCATTACCTGGAATTTTCAGAAGAGGCTGGAGACCACAGAAACATGCCTGGTTGTTTGCAACATGCAAAACCCATTACTTTAATATCATTAATTATTATTGATACCGGTAGTTTTTTTTCACTAAAAATGTTAAAATACCACTAGAGTATAGTTCAGAGATCACAAAAAACATCAGAACATGAAGCTTTCCACTAAGGGACTGTCCGCTTGCCTAATGCATGTAAGATAATGTTCTGTGAAAACAGCTGGGATTAAATTTGGAAGTGAAGCAAAGTGTTTTGCCTTTTCTTGAGAATCAAAGTGAAGTGACAACTTGTCTGACAACTGCTTTTCTTGTCTCCAAAAATTGTTTGAGCTCCCCTTCCCCCTCTTAGGGACTTGTGCCTTAGGAGGTCACTGCACACCCAACAACATGAAGCAGTATTAGGTACTTTTAAGGAAAAAATAGTTCTCACAACCATCTACCAAAACCCCTGGTCATGAAATTAAAAGAAGTTGAAACTCTGTTGTGAGAATTTTTGGAGTTTGAAACACATGAATTACTGGTACACTGGTAGTCCTGTTCTGAAAGAATTTCAGTCTGTCAATGATTACACACTTAATCTAGTTCCCTGTACATGTAGTTTAATCTGCTGACCTGAATGCTTTATGTACATAACTTCAATGTCTCAATGAGAAATAAACTTATTAAACAATGGACAAATTTAAGATGGCCCTATCCCCCCGAGGGCAAGGAACTAAGAGCTAATTAAAGAGAAAATTAACAAATCCTCAAGACTTAAATCTTGGCCCTTACCATAAGACCCATGATGCCAGTAGCTACAGTTTCAGCATCAACTTCAGTAACATAAGGCAGATACTTGTTCTTAACAAACACCATCAGTAAAATGCCAACCAGACGAATGGTCTTCACCTGTATGTGTGGAAACAAATGCTGATGGTAAATTACTTCTTTCTGAGTTTCAGCTCTAGTCTGAGCCAAAAATAATTGTTAACGTCTCAAAAGCACGTCAAAATAGACATGAAAGTAGCGTACTGACCTTAGTGTACTGGGCTTTAGGGTGGAGTCCTTGCTCGGCCATCTTTAGCCACTCATCCTCTCTTGGAGTAACATTTTTTAGCAATGTTTCAGCACTGAGATCAAGCTCTTGGAAGCTAAAAGAACAAAACTTCTGCTGTTATTTGTAACTTGATATGGCAATCTTTAGGGATGGACCATTAGAAATAACTGAAGGAGGTAAGGAATTTTTTTAAGGCCTACTCGTCTGCAGGATTTTTTTTCTTCCATTGCACATTTTTAAAAGGCACAACTGCTTGCAGGATTTTTTTGGAAAAAGTAACCCCCCCCCCCCCCCCTTAGGTTATTTCTAATGGTCCATCCCTTAAGCTTAGTGGTTAATGTAAAAGGAAATTATTCCTTACCCCAGGCTGAACACATCAGGTGGGTCATGATCAGCTGCGAGCCATGGTGAAACTTCCTCGGCAGGATACTGGCCATTGACATTCCATGTTCCAACAAAGATTCTGCATCACACAAATCACATCATGAGATAATTTTGTAACACCCTGCTAGGACTCTGTACTTGACCAAGCACAGAAAAACTAATTTAGTATTCCATAAAATTATGCACACTTGCACAATAAAAAGACAGGTCTGTAGCTTTATTATCAGGAAAAAATCATCTTAATGGACTTTGTACCACATTTGTAGCATCTTTTCAGTTGTTTTATTGCTGATCCAGGAGAAGTTACAGCTATATCAGGGCTATATCAATTTCAGCTTGCCCCTCGGACAAGTGGCTCATAAATTTTGTTTGCCCGGGGCAGTTGGAAGCTTGTGTTAGTTTTCTTTTCAGTATGATTTAGACAGCAGATGATTTGCCTGAGCCCTTGCCCATTAGGCCCGGAAAGAAAATCTACTAAAGCAGACGGATAGAATGTGTTGGTCGATCTCAATTCAGTCGGACAAACTCAACTGAGTCAAACATCAAACTTATCATGAACTTAATTCGCTCAATTTAATTCATCTCATGTGAAGTTTGATGTTTGGTCTGGGCCTTACAGTCAAGTAAACATTGTTTCTTCTTCAAGAAATTAAATTGTCACATTGTGCATGGAAACTTAATACATTTTCAAAGTGAACTCACTTCAGCTTTTTTATATGAGTATATTCTGATTCTCTTGCAGCCATGTGGAGTTTAATAAACCCATCCCTGGCACCAAAGCTAGTTGGAAGAATAGATCTCCTGGGTAGTGCCGGTGAGTCAGTAGCACCCTTATCTACTTCATCTGATGCCGTTAGACTTGCTGACGACAATGATGGGTGGATGGTGGGTGATGGAGAAAAGCCTGGCATTCCAAACACGTCCAGTGCTGCGTCATCTAGTTTGGATTCTGTGGCTATTAACACACGAGAATAAGAGAAAGTCAATCTATGTATTGGGAGGTGCAGTGGCCTGATGGTTAAGGCACTGGTCTCTGGATCCAGTGGTTCAAGTTCGAGCCCTGGCCAGGGCACTGTATTGTGTTATTGAGCATTAGACACTTTACTCTCACGGTGCCTCTCTCCACCCAGGTGACTGTATAAATGGGTACTGGCAAAGTTAAGTGTCATTGTCAGTAAGAACCGGGCAAGCTCCACGGATCGAGGTTGCCCGATCCCCTTCAAACTTTCAGCGTTTTTTCTCTATCGGATATGATTACGATCGGTGCTATTCTTAGTAAAATAAAATAAATTCCTTCGGATTTTGACCACCCCCTAGTTTTTGGAGCAAATTAAGCAAGATACGGTGGCAAATTTATGTCAACTTCCACGGCTAATTTTACTAACGTCAGATAAACCTTGATCATTTTTACGACTGTTACGTATTGTCCGGCATATAAACAACTCATTTCTGTAATATAAACGATTTTGGATAAAAAGCTTTACTTTGGCTCGACTCCAAATATTAGCATTTTTTGGTTATCAGATGCAAGGCAATTTTTTGCAATTTTTAAAGCCAATTTTCTCCAAAGTGCGGCAGTCTCTTTTAAAACCAAACATATCTTTTATGAGTCCGTCCATAAGTCTAAATAAATCCGCAAACTCTCATTTGGCAAGTCAAAATCCCGTCGTGTGAACTTCCTCACAAATTGACCTAATTAGCATAATTTGATCTAATTTGCATAATTGTTGATTTCCCAGAAAATTGTCACGCTTTTTGTTTCATGTTGAAGGTGTTTATTAACTTCTTTTTTAGTATTAATAAGCACGATGGACTTCTTTCTGAGAATAGTAGGTATATTTAAAAGAATTTTCCCACTTACAAAGCAAAAATTCTTTCCTACAAACTTCCTAGAAATTTGACCAAACTTCATTTGTCATCGAAATTCATGTCTCCCAGAAAAATTGTCACGCTTGAGTTATTTCATGAACATGGAATGTAAAATTATTTCTGCCGCTCCTGTAGCGACTAGTATGCTGTGGCGTTTTCTGTAACCAATAATGTAATAATCCCGAATTATATTTTTCATACTAAAAGTGAAGAGGGAAAGCTAATTAAGAACAACACGTTAAAATATATTGTAGTTTAGAGGGCACACAATCGCAGATTGTACTGGTGACTAATCTTTAAATAAGAAGCGTCCGTCCGTCCGTCCGTCCGTCCGTCCATCCATCCATCTATCATGATTAACTAGCTATCTATCTGACTCACGTCTTATAAGCCTGGGTGTCAGCTTAGGGCTCATTAGCAAAGTTGATCTGATCCTGACTCGAGCTGGGCACATTGTTATTACAAAAGACACATAAATGCCCATGATAATTTATCCTAGACATAGAAAAAGTTGACTGCAAACTGGGTACACAGAAAGAGTAATACAATGCTCCTATCAAACCCATCGAGGACCGCGGGAAAGCATAAAGGAAGGAACTGGGTAGGCGTACTAAACATACATGCATAGTTGGAACCTATATAATTTGTTGCTGGCTACTTCTATATTTATTCGAATATCCACGTTGGGAGGGAGCCAATTGTTAGGGAAACTTATCTTGTTGATGGGAGGGTTAGTGGTTCAGGGAGGTAGGGGGGATAATGTACTCTGCTGTGGGTTCAGAGATTGAAATTTTATTATATATATTAAAGAGAGTCTCAATGGCAAATGAATAAGATTCTCTAGTGGGCCGATTAAGGCTCTTTCTTGTCGTATTCTTGGGGCGCTTTCATTCAAATTTGCCACTTCGCTGATTTTAAATAATTAATAATATGATGTCTCTGCATTCTATCCTATGATTAAATCTAAAACATGTTCTACTAATAGGAGGTCTGGAACAAAAAAAGTTACGTGGGTAGCCGGCGTGAGGTCTGGAAGGAAAAGCGTTTCGGAAACCGCTCGGATTTTTTCTCCCCTTGCCTCCTTTTTACCATTTTGGAGGCTAAATTATACTACATGGGGGCTCCCTGCAAATGCAAATCACATTAAAACGTGGTACGATAATTGTAAAGATGTTGATAAAATGCGAAGAAGAAGAAGATGGTGATGATGATGATTATGATGATGATGATGATTATGATGATGATGATGATGATGATGATGATGATGATAACGATGAGGAGGAGGAGGAGGAAGAAGAAAATGGTGATTGTCACGACTACGATGTTGATGACTTTGTCAGTGACCATTGTTGCGATCGCTATTTTAGTTGTTATTATTGTTTTAATACCTGTGTGTTCGACCAGAATGGCTGATAACGTCCAGACATTTTTGACTAAAAAATTCGATGAGCGTGCAAGAACTAGAAACAAGGCCGATCCTTTGCAGGTAACGACGGAGACGAAGATGCTTAGAAACGAGGATGGTCAGCTCACCTTTAAGCCTGGAGAGAGCAGGACTGCACAGCAGAGCAGCAGCATGATCTTACGCCAAGAAGATGTGCAGCGCTATAGGGGTATTGACCCTGAGGAGATCACTAAGGAAGACATTCACCGTGGTGTCGGAGATGGCCTTGGACACTCTCAAAAGTTTGTTGATGGATGACATGGGCAAGCAAAGCCATCAATTTTTGTTTCTTGTTAATTTGCAACCTTGTTAAAACCAAAATTTGCCTCTCAAACTAGTTGTCCTGAAAGAAATCTGCAAGCAGCTACATCTGATGACAAGCGGACCGTTATCAAGAAAAGACTTTCATCGAGGCCATTGAAGCAGTTTCCGAAATTTGTACGTGCTTTCAAAAGTAACTTAACTAAAAGCTTATAGCTAATAACTAATAATTTTGGCACAAAGGATGTCGAAAGGAGATGTGGGATGTGTGGGGGTGGGGGTGGCCACTCTGCCAAGGAACCTATGACATAAGCTAAATTGTCCCAAATGCACCTATGTCGCTTTTTGTAACCCATCGTCTCCATTAAGGCTTGTAAGCTAGGTACACAGAGTCTCTGAGATGACAGGCATTCTAAATACATGTTAAATCGCGAGGATACCCATTGGCTAGTTTAGCCCGTCTTCGACATTACGTGCCAACAAACCGCCAGCTACGTAGAATCGTCAGTGTTCTCTTTTGCTGTTTAGATATCAAAATTGGATTTGCGAAGTTTTATTATTCATGCCATTTGTCTAGATGTAGTTACCAAAGACATCTACTGCCATTTAGGTTAGAAACGCAAGGGTGAAGAGGAATAATTGAGATTTCATTAACCAGCTCTAGCATCTCCATTATTACAGCTCTATTAAAATTATGTTATACCTTGCTGGTGTCCTATTCCATTATTCCACAGTAAAAATTCGTCATTCGTATTCTGTTATTCCCTATCGATGTTCGTACCCAAATTAATCATTCGGACTCAGCTCTGAACTTATCTTACTAGTTAGGTGAAAATCTTAGTATTTAGACTACATGCTGTAAGAAATGTCACTGTATAGACGTGATCAAGGATAAAAAATGTTTCATTTTTCGTCCCCGACAGAACAAAAGTAAATACGAAATAGCTGGGAGATTTCAACAACAAAATAGCGTATTAATCAGCTTTGTTGACACAATCTCTATATACTGTCACGTTGTCAAACAAAAAAATTGAAACAATATTGAAACGTGTATTAAATTCTGGTTTAAGTGTAGTAACAAGCTTCTTGCGCGCAACGCGTAACTAAACTGGCCACCTTTTTGGCATGATGTTTGGTTATGAAGATTAACTAGTTCTGGCAATCTTGTTGCTTTATTGTAGATTAAATACAACACACAATGTTAGTTATAAGTGCCATTTCAGTTCAGTCGTATACTCAATATAGCATATGATCAGACACCGAACAGTCCGAACGTGGGGACTTTTTTACGCCTGAAAAACCAATCAGTTTCATAACAAACAAAATACGATGATGTGTATTATCGGTTGCATCTGAACAGCTCATCAGTAAAGTTTTCCCCAAAAAAATAGGCATAGTGCAAGTCTGGTAAAATTCTTAGGAAGCCTGTAGGATAGACTTTTACTTTGTAAGTGGGAAAATTCTTTTAAGTATACCTACTATTCTCAGAAAGTAGTCTATCGTGCTTATTAATACTAAAAAAGAAGATAATAAACACCTTCAGCATGAAACAAAGAAGCGTGACAATTTTCTGGGAAATCAACAATTATGCAAATTAGATCAAATTATGCTAATTTGGTCAATTTGTGAGGAAGTTCACACGACGGGATTTTGACTTGCCAAATGAGAGTTTGCGGATTTATTTAGATTTATGGACGGACTCATAAAAGATATGTTTGGTTTCAAAGGAGACTGCCGCACTTCTGAGAAACTTGGCTTTAAAAATTGCAAAAAATTGCCTTGTATCTGATAACCAAAAAATGCTAATATTTGGAGTCGAGCCAAAGTAAAGCTTTTTATCCAAAATCGTTTATATTACAGAAATGAGTTGTTTATATGCCGGACAATACGTAACAGTCGTAAAAATGATCAAGGGTTATCTGACGTTAGAAAAATTAGCCGTGGAAGTTGACATAAATTTTCCACCGTATCTTGCTTAATTTGCTCCAAAAACTAGGGGGTGGTCAAAATCCGAAAGAATTTATTTTATTTTACTAAGAATAGCACTGATCGTAATCATATCCGATAGAGAAAAAACGCTGAAAGTTTGAAGGGGATCGGGCAACCTCGATCCGTGGAGCTTGCCCGGTTCTTACTGACAATGACACTTAATGCTTGTGTGTGTGTGTGTGTGTGTGTGTGTGTCTGTGTGGGGGGGGGGGGGGGTGAGAGGACCTTACAACTAGCATTATTTCATTCTCTATTTTCCAATTGCCCATAATACACTTTGTTTGCCCCCCAAATTTTGCATAAACTATTGTTTTCAAATGCTCTTGGGAGGACTGCATATTTCCAAAACAATAGTTTATGCAAAATTTGGGGGGCAAACAAAGTGCATTATGGGTAATTGGAAAATAGAGAATCCAGGAAAGGGGGGGGGAGGGGGGGTAGAAATCCTCCTAATCGCTTCCTGCTACTGAAACCAGGATAAGTTCCGGCCTGATGAGCCACTAGGCTCATCAGGCCACTTGGTTAAACTGGCCACTTGGTTAAACTGTAATCATTACAAAACTTGGTTAAACTGTAATCATTACATTACTGTAACACTCTTGAGCAACCTTTTGATGTCTTTAATAATATGTTAACTTCATTTTTAGACTTCGAGGTGAAGCACTCCCTCTTTTTTCTCAGTCCATTGAGCATGAAGCAAAAAAAGCGTAAGAGTAAAAATGACTGGGGGAAATCATGCATCTTACCTGCAGATTTCTTACGGCCATTTTTAACCCACAATCTTCTTTACTTCACACTAGATGGACTGAGAAAATAGAGGAACTGCTCGAAGTCTACTTTATTTTAACATTACTTAAACCACACATGGCCACTCAAAAACTTTGATGCATGTTTAGTACTGAGAGGTGGAGAACATCAAGCCAAAAGTTCTGTATTTGAGGCTGTCAATGTTGGTGTACATGTATTGAATATTAAGCATTATAAGAATCAAATGGAATGGCAGTGTTATTCCACTCAGTTTGCTTTTAAAATTATATAACGTACCTGTTACAACTTCTAATCCACTTGAGCTTGCTTCTTCAAGGTGATTCCAAGGCCAGCCATCTAATTTAAAGAAAGTTAGAGGTCTTAATTTTATAACTGCAGACAGCTAAAACATACAACTTTGAATAAGACTTTGTGAAATATAAGACTTTTGCTTTGGAATACAAGCTATATTTAAGGAAGAAGCAACTGACTGGTCGACACGTCAAACATATATGTCGCATTTTATCTGTCTCCATCCGCAGGTAATCTTTGCTAGGTGATGTTCGCTCGCTTGTTTCTATGTGACTGTATGGTTAACAACAGATAATTAAAACCTTAAGAGAAGTTTGAGCCATGTACTTGCATTTTTTTTAGCATCTCGCGAGACAAGTGTAGACATCCCTGCTCGCGAGACAAGAGTCGAGATAAGATTCTCCTCTCTAATGCGAGGGTGGTAACTTACTTTTGAGCGGTACTGTAGACTTGTTTGCTAAAAGATTACAATACAGTCATGCAAACTACTTCAAACTTAGTTTTTCATGAATTAATAATACTCACCCACGTTTATAAAACTTTTTCTTCCAATCAGCTGCTGATATTTCTCAAGCCATTTAAATTCAGGCACGCCAACCATATGAGCCCTTTGTCTATAAGCTTCAAAGCAAATAAAAAAAAACATAACTCAGTAATGCCTTAAAATAACATTTCAAACCATTAAAGATACAGAGAAACATTGCCTCTCTCTTCCCCTGGAGTGTCCTAACAGTACATGTATGTATTAAAAGAAGTGACTTTACCTCCAATAGCTTTGTTCAATTCAAGTAAGAAATTCTTTCCTTGAGCATCCTTCTTCACCTCAAAAACAAGCTTTGTCTGGTCATCAGTCAAGATTTGAAACCTAACAACGCCTGCAATATGATAAACACACAGTTATTTCATATGATAAACCAGTCTAAAAAACACACACTGTCTGTAACTTCTACGTACTTTTCTTTGATAACCTGATTCAGTTTGCCTTTCAATTTTGCATGCAATAATTTTACAATCAGTTATACTGTAATGCATGAATGGTATGATCACATTGAATGGGTTCAGTCTGCAAAGGACTTACTATATTAATAATTAAGTTGTGCTACATATTTGCTTGCAAAAGAAATATTAATAATCCTTTCAAAATTATCTTTAGTTATTTTTTTCATTTACCTTCTTTGCTACTATCTTCAACAGCTGGTTGATCTACAAGTAGAAATTAGAATTATAACTAAATCAAATTATGTTTACTTCGACTTTACATTGCTATTTGTGGGAGGCGCAGTGTCCTAATGGTTAGTGGGCAGTCCGGGTTTGAGACCTGGCCGGGCCACTGCATTGTGTTCTTAGGCAAGACACTTTACTCTCATAGTGCATCTCTCCACCCAGGTGTGTAAATGGACTAGCATTCCATCCAGGGGGAGTAGAGAAATACTCCTAGGTGCTTAATGCTACAGAAACCGGGATAAGTTCTGGCCTGATGAGCCACTTCGCTTGAAAGCAACTTTACCAATCTATATACATGTAGTTACATGTATTTCAATCATTTCGTAAACCATAAAAAGGCCTGTGTCGGATATGGATAATTACACATTCAAATGATGCCATGATTTACACCATCCTCTCAAAATCACATAATATATCAATATGACTGTGTTAAAAATGACAGACTATGATAACACACAGATCAATCACTTATCAGGGGACCTATTCTTCATTAATTATTTTTCATATGCTAGTGTCAGGCAATTTGAAGTTGAAATCTGGTATTTAAACCACTGGAAATGTAGAACTTACCATTGTTAATGTAACTATCTAATGATGTATAAAGTTTGTGATAGTGAGGGTGTTATGTTGTGTAATCTGTTTGAAAAGACAAATTTTGCTTGCACTACATTTATCCATCCCTCTAGTTTTAATCATGTGTCAACTGTATCAACACTCCCAGAACATTAGTCAGTGTTATACTTTCTAAAGGTAAATCAAAGAACTTCATTTCTTTGTCAACAGTATATTTTAAGAATTAAGTAAATGGGGATACTGCAAGAAGAGACAAAAAAGCATGTAACAGTACCAGCAACAGTTGCATATGAAAAAGGTCCGCGGATGGCCAAAACATACAGGACATCTAGAGACTTTTCTTGAAAAGATGATTCACTGTTCCACTGAAAGATGATCAAGCTGTTCAAAAAATTGTAAAATAATGTAAGTACAGATTGACAAACCAGGTAGTAACTTATGTAACTGATTAAAGAATAAGGAAAGATTATTTTTCACTGTAGTGGAGATGTACAGGTCAAGTAGCTCTGTAAATGTCATACTTGTCTGCATTATGTACCACACCAAATGTCAATAGCACTTAAACTCTGAGGTTTAAAATCCAACTACATTTGATATGATTGGATTTTTGCTGCTGTCAATTGTAATAACAATAATGACAATCCCCAACTGGAAAAAAAAAGAAAAAAACAAAATGGATCAAAATCTACCAATCACAACACACAGATGTGACCTTTTGAACCCACTGAAGTAAACGTCTGTTTCCTGAGAGGTCCGCTAAGATGATTGACAGCAGCAAATAACACAACCACTGTCTGATTGAGCGAAGACTGTTTGTTTGCTATTGAAAGAGAGTAATCAATGCTAGCTACTTTAAAATGTTACAAATAATCTGAAAGATATGCTCTATCAGTGTAGTTCTGTACAATAATTACAAAAACTAACTAGTCTT
>NC_135763.1:3345702-3360947 GCF_052425735.1 Oculina patagonica
TAGTGCAGAATGCACTATTGTGATGGTTTGTTGGGGCTGTCGTCCGCTAAACCCCTAAACCCCTAATGCCCTAAACCCCTAAAGCGCTATGGTGTAAACTTTAATAGTCAATTAATCAATTAATTAATTAATATCAATTAATTAATTATTCCTTGTGAAGGGGGTGGGGGTGGGGAGCACCTGACCGTACTCCTAGGTAAAACCTGGAGCACATCTACGTTACTTTCATATGAAGATCTCAAACGTATATATTTGTTTCAGAAAACCCTTTGCTCTCCTTGTGGTACTGCTCAACGTAATTTACACCAAACGCATGCGCAGATTAGTCTACGTTGTTTTCTGGAACTATCATGAACATCGCTTGTATTGCGTGTTTGCGGTAGGCTTCCTGCAGACTTCTTGGCGCCAAGTAAAAACCGCAAATTAATTAAATTAGATTTTGAGACTTTCACAGCGCTTTCGTAATTAGGTATGCACAAACTTGCACCGGGATTTTCGGCGTGAACACCTGATAACCAGGAAACAAATATCCTAGCTGTACTGCGTTTTAAAAAAAACCTGTCGAAAAATATGTTTTTTGATTAGATTTGTTTCTTTAGTTTTTGAGAATCGTCTTTCGTGCAGTCTAAACCGTAACTTAATTAAATTAAACAAATGTCATCGATGCCGCTGTAAAACAAACAAAAAACAAAAGTTTCATGTTATCGCATTTTCAAGGAAGACAAAAGTATTTTGTTACAAACGAACAAAAGTGTCGTGTTACGTTTGCAAAGATTAGCGTAAGGAACACCTGGGAAAGAATACAAGTAGCCTGTGAACAGTTTTTCCGAAAGTAAAATAAAGCAAATAAACACGAACATATATAAAACATCATACTTTCAATTGTTCCATATTGCATTCTGCACTTACCAAATCATCGAGATTTTTTCTACCATAGAATTATATTTGGAAACTTCAAGGAATTTTGTTGTCAAGTTTCTGTTTGAACCATGTCTAGATTGGAGACGCACCCTATTCAACCCTAATCAACCCTACTCAAAAGGCTGTTTTTGTGCGCTTTTTATTAAGCTTTTTAAACTTTTTTGTATTGCTCGTAGGCTCAAACACCAGAGAAATCGCAGAACTTGAAAGTCGACACGCGGCCGAGGTGGAGCGCTTGCGCACAAAGCTCAAATGGTATGCTGAAACCCAGACCCTGCTCGACCGTGATGCTCTGACACTCAAAAAGAAAGAGGAAGAGATAAGTGAGCTTAAAGAGACAGTAGCTCGGTTAAAGGCCCAGCACGGCCAGACAGTGGCTGAGAAAAAACAGAGGGGAGTGGAGAGAGCGACCGATGCAAAGAGGATACAGGATCTTGAGAGACAGGTAAAGGAACGCTTCGTGCAAACGTTTTGCTAAACGCTTAAAGAGGCTAGGTAACGGTGTTTTACGTAATTCTACTTATTTTCGTTAATTAAGAGCTCTTTTCGCTTTAAATTGGCAGAGCAAAAGTCTTTTATTGGCAAAATCACGGCCACATAACAAACAACGATGATTTTCGAGCATTGTAAATGACACTTTCATACAAATTGAGATAAACTTGAAAAACTTCGGGCCGACGTTTTCCAAGTTTACCCGAACGCAATCCGTTTTAATCTTCTCGAATTTTTCCCTTCCATGCCCCTTTTTGGCCTTTCTGTGTTTCTTCTGAGTTGTTTTACAGTTTAAGGCCGTTATTGTGATATTTTAGTTAATTCTATGACCAGTTGGTCGGTGCCGAAATTGCCTAAAATTGCATGACATAGCCCCATTAATAAGAACGTTTTGATTTGTTTATTTTCTTGACATGTTTTTGATGTATTTATCTTGGCTCTGCCACTTATTGACCTAGAAGATCTGGAAGTAGGGGTCTTTAAATTAATCGTGTAGTTGTTGCTCTTTGATTCGCTGAGAATTGTAGAAAACCAATCAGAGAGTGTCAGACTGTCGTCGCCGTTCACTGCAAGCTTTACTCAGACCGAGGTTTCTCTGATCTTCTTTACAGGTCCGTGAAATGGAAGAGATCATTAAACGGCGGTACCCAAACTCCTTGCCTGCTCTCATCTACGCGGCTGCCTCGGCACCAGGCCAGGCGCAGGCTGTGACGACCGAGTCACCTCGTAAACAGTCTCCGACTTATGCATTTCTGGAGAACCGAGTGAAGAAACTGGAGACTGAGCTCGAGGATAAAGACGAGGAAGCAAGTAAGAGAATACGTTGCATAGAACAAAAATACAATGCATTGAGGCTGGAGTACGAGGATAGGATAAAGGACTTAGAAAACGATTTACAGAGCGCGAATGAACGGTATGAAAAGGCGTCTCGATCAAACACACGAGCTAAAGTCTTTGAGGAGGAACTGCAAAGAGCACGTGAAGCGAATGATGAAAGAGTTCAACAACTTCAGACTGAAATTGAAGTTCTTCAGGACGCTTTATCTAAAGCGACAGCGCAAGACACTTCAGGCGGAAAACCCAGCCGTAGGAGGCGACTTGATCTAGAAAAACGACCTAGTGACGATTTAAGTAGCGTGATTCAACCTCTCAAGGATAATCTAGAAAAGAAGGAGTTAGAATTGGAGGATTTGAGGCAGACATGCAATCGATTGCAGCGTGAGAGAGAGCAGATGCTTGCTTTGGAGGGGCACAGAGTGGATCGGCACACCAGCCCCAAACCAGACATGCGAGTGGAAGAATTAACACAAGAAAATAAGCGCCTTAAAGAGCAGGTCTCTCAGCTGTCACTCGATATGGATCAACAGCGGGTTCGGTTCCAGGCTTCTCTAGCGGAGACCGAACGAAGTGCCCGGCTCTCTCGGGAGGAGGCAGCTGACCAGTTGGCAAGTGTACAGGCTCAACACAAACGCGACGTGGAACAGTTAAAGGCTGGATTTGCTGCTGAGCACGGATCTTCTAAAGTAGCAGAGCTTAAGAGCCAGCTAGCGGGACAGGAGATAGTTATTCAGAGACTTAAGGCTAAGATGGCCGATGTTACTGTTAATGCAGAGGCTATAGCGGCAACTAAGGTAAGGACAAGTGTTTTAGTTGAAGAACCTTCTAGCGCCAGTTTTTTACTCTTTAGAGCGGTTTTCACTTGAGTGTCGAAAGTACTTTGCGTTTGCTTTGGTTTTGCGTTCACTACGCTTGGTGATTGGTTTAAAAATTTCGCGCCACTTTCTCGGCCAATCAGGAGTAAAACCAAAACCAATCGCGACTCGCTCGCGTACGTTTTCCCGCGCTTCGTGCCAACTACATGTATTTGCTTCGAGTTTTGATTGGTTCCCTAGATTGTCTGTGTCGTTTGTGATTGGTTAGAGTAATTACTTTGGTTTTGGTTTTGGTTTTGGTTTTACGACACTCAAGTGAAAACTGCTCTAAGCCCCAAAGCTATTCCTAATGATGAAATTAGAATTCGGAGCAAAACTAGTGACCGTAACTGACGTCTGAAGCAGCTGAGGCCAGAATATCGCTTTGTAGGATTTTTATTTTTGATGAATCCATTCAATTTCCGGTCATAAGAATCGTTTTACACAGTGGAATCCCCGCTAACTGAGACCTCCCCCAGGAGGACATTCCGTCACTGGAGAACACTCCTTAAAACTCTTTCTGGTTCAAACGGTGTCCGCTTGTTATTGGTTTTCGCGGAAATTTTTTGAAATCCTGTTGAAACCCTAATTTTCCAGGCTTTTTTGCAATTTCTTTAAAAAGAAACACAGAACTGAGAAAAAAATTTTTTACTTCAAAATATATCTTGCTTGTTATAAAATCGTTAATGTAGATAAATGTGTTTAAACTATTTTTGGAATTGCTTATTCCAAATCGTTTCCTACTTTATGTTAGGTTCGTGAGGAGTCTCTCCAGCAGCAAGTGAATCAACTTCAGGCGGATCTAAGACGCGCTAAACAGATATTCACACCAGAAATGAACCACTTCGACTCACTGGAGACTAAAATAACTGCTCTTGAACAAAGACACTCTCAGAGAGAAGTAGACTTACAAAGGATTATAGAAAAAACGCATCTCACTGCAAAGATTGAGAAAGACGAAACAGAAGCAAGATGGCGGCAAGTCGTTCGACAGAAAAATCGAGAGATTGATAAATTTCGATGTGAACTGGACGCTATACTTGAGGTGCTAAGTGAACTGAAACGCCAGGGTGTGGTCATACCCTTGCAGAATGGAGGGGGGTTTGTGCCGTAAGAAATTCCTCTTTGATTGAAAAATGTCTGCACCCTTTCTTGGTCAAAACGTAAACCAGATTCAAATCTCAAGTCACCTAATATGATCCAGTGGGTGACCACCACCTAAACAAAAGCTATTGAACAAACATAAGGTTTTGTTTACTATGCCGTGCAATGTGACTTCATCATCTAAGTCTGTGGATGAAACCCGAGTTAAGTATAAGTATCGAGCCATTCCTATGACACTAACAAACCATTCCTGTCGTGTACTCTATTTATGGTTCATTATATCGTTATTTATTGATATAAAAAAAAATATGCATGTAATTGACCACTCCCCGAATGGGGCTTTTCAGGGTCAATGTAAACTAACTCTGAAACAAATATTGTAAATGATCGAAACATGATTAAGAATCCCAACTGGCAGGAGGCAGACCAGCTGGCTATTTACAAGCGTAGCCGAGGAGTTGAATTCGGGGCTACCGAAAACAACACCAGCTAGTGGTCAGAACGGGACTTGAACCCGCGACCTCCGGATTTCAAGTCCGGCGCTCTAACCACTCGGCCACGCTGCCTCCCTTAAATATATAGATATCAGTTCAGAGTCACTCACTACCATTCGTGTTTCACGGTGTAGAATTTTTGAAGAAATATTTCGAACACGAGAAAGGTGGTTAGCTTAAGTTTGTTTACAGATCGAACATCAAGAAGAGGGTTGTGTCTAGTTTGAGAATCATCCAACAGTGGCAGCCGACTGGCAACCTCGTTCCCAGGGTCTACTTCGCTTTTAAGATGGCGGCTGGACGCGGAGTGCCAGAGTCTTCTCACGACGAGTCGCCATTTTGAAAACTCGTCTTTGAGAAGACCCTGGGGACGAGGTAGCAGCAGTGGAACACCAAGAAGGGGACATTTAAAAAAGCGATTCCAAAGGTATCGCTTACAGAGTTAAGCGCTGTTGCCTTCAACCTCTCATGAGACAATTTTTCGAATAAATAAAAAAATAAAATAAATAAATCACTATATTTAAGTGTTAATGCATTTTACACTGAAAATAATTAAACAAATATGAACCCGGGATCAGCGCCCTTACCACTAGGCCACGCTGTCCTCGAAGCATGATCGTCGGCACGTGCCAATTTCCATATATAACTCGAGGCGCAGGAAAATAAAGCAAAAGAAATCAAATCGACGTTTATAAGAGACGAATCAATTATTATTTTTTCCCTTAGCCTCGAAGCCAAGTTGGAATTTTGATTTATCGAAATTAGCCTATTGTCCTTCGCTCACGAGATGACGAACCATCAGCGTTAAAGCTATATCTGTCTTGTCTCTTAATGTGAAGTCTAGCAACGTCGGTTTTATAAAACCATTGCGAGAGATCAAATATTACAAATCAAAATGGGTTTAGCTGCAACTTGACAGAGTGCCTTATTGCTTCCGCAATAAAGTGAAAGCTTCATACGGCTTAGAGTTAGTGAAAACAAGCTTCGTGCGCTAGGATTTCTGGGATGGTTAGATAGGCGGTTTGTTCTGGGCGAAATTTTCTTCCAGAACAAAATGCCAAAGCCAGTGAAATGTGTTTTTTGGCTGCGTTTACAACGCTGCAACGTACCTGACCCACGTTATTGGATTCCAAACAATGAAGATCTCAAAGCCTGAATGATAACAGTGTGTCTTGTGCCGAATTTGAAGCCATTCCGACGCCATTTAGCGAAGTTATTCGAAGTCGTTGTCTCCCCTTCTAAAAAGAAGGAAAGGCAGACCACTCCATCGATCGCTGGCCAGAGCTCACTCCACAAATCGCTCTCTCCTCAAAAGGAAAAGTCCCGAATCGCAATAAAACCAACAGTTCCATAAAGCCCAATAAATTTCACTCCACGTACGTGTGCTTCGGCGGTCGAAAGTCTCGTAAAGAACGAGAAATTTTGCTTTAAATTCGCCTATTCGGCTTTCCAGATGTGTTTGTGATCGATGGAGTGGTCTGCCTTTCCTTCTTTTTAGAAGGGGAGACAACGACTTCGAATAACTTCGCTAAATGGCGTCGGAATGGCTTCGAATTCGGCACAAGACACAAGTAAGCGATACATTTGAGGTAGGTAAACTTTATTTCAAAATAGATAGTTATTTACCCGATTTTAGAGAATCCGTGATTTTCCCATACATTTCTCTATATACACAAGCTGTCGCATACACCACGTATGTAGAGTCGGCCGCCCGAAGAGCTCTCAAAAACACATCAAATAGACGACTTTTGAGCTTGGGAAGCCTGTGGTTACTGTAGCAGTCAACAACTTCAAGTTTCGAATCGAGTAATTCGAGATACAAGGCGAAAAAACAAAGAACTTGTCAATCAATTTATTATTTACAAGACTGTTGGAAGAACAAAGTGTACTATTACTTGTCTTATGTACTACGCTTCAAGAAACAAACGTTACCATTGCCGCTTGGGATGTCACGCAATGTGAAGGAGCGTGGTGTGACCTTTTGTCACGTCGTTCACGACAAATGCCTTTTTTCATGCAAATAAAAACCTAGAATCCTACAAGAACAGCAGTTATTAGACCAAAAACCTTTCCTTACCGCTAGCAAGATAGGATACTATTTTCATTAAAAAAAGAAATGTTGCGTGGAGCACGTGAACTGTCTCGCATCGCTTGTTTACACAACCCTTAGGGTGCGTTTCTTTGGGAAAATCCAAAATTGGATCATTGATCTCAGATCACACGGATACTTTGCTCCCAAAGAAACGAAGAATCCGAAAACGGATTTTTTTGCCATGACAACCCCGTAAACACATTTCGCACAGAACATAAAATATCAGCACAAATTTATTTTCCGTCGAATGTATCCTAGCTAAAATAATTTAAGCATACAAAATCTTTTACAAAAACCACCCGTCGAAGTAGATCTTCTTTAGCGTTAAGCACAATGTGGCGAGAAAGCATCTGAGAGCGAAAATGATTGCGAAATGATCAGTGCAAATTTCACTCGTGACAATTTCAAAAGGATACAACTTCCGTAGGCACACAGTGGCTGTTCTAAAAAACCTGTATCCCGTTTAAAATGATACTACATACCTATCTGAAGCTACCGTTTCCTTTTATCGTGAAATATTTTTGTATTTTGATCGAAATAACCACCTAAAACTTTCCGTATGACAGTGTTTACAAAGAGCGAACCTGTATTTTCACAGCAAAGACCGCTGGGCCAAGGTACTTTTTTCGAATCCTTTCCCAAAGAAACGCACGGATCATGAATCCTAAAAATCCGGATTCAAATATAATCTGATGTATCCACTCGAAGTGTGGATTCTTCAGATCATTGATCCAAGATTAATCCATTTTCGGATATAGGTAAAGAAACGCAAAATCCGTTTTTGGATCAAGAATCCGGATTTGGATTTTTCCCAAAGAAACGCACCCTTACTTTTTGTGTAAAGCTTGTGTACACAACTCATCGAAAAACTTATTTTCTTTCAATGAGTTCTTTTTTAACCTTTTTGGAATAAGAACTTTTCAATAAGCTTTTACAAATAATTTCTTAGTAGCTTGCGTAGAAAGGCGGAGAAATATATTTTTCTGTTTACGAAATATTCACTTGAAGTCGGTGTTTTGAGAGGCGGCGAAGGACGTTATTTGAACCGACAATTAAATTATTTTGTCGCACGGTTTGGATATATGCATATTCTACGGTTCGATGTTATTTTTATTCTTTTCATGACAATGTTTTAGTTCAGTTCTGAATTCGACTTCGGTCTTTTGTTAAATATACTACTTGAGAGAAATGGAGCTGGTGAATTATATCCCGGAGTCCAAGACAAGTAAAACAACATGATCAGCGAACTTGTTTTGATACAACTCGTTGTGCATTCATTGTGTTTGGCAAAGCTGAAATAAATAAATAACCAGACATTTGATTCGTTTTAATATGCGAATCAAAAATGCTCAAGCCGCACAGAAAAACAAAAACTGTGGAAAGTGAGTCAAAAGTGTGAAAAACAAGAAACGTGACCTATGACCGCAGTTGTTCAGCTCATTAGATATGAAGATTTCAGCCGTCGTGATTGTTATTTCACTTTTCATCTACGCCACCGCTGCCTTTGAAGTTGTTCCTTGATGTATATTTTCCAGCCACCACACGTTCTTCGAAAGCTGTGTCAAAAAGACTTCTAGATTCAAGAATAAAGTGCGACTTACTCGATACTGATCGAACTTCTGGGTTTACTGCCTTGGCTGCCCATCTCACCGAAACTTCGGATCCTCCGATCACTGTCGAAAACTTCCGAAAGCACTAACCCGAGTTATCACGGAAAGTGACCCCCCAATCGGAAAAAACTGCATGACAACAATGTGTAGACTTTAAAGTCCACACAAAAATGACAAGTTTTCTGGATCTTTTATCAATGACGCCATTTTGTACTTGACCGCACCAACCAGAAGCGCTCAGTCACCTAACCGAGGCTTTGAAGTGACTCACCTCAGAAACAAATCATGTGACAAATGTTTTGCTTAAAACTTTTAATTATCGAGCTCAATTTTAACATCAGTCCCCAGCCAAAGAAACAAAACACTGGATCGTTGGGACTTTTTCGGCATCGTGAAAGAAAAACACACGATACAAATAAGACAGTTTTTAGAAGGTCGCGGGAATTTACCATCCCTGACGAGTTTTTCGTTTGTGTTTTTTCTTTGGCTTCGGCTTCCAAATTGGTTTATCACTGTCATCTTCAGCGACTGATGTCTGAGCAGATGGTTGCATTTCATCTCGTTGTGTAACTCGTCTAGTTCTGCGGACTATCAAGGGTTTCCTGTTAAACCGGAAAATAATTACTATAAAGATTATAAAGCGACATATAAAGTACTGTTAAGCAAAATTTCTTGATAGCAGTACACGTGGTGGTGATGGTGGTGGTGGTGGTGGGGGGGGGGACGGGGAGGTTGCCCCACTGTTCTTTCAAGATGGTGGCTGAGGCCCAGCCGCTATATTGAAAGCGAAGAAGACCCTGGGGACGAGGATAAAGCTGTTAAGGCTGATTCCGCCTAAAGGAGGGCATGGTATTTTTGGTTAGCTTCCTTTACTATTTATTTACTATAAAGGCAGCCGCACCGCGCTATGGAAAAACATAATGCGAACTGACGTGTGAAGGACCCAACGGATTGACGGAAGCCGATCCGGATAAAGTCGTCCGGCATTGCACAACAAGTCAGCTAACGCAAGGAGTCGGGGGGCGGGGAGGGAAGGGGGAGAGGGGAAGAGGACTCCCATATGAAAGGGATAGAGCTGTTCGTCGGAAAATTCGAAATAGACCCCTGCGAGTGGCTCAAGGAAAACTTGAGCTGAACCAGTGTTTACAGCTTGAACCTCGTTCCCAGGGTCTTCTCGGCCGCAGCCGCCCCCTCCCTCCCCCTAAAAAATGGTCCGTCCCTAAAATAAGAAAACGTTTAAAACGACTCTGGTTTAAAATAAGATTTAGATGTTAGGCGTAAGCGGCCGCCGCCGTGAGAGAGTCTTGAATAAGCTCCCGCAATTCCTGCTCACCTTCTTCGTCGTAAGTAAGCCACACCATGGCGATACAAGCGGTAAATTGAACGAGTGAAAGCATGGACAGCCAAGGCAAAGATAAACAGGTGAAACAGGTCCAACCAGGTCCAATTCTGCACTCGGTACTTCAGGTTTGTCAGTTGATCTAACAAAATATAAACGGACAAAGAAACAGGCAAGCATGAAATTAGACTACTGGTAGTCTGCCTTTTCTTTAAGGTCTCTTAGGGTCGGAGCGCGCGGTTATATCAGAAACGACATCAGGAACGCGAGCAAACTGGTTGAACTGGCGGGTGGATGAGAAGGGGTTTGGGGCGAGACGAGTTTTTCCTCCATCGCGCGCGCACACTTGTCTCGCCCCAATCCTTCCTCGCGCGTCTTAAACCCTCCCTAGCCTCGCACTCCCTTACTAAACTTCGAGATAAAAACAGACTGCAAGCAGTGCAAGCATTCTAGCATGAAATTATCAGGAAATACAGTGGCGTTTTCTATTTAACGGTTCCCGGTTGCTCAAAGCACGATTAAACTAATATAGGATTAGCATGAATTTTGATTTCAGTTATAACTTTTCAGTAGTGATTGTCTTTTAGTTTTTATTTTAGCAAAATGTTTAAATTGCACTTAACATTTCTAGTAAAAATTACTTTTATTACACTGTGGAAAAATTAAAACCTCGGTTAACTTTTTATCCCGGCTTAGCCTTAATTAATCGAGTTTCCGAGTTTCGAACAACTTCGTCATGTACAATATGCCTTGCAAACTGGTTCGCAAAATGATTGAGGCAGACAGACAGACAGACAGACAGTGTCTTTTAGGTATTTAAATATATATTCTAATTCCAAACTCATCTCTGCGCACTATTGTTAGGTTTAAGTTTTAAATATAATTTACACAGTTCACTTACTTTCCATAAATTTGTAATAACCGTTGAAGGTTAATCCTGACATTATGAAACTACCATTCGAATATGAAAGAACAAGCTCACTGTACTCTCTTTAATTCCAACTTTAAATCCTGAAGTTTCATCTCCCAGACAGATCGAGCCTATCATTTAAAATGAAAAACAAATCTAATAAGTAAAAAACTCGCAACAGACTTTCAACCTACATAGCCCACACGATATGGGACTTCGTACGTACCTGTCCACAGATTCGCGTGGTAAGATCCGCAAACCGTTCACTTCATTCAACGTATTGAGGAAGGCTTGAATTAGAAGCTGTCAGCACAATACACCAAAGGTAATTATCCTCCTCTTCAAACAAACTTTGACGTTACAATGGCTTTTTAACCATGAGCTCGCGCTGTGACGTTCTCGCCGACGCTTTGTTTTACGCGCGCGCGGGTTTGTTTTCCTTTTTTTCTGAACTCTCTGACAGTCCTCAGTTCGGGGAGTGCTGAGCTACAATGGGCAGCAAAAGTAGTTGAGACAGTTGGCTGAAATGAGTTCTAATTCCAATAAATTAATTATTTCCACTTCAAATCCGGTGTAATGAGGACTGCACACAATGGAATATCACTGAGCGTGTATAGCCACAACACGCGTCATCATTATAATTAAGAACGTTAAGGGAACACAAATTATTTATTATACATCGTATCATTGTCACATAACATATCATCTCGATAATGTGGTTTGTACGAATAAACCATAAATATAGCTTAAGCGATGGTTATTCCCTAATTTTAACTACGCTTTCCAAGTTTTTTTTAATGCGGTTACATTTATTGAAAAATGTTTCAGCCATTAAGGAATGGCTTTTTGCTGTTTAGTCAATAAAACGTTATTTTGTCCTTAACCCTGAACACGAATTAAATTACTGACAACGCTACTCTCTTTATATTATTATCATCGATTGCCTTTTTGTTGCGTTGCATCGCAAATTCTTATTTTATTTGATCCCGTGCAAAATGCCGATTATTCACAGCCGTTACACTCGTTTCGTAACCTGGAGATCGTGGCGGATTCTAGGAGGGCTTTCGTTTCAATTCGCACCGTACCGTAACTGAAGCGTCGTCCTCTGGGTTGGTATAAAAAACTCTCAGAGCCAAGTCAAGTTTCGATCTGTGTTATCTCGTGCTACACAGACAAAATCAGCGCTAAAAAAGGGCCTTTCTTTGCTTTCTTTTTTAATCAATTCATGTAGTTTGTATCACGAACAGACAGAATCGAAGGGCTTATTTTTGCGTCGAAAGCCCGTTTGTAAAATTATACACATATTTTCACTAGCTATACGAGTCAGGCAAAACTACGGAAAAGCAAATATTACGAGCACTCTGGTTGAAAAGAAAAGTCAAATTATCTCAGGTACGTAACGTTTTTAATCTCGTGTGGACTTTCAAGTGAGTGCTTATTGATTTTTTATAAAAGTTTACCGAACCTTGACGGGCATGTACTAAAACCCGAAACAACGAAACGAAACCACCGAAACCGCCGAAACGAGCGAAACGAAACCGCCGAAACAACCGAAACGGTCGAAACGAGCGAAACGAAACAAAATTACCGAAACAAGCAGAACTTCAATATTTCGCCACCTACCGTACTATACACTCAGTTTAGGCTACTATACACTCCGGTTAGCCTACTATTCGCTCTGGTTAGCCTACTATACACTCCTGTTAGCCTACTACACACTCCAGTTTGCCTACTTTTCACTTAGGTTAGCCTACTATGCACTCCGGTTAGCCTGCTTACGGTTAGCTCTCAATTATTGTAATGGGTTTTGTTTGTTTTGGTGACTTAGTTTCGTTTCGCTTGTTTCGGCTGTTTCGGTTGTTTCGGCGGTTTTGTTTCGCTCGTTTCAGTGGTTTCGTTCGTTTTGGTCGTTTCGTTTTGGTGGTTTCGTTTCGTTGTTTCGGGTTTTAGTACATGCCACCTTGACGTGCTTTGGCTTCAATTTGAGTGAGTGGGCGGTTAGGCTTGTCGTTTTACCGCCGAGAAGGCTACGAATATTAATACATAATAGCTTCGTATGTAGTGTGCAAAATATAGGCAAGCTGATAACAGTTATCACATTAAATTAGTATCCACTTTTGGTTATTCCGTTTCTCTTTGCAGCGTTGTTGAAATTAAAGCTCTTTAATTAAATGCTCTTTGTGACTAATAAAAAATCGTGCTTCATAAATTTGAAATGGCAAAGAATAGCACTTACATACAGCAAACGTCTTGCAGCAATTTCGTTCTTATTTTCCATTTTCAATTTCTCAGTTTTCATTTTTCCCAGACGGGATAATTTAAAATACGAAAAACAAAAGAGTTTCTAAGAGCAAACTTCGTATTGAAGAATACATGAGCTTTGGACACAATGGAATATCGCTGAGTGCAAATAACTACTACCCGTTCATCATAGGTCGAAACACTGCTAAAAGATGGCTTAAAATGAAGATGGTTCTTAAACTAACACAAATCATCAGTAATTATCGCCTGATAACGTTGTTTAATGGATAAAAAGATAGACAAACGATCAATTGTTCTTGCCAATTTCAACCACACACTGATTCGAAGTCTGCCATTGTTCACAACAAGTTGGAACCGCATCATGGCTCTTTGTGTTTAGTCACAAAGGCATTTAATTTCGAATTCCATTTTCGATATTTCAGCAATCCTGAATTTAAGGTCTTATTATATCTTTTCAGTCGCCGGTTTCATACATGCTTTTTTTGCCGGAGTGTGCACGAGCTATCGGTAAAATATCGGTTAAAATCAATGCCATGATTAATTCTAAATTTTAAATTATATATCTACTCTACTACGAACTCTCAAAGCCAAGGCAGGTTTTGATTTATAAGAGTATTTGTTTCACGTAACCAATTAACGTACGTTTCGAAACAGTTTTACTGTTTGAGGAAAACAAGAAAATAATTATGAATTGGCAGTTTTGAATATTCATGCAGATAGCTTTGTAGACAGGTACAATATCTCTGCCTAATTCTCGGACGCCTATAATTCTGGACACTTCACTTTGACTTTTCTTTATTCTTCGCAAGCAATATTTTCATACCGTCCCGCTTTTTCTTTGTAACTTAAATTTAATCTAACCCATTGTGAACTAAAATATCGATTTTTTTTTTCACGCAATAACAGACAGATCTGCTTGTCCTCCCCACTGAGAAGTTTCGTCGTCTTTGTTTAATTAAAAAAAAAACGGAACGAATTAACGTAAAGTTAAGAAATGTGGTAATGGTTGTCACACTTTACTGACTCTCTCTATAGCTTTAGTTTTCGCTAACATTTATCTGGGATGTAGTTATTTCTAGTTTTTCAACTCCACAATTTTTATTTAAAGACTGAATTCTCCCTTCCATACTAAAAGAGAAACGCCACTGGGCATACTCTGTTTCTAGGCAATTTTATTCTAGAGCAAGTAAGCTCTGCTCGGTTATCGCACGTGAGTGAGCACATTTGCATGTATTTTGTCGACTTTTAGCAATTTTAATGTGATTATTCCTCGTTGTTTCGAATCTCAAACGTAAAGTTCGTTTTAAAAATGGTTGCTCCTGTACAATTTTACGTGTGGTTACATTTATCTGATAAGTAGTAGTTTCTAGTTTTTGAGCTCCACTTAGCCTGCGTGGCCGGCGTTCAAAGGGGAAGGAGAAGGGGAGTTCGAGCGTGAGGTGCGAGGAGAGAGCGCGAAGCGCGATCGGACCTTCTCCCTCTTCCCCGATCGCGCTTCGCGCTCGAACTCCCCTTCTCCTTCCCCTTTGAACGCCGGCCACGCAGGCTAAGCTCCACTGTGTTTTTAATTTCTAAAGAGAATTTAATTTAAACACTGAATTCTCCCTTTTATAGAGAAACGCCGCTAGGCATGCATTTTTTAAAAGTACTTTTATTCTGGCGCTAGCGAGCTCCGCTCAGTGATCGCACGATCAACTGATCAACTGTCGACTGCCCGGCTTTAGTTTTGTGTTTATTTCTCGTTGCTGCTGCTTTTCAGAATTTCTAGTATTTTGTGCATGTTTTTTCTTCCTTGTAATTTACGTTTAATCCTAGGTATCGTGAACTGAAATATCGAAATATTTTATGTAAATGTGCTTGGTTCCCCTACTGTTAAATTAAATGAAAAACAAAATGAACGTAAAGTTGCGAAATCGGAAATGTGGAAATAGTTGTTAGTCATTAAACTCTTCCTGTGTATATAGTTTTTGATTTCGTTAACATTTATCTGATAAGTATTTTTTTTTTGTCTTTCAGCTCCCCTGATTTTAATTCAAGAAAATATTAATTTAGAAAACTCTCGCCACTAGGCATGCGCTGTTCTTATGCAATATTCTGGCGCTATTAAGCTCTGCTCAATAAAAAAAAGAAACGCCGCTAAGCTTGTCCTGTGTCTATGCAATATTCTGCGCTAGCAAGCTCTGCTTAAAGATAGAGAAACGCCACTATATTCTAGCGATGAAAAGTTCTGCTCAATAAGAGAGAAACGCCGCTAAGTTGTGTTGTTTCTATCAATATTCTGCCACTTGAAATCTCTGCTAATTAATAGAGAAACGCAGTAGTAATGTACT
>NC_135763.1:3361447-3381822 GCF_052425735.1 Oculina patagonica
TCAGTCAGTCAGTCAGTCAGTCAGTCAGTCAGTCAGTCAGTCAGTCAGTCAGTCAGTCAGTCAGTCAGTCAGTCAGTCAATCAGCCAGTCAGTCAGTCAGTCAGTCAGTCAGTCAGTCAGTCAGTCAATCAGCCAGTCAGTCAGTCAGTCAGTCAGTCAGTCAGTCAGTCAGTCAGTCAGTCAGTCAGTCAGTCAAGTCAGTCAGTCAGTCAGTCTGCCTGCCTGTCTACATTCCTATCTACCTACTAGTATAAGTCTATCAGTTTGTAAGTCTAACCGCTTTCTCTGCCTATTTGCTCAGTCTAGTATGTCCTTTCAACTACAACGTACTAAGTAATCTCTTTAGTTCTCTCTTCTCTCTCAAAACTAACTCGAGTGGCTCCATTTGGAGAAATCAACAATTCAAGGTTAACAAACTACCAGATTTGCCATCCTTGGTATACACCTTAAGTTAGTCATTTAACACGGTGGCCATAATTTCCTTTTTAACCAAACTACATTGACACAACATTGCTACTTTGTTTGAATCCAGGAAGTATCATATATCAGTTGTGTTGCTAATGTGATAGTTCGGACGATTTGTTCAGTTAGTGACGGAATTTCGACTTGTAACCTCACCCGAAAGTTTTTTCTCAGAAGCACAAGTCAAGTTGTTGAAACGTTAATCACAAAAGAAGTCTGACTCAAGACCACTATAAGTAATCACCCAAAGGATAACATCAGTGAGAAAACTACACACAACACTATTAAAATAGGCCACACAAACCCGGCACAAAATCAAGTGTAGCAGCAGATAATTTGTAAAATCTTTGCAAAAATATCTATGTTGAACCACTTTAACCTTGTTGTTTTGATTTCTTTGTTACCACTTGAGTAATAAAACAATAACGTTGAAGATTTCACCTGTGCATCCAGCGCCTTTCGATAAGCATCACTGCCCATTTTCTTCTCTCTCAAGAACTGTTCCCGTTGCATAGCCAAACTGAAATGGCAGAGTAAAAAATCAGCACCCTTCATATTTAATCTATGCACACACATGAAGTTCTACATAGCATAAGCCAGTAAAATGAAATGTTGCGTGAGTTTTTAACTTAATCCTTGCATATACATGCAGTCACGTAATGTGGTTGTAACTTTCAATCTGTTGATAAAACCTTAGTGTGTGGCTATTCATCGCGCACTTTTTTTACAACAAGGTTGTTCTAACTTTTAAGCTTGTGGATAAAAGCCTGGTGTACATGGATCATTCTTAGGAAGAATATTGCACAGTACTTTCTAGAAACCTAGCGTGCAACCTTTCAAATAAAAGGCAGAACGCTGCAGTGGTGTTTGCTTTTCAACTTTTCCCAAATTGAAATCAAGAAAATTTCTAAATTTGAGTTTTCAAATTGGTAGTCTAAAACTGATTACAGTTAAAGGGGTGATAGGAGTTTTTCAAAACCTAATGTTAACTTACTCTTCTGCCAGTTGCACCTGTTCCAGTCTTTCAAGAAATTCCTGTTCTTTCTTCAGTTTAGAAAGTTTGTCATGTTTCGTAAGAACCTGGAAGGAAATCAGATATCTTGTGATCAGTCAAAAAGAAGTACACTGTATTACTTGAACATAGTTCTGACAGTTAAGCGACTCATTTCAAAACAACATATACGGTAGACTTTCACTGAATATTATAAAATAAGGCACAAATTATGACTCACCTGACCACCCAAATCTTTCGAGTACTCATCTTGCTTTATATACCGGGGAGGGGTAAGGGGCCTGTTCTGGAATAAGTATGACCTCTGCAAAAGGAAACAGTTTCACATGTTTACAGAAACAGTACACGTAAATAATATAACAACAATGCACTAACGTATTTGACGTAGCCGATGTGTGTGTGTGTGTGTGTGTGTGTGTGTGTTTTTTTTGGAAACACAAGGCCAGGGCTTTCAATAAGACCCAGCATGCGCCAGAGCTCTGCAGAGTTTCTGTCTTGAATCCAAGACTAAAATTCATGGGGCTCCACATAAAGAGCAGATGTTTTGCTGTCTGACGGGTACCACACTAGTGCAGCCACCTACTTCAAAGCTTACTGAAAGCCCTGCGAGGTGTTCACAATCAGGGTTCAAAAATATATTTAGACTGCCAATTCATGGACTTCAAATGAGACAACCTGACAAATTACTGAAAACGCGAATATACTATTTTGCATTATAAAAACCATATAATTTCGAAGTGAAATTTAATAGTGGGACAAAATCATGAATCAAGAATGAAAAATAGGGACTTTCAACCAACATTTTTTTTACCAAGGGCTTTCAAGGCGTGTATATAACTTATACAGTACAACTTATACAACTTATAACAGATTATAACTTACAACTTATACAGATTTTTGTGGTAAGATCCTGAAATTATCACACTAATACTTACACAGAATTCTGTTGGTCTTGTGCTAAGTTTATCCTGAAAACCACAAAATAAGACATGTATCAATAATAATCTTTGGTTAATGCTGCCTACATAATATCAAAATGAATGCAGTGAGAGACAATGTCCAACAACTTCAACTACAATCTTGGATGAAACAAGTTGAGAGAAACATTTCACGTGTACATTTTTTACAAATGTCTTGACTTGTAGGCTGGTTAAAAATAATTATGTTATCCCCCTCTAGATCTCTCCCTACTCAATGTTGTTTTATGGGGTTTGCAATTCACCCTGTTTGTTTTCATAACACAAAACATTGACAACATTAACATGGGGAAGGTGGGGGTGGGAAAAATGAGCTGTGACACCAAAATTAGTGGCAATTAGCCGCAAGTGTCTCAACATTTTTGTCCATGATTGTAGCTAAAAAACTATGTTGTAAAAATGTTCTGTATATGATATTTTATACAATGTACAATAAATCTGGAATAAATATAAGGTAATACCTTTACTGCTTCAGATACCCCAAGATTAAAGGCAGCCACCTTCTGATTATAACAACGGTTGTTAAAGTTCTTGGTCTGCAATAAAACCGCAAAAAGAAGTTAACTTAGAAAACAAGAGAAAATTATTGGACTTAGTAACCAACTTCTTCACAGGATCAACACTAGTATACTTTTAACCAATCAACTCTGCCTCCCATCCATAAGCAAAATAATACCAGGCCAAGTTGTTCTGCAAACCTGTTCCTTAAGAATTGCCTCTGTGTCCTTCTGTTGTTGGTACTGCTGTAGAAGGCGGTCCTCCTCAAGTTCACGCTGACGGCGCTCCTCGGCAAAGTAAATAGGTACATTTTTCTGAGACCGCTGGTGGCAGAGGTAACACAATTCTTGTCCTGCTCTGTCACTATGACAACACCTGCAGTGATCCAAAAGTTCAAAAGTTAAATGCTTTCCTATTAAGAATAAATTAAACAGTTTTTAGACTTCAGCAACAATCAACTTAAGTAGGTTTTTCCCTTTAAAGGGGCATGGTCAGCGTTCTTACCGCGCTGACCTGGACACTAGTTTTCACGTTTTGAAAAAAGTCCACAGTCGACTTTTTCAAAACGAACCTTCAGAAATCTGCTTCAATCTTCTCAGTGTTTCACTAAATGGGAAAATTTAGAAAACAAAAAAACACCGAGAAGATTGAAGCAGATTTCTGAAGGTTCTCTATGCGTATTTTTGATTTCGGTTAAGGTGGACGATTTTCAAAACGTGAAAACTAGTGCCCAGGTCAGTGCAGTCTGAACGCTGACCATGTCCCTTTAACCCTCAGATGTATAAGAGGGGATGCCACCCCCCACCTTGAGAATTTTTCGTAATTTTGAAAAGGGGATTAAACACTTGCGGAAATTTTGGTATGTTATAGTGAACTATGTGCCAATGTTTTTTGATAATTTTTTTGATGCCAATAGCATTTAGCTTGATTTTGTATCAATTTCTGCTATTTTCTGACTTCCTAAAAAATAGTGAAATCCAAGATGGTGGTTCCAAGATGGGGGTCTGCTGACGTCATATGATGTCACAGCCAACAAAAATTGTCATCTGGTAGTATAGGGTAAGCTTAGGGCTTCATACTCAATGCAAAATAATTTCACTGTGCATTAATAGAACAAAAACCTTAGGGGTGGGTTAGACACATGCAGCGCCCCACTGAAAACCACCTTTTTGTGACGTGGGCTCCCTGCTAAAATATCTTTATTATTATTATTATTATTATTATTATTATTATTATTATTATTAATTCCATCAACCTTTCCCCCTCTCCTGTACCATGGTGGGGGTATGAATTTGCGTGGATGTCCAAGGGTAAATAGTGCAACATTTTTATTCACTTTAAACTGCATTTCAGTTCATCTCTTCTGATAGGGAAGAGTAAGTCACATTCCGGCTTATGAAAATAAACATACCGTAATATTGAAGACACATTTAAGCATAAAGCTAAAAACAACCCTGTGAACTGACCGCTGCTCTAGATCTGTACCTTAGTCTAGATGGAGAGATAGGAGACTGAAGAGTGTCTCTTGCTTGTTCACCAGGGGATTGCTCACGTCTGGTTGCATCTTGTGTGGGACTTCTGCCTTTTTTACCAACTGTAGATCCTCTGATACCTCTAGGAGGACCAGCTGCCTTGAATGGACTCTTGGGTGGGGTCGGAGGTGGTGTCAAGACAGGTTCTGAAACATTGTATATCACACCAGTAGCTTTGGCAGTTTGAAGAGGAGTACGAGGACCATTGGCAGGTGAAAGCCTTGATGGACTCCTTGGAAGAGCTGCAAATTTGTCAAAATTTTGAAATTGTTATGAATAGCATTTTAGGAAATTATAGGAAATTAACGATACATGTTATTAACGCGAATTTTAAATTATAGGAAATTAACGATACATGTTATTAACGCGAATTTTAAAAATTCACATTTAATTTTATGTATGTTAACTTTTTCACTATAAGCATTTGACCAGAACTTTTCCTAAATCCTAAATTCGCGTAAATTTCATTATGCGTAAATTTTGTTCGCATTGTTAAAATGCCTCGTTATATTCCTATTATAAGGTAACCAGAGATAACATAAATGGTTCTCAATTCATACGTGTGCACATGGCAATTGGTAAGAGTTTTTTATATTTATCGGTAATTAATATTATTACATTAGAGTCTTCCGATGACCATAAAATAACCCCTACTTCTTTATAAACTTTCGTCTTATTTACTTAAAATAGAAAGGTGCAGGATGTATCTGCACTTATGTTGAATTACATAAACAAAGTAACAAGGTTATAAGGTTAAAGTTTCTTTATGGGTTTCGTAGTACAGAATGGAGCCATTTCTAATCAAAATTAACTAAAGTATGCCACTTGCAGTACTGTGAATATTCCCTAACTAATAAAAAAAAGTTAGTTGCAAACAAGCTTCAGTAGTTCAGAGTATCTCTCATGTATTGGTTTGGTTACTAAAAATTCAAGTATTTTTTATGGTACAATTCTACTTATTGACTAATTTCACTTACAGGTGTAACAAATACACAAAATAATATCTGAACGTGTATGTTGTTGAATTAACCACTCTATAAAATTATATAATTTCAAATAAGGTTGCAAAAAGTCTTACTTATCAAATAGTGATATTTTTGTTGCGATGAAGTACCCTGTTGCTTGCATGTCAAAAATCTAACTTGCTTTAAATTCTCTGTAAACTGTGGAAATGTTTTAATTCCAATAACCAGAGCTTGCTTTTGTGGTAAAACAGGAAAGGATGATTTATGATTAAAGCAGACAGAAGCCATGATGACAAACCATCCTTTGAGATCTGAAGTTAGTTACAATACAACTGAAAACAGTGAATTAATGTTGAGGAAGTTGAACAAAACTTAAACATTTTGTTGCTATGCAATACAGGGGCATCACGTGACTTTCCCAAGATGTATCGTTAAGTGGATAGTAATTGCTGAATTGAAAGCGATCTATTATTAAGGATATAATTTAGGTATGACCATCTTCAATAACAGTGTGAGTGTTATCATTAATAATTAACAAAATATGTCTACTTTGATCTTAATGCACCAGAAAAAGCTAACAATTGTGACCACAATAGGAAATTTATTTTCCAAATTAAAGTTTTGGTTCTCTCAATTGGAAGACCCAACAATGTGAATATTTTCTATTTTAAAATGATTGAACAGAAAATTACTAATTACTTTTAATTCTGAATGTTTTGAGAAAAAAACAAAATAATAACAGTTTGCAGTTCCTTAAACAAAACATCTAGTAGATAACAAAAGGATTAACTGGTGCATCAGCACTTTATTTATTATTCATTATTTGAGTACATGAAAAAAGGCTTCATGAATAAATCAACATTTTCAATTATGATGTGCAATATTACAAAAATTATAACTAGCTAAGAGTTAGCACACATGGAACTAAATTTATAACATGGACTACCGGTATACTAAAACCAGGTTTGTTCTTAAAATTATTTTCTTGAGGTTAAAAACAAACTTATTTAATTATATATACAGAGCAAACTCCAACTTTGGGCAAATTAAAATAATAAGAATAAAAAAAAGCTTCTAAATTTCTGCAAAACATTTCATATCTGACTTTACACGCGCGCCTAGGTACACAACCGGACTACAGTTTATCATGTGCCTATCAGAAGTAGTTTGGTTTGGGACACTTTCATGTTACTTCAGACTACTTTAGCTGGATATACGAGTATTAGTTTACAGACAAAAAACTTCTTCAACTGAAAGATAGTTTTGCTTAAACTAGAGATTTTGCTTTCAATCAATCTGATATCAATGCAACATGAACTTCAAAACTACAGCTGGACAACATGGATGATCTAAAATTATTTCAATGGGTTTCATCCTGAGACCAACTAGCATTCTTATTTTCTTTATCCCTAGAGTTAATTTTCATGTAATATATCAAACACGAGAGGCAGTGTTTCATCGGGATATCCAAACACCGAGAAGAGAGTTGAAAATACGACGCGCAGCAGAGTATTTTTGACGAAATTCGAGGTGTTTGGATAGCCGATGAAACACTGTCTCGAGTGTTTGATATATCTTCTCAATCGAAACAAAAACTACAGAGTAAACGGAGAAATAAAATCGTAAAAATCTATGCTAATTAAGATCAGGTTTCCAAACCACCGTCACGGTTATAATTTTCTTTGTTTTAACTTGATGAATTATTAATGAGTTGAGAAGTGTATATCGTTATCTAATTTCTCTTTATATTATCAATACGCTGTCAAGCAAACAGGTGATGAGAGTTAAAATGATTATCAAGTAAAGCATATTGTGACTCTTGATGTAACAGCAGATAATCAGAAATTTACACAAATGCTTAAAAAGAAAACTTAAAGGCTGAAAATCAGAAATGATATTTCCAGCTTGCATTTGGTTGATATATGTGAAAGCTGGTTAAAACACAGACAGTTAAGTTGTAATATTTAGCAATGCTAGATAAACGTAAACTGTAACTAAAACAAAAGTCATCTTGATCATATTTGTTCTGGCTGATGGCTTTTAGAAAGTGCAAACAAAATGTAATTTTGGACCTATATTTCTGTTGTAAAAATTTTTTAGTCCTTATTTGAGACACTGATAAATTATTATGTTGTGAGACTAAATTTGAATAAAGTTGACTGAAAAATTCATTGGATACCATCATTTTTCAAGCTGACTGCAAACCAACAAAAACAAAATAATTCTCAATCACTGTATACACAAATGTAATCATGATATAATTTTCTTGTTGGAAAACTACAGTTAATAATGTAAGTTTAAGTTTTTAAATATATATATAAAAAATTGCATCAACATATTACGGTACAAAATTTAACTTAGTTTCAAGGTTCTAATTAGGAAAAATATTTGTTTAAAAGTCCTGATCTCTGGCTTTAGCTCTCCAACCACTTACGTTAATAATACTAACCTGTACTAGAATCTTCATTTTTGTGCTTATCAGCACCCACAGTTTCATGATTGCAGGTACTTGTTACAAAAGTATTGTACCTGCTATATTTGCTTGTGTAATGATCTTTGGAGGGATGCTCCAATAAGTTATAAATTCTTGAAAATGTACTCATTATGCTGTTGTAAGCATTAGGTTTAGGCTTTTTTGAGTAGGCCATCATAGTTAATCAAGAAATACTACCCAACATGTAAGTACTAATCCCTTCTTACACTGTTATGAAGTGCTGACGTATAGTTACCATGTACACTAAAACTTGTGAGTTTAACTTTAGTTACTGATATGGTTGCCATGAGATCTAGATAAAGTCAATTAAATATTGATAACTTTACTGACTTCAAGATTAAAATAATAATTAGCTAAAGCTTGAAACAACCTACACTGTTAGAGTACACAGTGTAATTTATTCAGCTGGAGAGCAGACAAACATTGAATTTTTGATAAAACAACAAACTGAACTTTATTGACTTCATGTTGAGAATACCATGAATTTCTGCATATTGACCTCAAAGACTTGTCAGCAGGATGTAGTAGCCTTTGTTCTTTGATGTGCTAAATTATACAGAATTGGCAACCTGGTCTTGGATAGCTTGCATTAGTGGAAGACTGGAAGAGACCACGCTGTTTTATAGTTTACTAAAATTTCTATTAAAATTGAGATCACTTAAAAAGTCCATTAAGATGTAGGTCATTCAGAAAAAAAAAACAAAGTAACAAAAAAGACAGCTTAAATCAATTTATCTCCAGGAAAATGAGCCCAATAACTGCCTTGAATTAAAACAGTTTTCTCCAAAAGTGTGACCATCCAAAAGATTTGAGACAGGTAAAAATCCTTAAGCCATAAATTTAAATGACAATGATGTATAAAATGGAACTGTAACACCATGTAAAATACTAATCAAAATACCGGTATTATAATAACTTACTCGTCAGCTTAGTGAGTCAGTTCAGTGAAAATGAGGGACTTCATGTAATACTTACAGTCATAACTTTTACATTAAAATTAAAGATATTGCAAACAATATAATGCTCAGCTATTAGCTCACAAATTATACAAAGAAAGAATGCAATATAAAGAAAGAAAGCAAAAAAAGTTTTGATTTTTTTTTTGCCATGGAGAAACCTATTTGTATCTGCAAATTAAAATACCGATTACTTGACATATAGACATGTTTGGCAATATTTTATAGTGTAAATAACATTAGGGCTAAACAAGGGAATTGTGCACTGACCCAAAGTCACTGCAGTATCAATCAATATATTTTATACATGAACATTCTAAGTACAACTGTATGTGTAATTTTAATATTATTATTAATTTTATACATACAATAGTTACGTTACCCACATGTACAGTTAAGCACATTTTCCAAAGTTCTTCCAAACATTTTTAATTATTCAATCTCGTGAAGTGTTTGTTAGCATGCAAGTTTTCAAATTATATTAAGTTTCAATCTAAAATTAAGATATCTATTTATCAGAAATTAATTTTTATATATTTAACTTATTTCAATATTACTGTACCACTTGAAATAAATTAACTCACCATCCTCTTCCATGGGTAGGTCAGGCTCTCCTAGCAGTGGTTCCACAACAGGTATTAACCCAGCTTCTGCTTGTTCTTGAGGTCTTTCTTTATCAGGAGTTCTAACTTCTTCTCTTACTACTTCAGCCTGATTGGGTTCCTCATCCTGCTCTGTAATGGTAGGCATTCCTTCTTTGCCAAGACTTTTGCTTGGGCTTCCACCTTCCCCTGGAGAAATTCTAAAGGACAATAATTTGAAATTTTTCCTTTGCTTTTCTTAACGACATTCACGCAAATTTTTTATGTGCATCCTTACTGCACACGTAATTCATGTCGCAACGTCACGCCACGTCATGCACGAGCACACGCGCTGAGAAAACTTTTTAAACACATATAGGGTAGGTAGCTGCTGCGCTAACTTCGTTTGTAGTTTCCTCTCTTAAATGATCGGTGACCCCCACTTTTTTCGGGGTATATAACCTTTTATAATAAATCTCTACCGATTGACAAAAAATGGGCCAAATTTGAATGCTGAAAGTACGTTGTTGTTTTTATTTTCTCTTCTCACGCGCGATCAAATCAGTCACATTTTGCAGTCTTGAATGTGGGCAAATACAGTTCTTTAAGACAAGATTTACCTTAAAGGACCTCAAAAGCAAAACATTTTTGTTTAATAGATCCCCTTGAATAAGCTCAGATAAAAAAAAGTTGGCCTGCATCGATTCATTTAAAATATTTTGTCGCCAGAAGAGAAACCACTGAGGTCATAAAGTCAAAGTGCCTTCTTTCAGATATCGTATCTCGGAAACGAATTCGGTGACCTCCAATTTTTTTACCATTCTCGTACCTCGAGTCTTCGTCCCTTCTGCGCAGGCTTGAAGAAACGAGCGACTCTCGAAACTTCCGCTGGAGGGTCGATGTTGATTGGTTTTTGAAAGACAATGGAAACCACCGGAAGTAACCCAGATTTCCAATATGGCGGAAAGAACACAAGAGAAGTGGCGAACTCTAAATCTTGTCTGTAGATCGATAGATGCTGCAACGATTTAAGAAAACATTCGATTGATCTTAACAGAACAAAAACCAGTAACGAATCAGTTTTAATTCTACTGGAGAGGCTTAGGAGATGGTAGATGAATCATAAATTATATTTTGTGCTTTGGAGCCGACAGGCCTAGGATCGCAGACTGCTCGCGTGAGAGTTTAATGTAATCTCTTCGACGGCGAGGCCGTTATAACCTGCTTCATCGGTTGCTGCAACCGAGCTGCTAGAAGAAGGAGTGCCCAAATTACTTGTCCTACCATGGGGAATATTAATCAACTGTAGCCGCGCGCGCAACCCAAAACTGTGGACTGAGATTTTGATTTGATCTTCACAAATGTATTATATATCCAGCGGTAGGTTTCTACATGCCGTACCTGGCCGTAGTATTTATTTAAAGTTTTATGGACGTAATTTTATTTACAGAGCGAATGGAATAGAATATTGTTCAATGTTATTTTTAGCATTTGCTGTGTGAACGTACATTTTTCTCTACTACCTTGCAAATCACAATGAAAACTGAGTTTACATAATCAGTTATATAAAATTACTGGATTGGTCAGCTAGCTCGACACTGCCAGGCAGTCAAAATCCTTTAACTTAAATTGTAAGTGACTCTCTTGGTAACACCTTTCATAAGGAAACATTAATTCGTTATTTTACCTTTCTTTAAGTTTTGATATTTTGACCATCATTGAAAATGAAAGGACACTATGCCTGACAATCAGTATTTTTGTTTGTGTTGAATCCAAGGGACTAACTGCAGAAAATGATTTAAAAAAATACCTTTGTACCCTGTTGCTTATGACAATGTGATTTTGAAATTCCCAGTACCCTATTTATGATTTTCAATTAGGTTAAAGAACTTACCCTATTGGGTGACACCCCTTGTTAGCTTTATTTGGGGGTATCAAGTATACCCCTCCACTCTGGATCCCCATAGGAGAATGCCTTTATACTAACACTTCCAGTTTAGTTTCAGAGACCTGAGATACCATTCTTAAGCTACTTATGACTGAGGTCACATAATTTTAGTTTACCGGTACTCCAAGTTCATGTTCGAATCAGTGGCGAGAGTGCTCATCCTCCACCAATGTTACCCGGGTTCGATTCCCATACCAAGCCTAATATGTGGGTTTGTTGTTGGTTCTGGTCCTTGCTAGCCTGCGAATACAGCCGCCTCTCACACTCTGATCTGCTTGCTGCGTGAGAGGTGGCTGTATACGCAGGCTAGGTCCTTGCTCCAAGGATTTTTCTCTAGATTCTCGAGTATTCATTCCTCCACAAAAACACCCAACTTTTGCTGCGCTCCACGCGGCAAGCGGATCGGAGCGTGATGGTCAGCTGTATTTACAGGCTACAACACTGCTAAATTCCACTTCAATCTGGAATCAGTGGGATTGGAAGAGCCACTATGTAGAAGATTTTTCATTTTCATGTTTTCATATTATTTATTAATTCCATTCCAAAATTACAAAGATAAATATAAAGCAAAACAAGTAGAAAAGGAAAAATGGAAAAGGGCAAAATATAGCTAGCAAATTTGATGCCCTGGTTAAAATAGCAATAATAATTTACGAAAAAAAAATTAACTTAACATAGGAGAGGAAGAGGTATGAATTAATTAATACTGAGCAAAATAATACTGGTAGAGTGCTTTTTTAAAAATGTTTTCTGGTTGGCAAGTTATGTATAGATAAAGGAAGGTCATTTCAATAGTAACATCCAATAAAAGTGGGGCAAAATTCCCTTATATTTATTGTGGAGAAACCGAGATTTAAATATTGTAAGGATGCACTTCAAGTATCGTAAATTATTATGTTGCTCAGATACCAGAGATAAGGTGTAGAGGATTCCACTGTAAATTCCCATTTTACATGTATGTTGCTATTTGGCTTTTTAAAAATGCCTCCACAAGTATTTTTGGAGTGCACAATATTAACTCAATATTAACTCCTGGTTCAGGGACTGCTGATAAAATACTTCTTTCCATCCCCCCTGCCTCCCAGTCCTCACTGCCTCCTGGAAGTACCCTTTTAATGACACATATAAAAACAAACAGCCCAATATCTATTAAGTCTAATCTGATGCCAAAGGCCACACTGGATCTAGAGAAGGCCCCAGGTCCCCTATGGTCAAAAAAGCCCAAAGGGCCCAAAATTTCCACCCCTCTTCCATTATGATTACCTGTGAATCTGCTGTATAAGGCAGATATTGATATAACAAGGTTGCCACAGCTCAGGAGAGGTTTTCAGGATATGATTCGGCTGGAGAAATAATGTCTTAAAAAAGTTGGGGAATTTTTATCAGAATTAGAGAAAACTGATATTACAAAGAAAAGTCTGGGAAATTTATCCTTAGATAAAATCTACATTCAAGCCTAGTGGCTGATTAGGCCAGAGCTTCTACCCCCTGGATGGGATTCTAATCCGTCGCAGGGTTACCTCCAGCATTAAATTCACTGGTACTCATTTATACACCCAGGTAGAGAGAGCCACTACAAGAGTAAAGTGCCTTGCCCAAGAGTACAATGCAGTACCGTGGCCAGTGCTTGAACCTAGACCGCTCAATCTGGAGTCCAGCTCCTTAATTATTAGGCTACCCTGCCACCCTAAATTTATCCTTAATCAACTTCAATTTTGACAGTTTGACTTGTCAACAACAAATAAAACAAAACAAAAAAAGGAAAGAAAAGAAACAGGCTATCTTTGTGATAGGTGGAAAGGATGACTGTAGGGGATGGTCAGAGGCTGCAATTTTACCTGATTTCTATTTTTTCTTGGTCAGGGAAATTAAGTCTTACCAGGGAATTTATGTCTAAGGTCAAAAGCTAGAGCTGGTCCCAAGGGTGTCCAGCTTGTAACAAAACAATTTAGAAATTTAGTTGAATGGGTGCATCAATGCTTAGTTTGACTCCGCCATGTAGGAGTTAATCAATAAGAAGTACAATCAATAATATCAAAATTATAAAAATATTATTGAAATTGTCTTTTACAGCAGTTTTCACAGCTTTTTGGACCAAAGTTAAGCCTATTACTGGTTGTACATGTTTCAGTATGCTTGTGGATTTGTTTCCCTATTTAATTAAAACACAAAGTAAGCCCTTTTAATTTACATAAGACAAACAGTTTTACTGTTGGCAAACTACAAATTTATACCTGCCAACTTTTTCTGGGTTAAAGGCGTGAGATATTTATTGTGAGAGTGACAGGATTTCCGAAGACGATACGACAATGTCCGAAGTTTTCCAAAGACGTCCGAAGTATTCCGAAGACGTTCCGAACATATCCCGATCCCAGTGCATGGACATGTTTTGCTAAACGCAACCTCGTTCCCGATGCTTTTCTCTGTCAAAACTCTGCGATTTCGGGGAAAGCATCGCCATTTACTCATTTTTCATGGAGCTTTCGTTTCTCACAGTGGTTTGAGTTTTTTTTGGAAAGTGTGTCGTTTGTGGTTGTAATAACTCACATTTTTTCGGCTAGGCGTGAGAAATTGGTTCGTAAGCGTGAGATCGAAGTTTTCAACTCGCAGGCGTGAGACTCACGCCCAAGGCGTGAGAGTTGGCAGGTATACAAATTAACCACCACTCGTCTGCACTGCTTTGTCAATATAATTATTAGGTTTTCAAACAATCTTACAATTTAATTTATAGAAACAGATTTACAGGATTTCCCAAACAATACAGCTATTAAAAATTGTGATACACAGTATGACCATTAAAAACTATAGCTATCTTTAATATCGCCTGTTAAAAAAGCAATCCACATTTTACATACCATGCCAGTCAAAGCAATCTATATGTGTTTCGTCCACAATGTGCAACAGTTAAACCCTCGTATGATTTAAAAACTTATTCTGCCGTTTTCAGGAGCTCTAAATAACAGGGTTTCGAGGTGAGCAAAGATGAGTTGAAAATTCTTCAGGTTCCCCAGTGGCTTTATAGTGTTATAGTGTTGATGAGTTAAAATTTTGTAGAAGACTGCGAGTGACTGCGAACACAATCCATAAATCCGCAAAAGATGCGGTCATTTGGAAAGCAAGAACTTGCCGAAAACGGCTGACAGGACAGGCAAAACATTTCTTTCCAACAGTAATGATCTAAAGGATCTCCAGTTGCTTGCCGTTCAGTAGAATCTCTCCTGAGGTTTTATCTTTCCTCCACTTCAGACGCCATCTTTCTTTTTAGCGGTCAGGCATGCGCAATTCAACCGGAAGTCCGATATTTTCGGACTTCCAATCGGAACATTCCAGGGTCGCTCGTTTCCTGACCGCGGGTCAAAGGGAACGAAGACCCTGGGTACGAGGATGTTTTTTTACATTTCTGACGTGAGTAACTCGTAAACTAGAAGTGGTGAAAGTTTAAGAAAATTGCAATGTTAGAAGATTTTCGTGCGAACATCCTTAAAATAAAAATATAATGCTTGGTCGAAAATTTTTGAATATCAAATTCAATATATATGCTTTCCTTCAGCTTTCCAAAATCAAAAAGGCTTAATAATATATGTCAGTGGTGGGTCTGTTTAAATTTATTAACTTTTATTTTAATTTATTAAGTTGCTAATATAATTTAATATAAACATTGCAGAACAATTTAGGTTTCTGGGAAACTGCTCACCTACCCCTCCCCAAACCTAACATTTTGCCCAAAGCGATAAGTAAGGGTTAATGTTAGGTTTGGGGAGGGGTAGGTGAGCAGTTTCCCAGAAACCTAAATTGATCCAACATTGCAATGTTTTACATACCTTGGTAAGATTAGAGTGTTACTAGTATGTGGCCGTGGACTAACAGGTTCTGACAAAACAGAGTCTGCAGTTCCAGGTCGCTGCAAGTTTAAAATATTTACAATGTAAATAAGCTGCTGCATAATTATGCTCTCCAAGAAGATACGCATTGTGGCAGACTGGCTAATGCTCTGTATGCACTCTGTCCAGAGCATAAATTCTGATCTGGTCTTGTATAGCTTAAAGTTACTTAATTTTTTTTATCCAGAGATTGCAGAAGCAAGTGGCTTATCCATGGTGGTGCTTAACTGCAGTTTCTGTAGCAAGAAGTGGCTCATTTTTATTATTACTCCCACAAGATCTAAATGGGTTACTACAACCCTCAGCACTTTGTCAGTTTACCTACAGTTAGCCATTACCCACTTAAATTAATTTTATTGTGAAAAAGGCACAACCACAATAACCCTGACCAGGGCTCAAACCGAGGTGGTCTGATCCTGTGTCCAGCACACTAGCCATTTGCTCCCCACGCCTCTGACAAAGGATGGTTTTGGTCACTGGCCTCAAACTGTGAATTTACCTTAAGGCTCTCTGAGCTAATTAGGCAATATGTATCCAGATGCATTGTGTTTGTTAAAGACTTAAATGAAAGTTTAATTATCCTGGCTAAAGCATATACAGTTTCTCACACACCACTGGAAGCCCAGGCCCCAGCAGTGTGTGAGAAAAACATTTTCCACTTATTTTGTTCCACTCAGCCAGTAGAAAATCACTCTTAATCAGCATATAAACACTATACATGAATATTTGTCCTAATTAACTAAGTAAAACTTTAAAGCATAAATATGTACCAGTCAAATCCAAGAAAAATGACCCCCCCTCTCTCTGCATACCCCAGGCGTTTGCCCGGGGGGGGGGGAGGGGGTACTCAACAAAGTTTTGTACGGGGAGGCTCCGCCCCAAGCTCCTACCCCTTACCCTTTTATATACCATTTTGCCAGAAATTGTACCCCTTTCGTATACCTTTTCATGAAAAAAGGTACCCCTTTCATATACCTGAAAGTCATGGCATAGACTTAAAAGACAACGTTTTCTTTTCATTTTCAATAGCGCTTCATAAACTGAAATTATACAGCCATAAATTGCATCTGCTCGAAATATTTTTATTAAAAGGCCCTTTCAAAAACCTAAATGACTGATTTCCATACCCTTTCGTATACCTAAACTCGTGAAATCCCTACCCTTTTATATACCTGGAGCCTGAAAAAGGTACCTCTTTCGGGCGGAGCCTCCCCGTATAGGCCATTATAGAGAGTACCCCCCCCCCCGGGGGGCGTTTGATTTGAGGTAAGCTCTCTTGGATTTGACTGATACATAAGGAATGCAGTTCATGCATAAGTTAATCTAATCCTGCAATATATTAGCACGTAGAGGTACTTACATTAGACAATGCATGAACCAAGCTACCAGAGCCATCCATACTCCTTAAGAACTCTTTATAGAATTTCATTTTCACTTTGGACTCCCTAATTGACAACCGTCCAATCCCAGCAAAGTGAAACTCGACATTTCGTTTTGCTTGTACAGATCTGCTCAGAGCCTGGAGAACTTCTTTCACGCAACTTTCTACAGTGTCTCTGTTAAATGGAGTCTCATTTGAAAGCGCAGCAAAATTAAGCTGGACCACTGGAATTTGACCTACAAAGATAAATATTTACAAAACAATTAATGTTACGTTAAGAGCATAAAGGACACATTTAGTTGTTAGTTGTGTATACAAATATATGACCTCATCTTAATATGCTGCTGACTAAGGCAGTTAAGGCAATTTATAGTAGGCTATGGAGAATACAGGAATTGGAACTTGAGATCTTGTAAAAGATTGATTTAAAAATTAAAATATACCAAGCAGAGAAAGCTGTTGTAAATAATTTTCAAATGGCCTAATAAACAATAAACGCTAGGCCAGGATTCAGAATTTTGGGGTTAAAACAAGAAAAATAGTAATTATATTAAATACTACCTTATTGTTACTTAATTTCGCGGGAATTAATTTTCGCGATTTTCAAAAAATCGCGAAATTAAAGACCCGCGAAAATTAATTTTAAACGGTTTCTATTGTATTTTTTATGCTAATTACGTCTTTTAGGCCAAATCGCGAAAATTAAGTCTCGCGAAATATTCCTGTTTTATTTTCGCGAAATTAAGTACCCGCGAAAATAAATAACAATAAGGTTTTTCTTGATATATATACTGGCTGTGTCTTATTCTTGTAGTGATCAGGGCAGTTAAAGAAGTAACAATAAATTTTTCACAGAACACATCTGTTTCTTGTACACAATCAACTTCCCTTATCAAGCTACTAATGACTTTCTAACTCAAGCGCAGCAGAACATTAATCACCTCGGTAACACCTGCAGTGCTCACAAAGAAATGAATAGAATAGTGGCTATTGTTATAATTAGTTTACCTGTAGTGTGATGTTTGGTGGAATTAAGAGCATGAGTCATCGCAAACTTCTCCGACAGTATAAAAACCGGTCTCTGAATCTGAATGTATTTATTATTTCCAACATCCAGCTTTTTCTGCGAGTAGGTGAAGATACCAAGCCCTGGAACACACACCCCCTGTAAGAAAAGTTAAGACACTCAGTGAGTGTTTACCGCTTCACTTATAAACAATGAGATATTGGAATTTAAAACTTCAAACAAGACACCGAGGATCGTGTAAGTTGTACATGATCGCCGATAGTTATTTGATTAAAAAGATCTACAGTAGCGATAATAAAATTTTCCCGAGACATAAATAAACGCGCGAAGCTCGCGGTAGAAGAAACATTCCATTGCACGTGCGTGAAAAGAAATTTTAGAACACGATTGAATTCACTGACCTTTTGAAGCGCCATTTGTCTTTCGATGAATCTAGAGACGTTGTCCCACACATTCACTATATCTAGAACATGGCACATTAAACAAATTAAAACGACTTAACAAAACAATATACACGAGAAAAGGCAACCGACAAGGACTCGACTATGTGTGAGTACTTGGGTTCTTTAATTAACTTACCTTCTTCGGTCAGCTTCGGTATCGCTGAAAACCGATTTTTCCTTGCCTCCGATACCAGTCCATACATTACCTCAGCCATTTCGGCCTAACTTCCCGACTTTTGTCACTAAAAGCGATAAGTTTTTATCTCAAAACATCTGCTTACCGGGAACAAACGCGCTTCGATAAGTGACTTCGATTGCGGTACATAATCGTTTCTATGACGACACACGGCGCACCGCAAAATGGCCAGCGGCAACAGTTTTACAGCCTAGTGCCAGGTTTCCTCGGTCTGTTCAGGAATCATTGGAATGTTGATAAAAACCGCGAGGAATCCAGCCGGAGGGAAATGGTAAAAAAAAAAAACTCTCTCCGTACGATAAAACGTCCGAAAAAAGCAAACAATAAAAAAGACTGGAAAACAAAGCTTTATTCATTCTTTTTTACATAAAATTATTCAACATCCTCAATTAAAACATTTATTGCACAATTCTCATTTCAAATTCTTTCTACGAGAATTAGAAATGGTTCGTTTCTTACTCCTCATGTGTTACATGTGTTACTCCTCATTCGTTTCAACATCCTCAATTAAAACATTTATTGCACAATTCTTATTTCAAATTCTTTCTACGAGAATTAGAAATGGTTCGTTTCTTACTCCTCATGTGGGAACACTCCGAAGGAAGTTGAATAGCCCTCTTTAAAACTTGAGCAGTAGCTTTGAATTCTACCGTGAATTTGATGCATCCTGCAGTCATTCTGGAAAAATACAAAAAACAGAATCTAGAATTAACATCAGCTTTGAAATAACAATACCAGTGTCAGAGATTTTGCTTCCCGATCCTCCAAATCGAAGCGAAATACTAGTACCTGTTGTGAATTTGGAGCCATCGTCCCATCCTACTTTTCCTCTGCTATTTTTCTTAAACACCAGCCTGCGACACTTTTACTATCCATGCTGCGACCAGGCTCACGTTTGGGAAAACAAGAATGAGTCGGCAAGCGAGGGAGGCGGCAGGGAGCCAGCGAACTAGGCTTCGCTCGCGACTTTACAGGAAGCGCCCAACTGAGCTTCGGTCGAGGACTTGTTCTCGCCGCTTCGCCACTCGCGCGTGTATTCTCAAACGTGAGCCTGCTCGCAGGCTACAGGTATAGTGGCAGGTAAAACTGAAAAAAACAGTGCAACGTCCATTATATCAACAGACAGAATGAATAGACTGTAGCCAGGAAGAAAAGGCGGTCATAAAAGTGCATCTTGGAGCAGAAGAGATAAAGACCTCCTCTTGTAAGCTAATTCATCATTTTTGACATCAGACTTTATTAAACACTGTCAAAAAAGCACTGATATAGGGATGGGTGGATTATTTTATCACTCCAGAAGGTAAGAGATAAACAAGCGTATGGAACATATTTCTTCTATCTGGTGCATTGTTAGGCTCGATTTCCAGCCGCTTTTTCGGGAAAATGAGCCCGCGGTCATCCTCCCCTCGGGGAGGAACGAAGACCGGACCCGAGAATACGGCGGAAATCGAGCCTAGCGCATTGTTAACCATTTAAAATCACTGTTTGTATACGCTACACAGTCGCTCAAAATTTCTTAGAAATAAACAATGCACAGTAACTGACCTTTGGACCAAAAAATTCAGAGGCATCTTCACCAGGCGATGGAGGGTCTACAGGACCAAGCCCCGAATAGCCTGTTGGAAGGTAAAAATACTTATGTAAGGAAAGATTCCATCTTTTAATGCTCTGGCGTTCATTAAAAGGAAAGTCATCTTTTTACTCCGAAAAAAAATTCCGAATAGGGCCGTCTTATATTGAATTGGAATCGCGGATGCATCGGATCGAGTAGTATAGAGGGAGTCACACAAATACCACCTCGAATTAGACGCTTTTATCGCAGCTGGAGTTCGTTTTTTAGCAAGTTTTAATGAGTCACGGTAAATTCCCCGACTTTGTTTACCCACGCGGAAAAAACAAAATTTGCATACCATGTTCAGGCAAGCCCTTGACATGTTCAAACAAGCCCGTGACTGTCACGTCACGCGACGCTTTTTTGACAGGTGGCGATGAGTCATGATATTACAACGTCTAAAAATATTA
>NC_135763.1:3382322-3417322 GCF_052425735.1 Oculina patagonica
CGTGACGTGACAGTCACGGGCTTGTTTGAACATGTCAAGGGCTTGCCTGAACATGGTATGCAAATTTTGTTTTTTCCGCGTGGGTAAACAAAGTCGGGGAATTTACCGTGACTCATTAAAACTTGCTAAAAAACGAACTCCAGCTGCGATAAAAGCGTCTAATTCGAGGTGGTATTTGTGTGACTCCCTCTATACTACTGATCGTCATTCACACTCGCCGATTACTTATTGCGCCGGACAAATCGGGTTGATGAGTGCGTATGTGTAAATTAGAATTAATGGGACAATTCAACAATCCAACTCGTCGTTCATAGGCTCATGTACACCCTATAATTTGTCATCCCGATTTGACCCAAATTCAACAAGAAAATGAGTGCACGGAGAAAAATCGATCCCATTTATAAAACAGTTGTTGCACTGCAACCGATTTTCATCCTCGCGATTCAAATAAAGCATAGTGGGTTAATTAGCCTTAACACGATAACGAGTTGTCTCACGATATATTAAAGTTTTTTAAATGCCGAAAAATATCGTCAAATCGAAAAAGAAAAAACGCCAATTACGACGGCTTCGAACCGAAACATTTTAAGTTACCAGACTGACGGGTTGACAACCAGGGGTCCTGTAGTCGTGGGAGGGGGGAGGGGTGTCCTACAATAGCAATTTTACGGTATTACCGTATTTCCATTTGACAGAGTCCTCGTATAGTACGATAGCTACAACAGCATCTTCTTCCGATACCTTAAAATAAAAAGAAATACAGCCTTTCTGTGGTTAAAATTCAAGATTTCAGGAAAGCTTGGGAAAGTTCGAAGTCATAAGATTTAAAATATACTAAGCGTAAACAGCTAATCGTCCCACTGTTACTTTATTATTTGCATTTCAAAAAATGATAATTATACTTCTGTACAAGTAAAATACTAATCTTTTCAGTAATTAAAATTGCTTTGCTAACAACATTTTATACTTTGGAGGACAAGAATTTACATTACTGCAGTTCACTAGTCATTAAAATTTCCGTTCAAACATCATCAATCCAAAATCACGGAAGAATTCCACCGGTTTTAAACCGATCGTCTCTTCCAGAAGCTTCTTGCCCCACTTAGTGTGACGCTCCTTGTGAAAAGTGGAGAAGATGAAATCCCCTTTCACTTGCTCACATGCGCTCCTCAGCTGCTGAACAACGTGCACTTGGAACATGATTGGGTCTTCTGTGTAAATGGATGCCACCCAGTGCATGTGCTGTACTCGGGGCGAGCGCCGACCATGAGCGAATGACTTCGGTAACTGACCACGAGAGCAATCGTCCGCATCTCGGTCCGAAAAAACGCAGTCGACGTCTTCAAAAATGCAATCGATATTGGATCGGAGAGCTTCGAAAGGTTCCCAGTCGACGATGATCGTACGCCCAGGAAACATGTTTGCCACTGAATCGCTCAGAATGGAATTGTACAGAAACATTCTCGTACATGGTTTGACATTCACGTCAAAATTGCCCGCCACCTCCTCGAGATGCTGTGGATTCAAAGTTTCCCTGTTGACGTAAAAGGCCAAAATGTCGCGCTCACACAAGCCAGTGTCGCCGTACTTCTTCTGAATGGCAAGTCGTTCGATGTTGTCGGACTTGGTAGTGAAGCGTTCTCTGCAAACCCTGGGATACTCGCGTCGTATGTGCTCGTGAATGGCGTCGATCAATCGAGTGCTCAAGCCCAATCCTCGGAATCTGGGATGAATTCGCAGGCCCTGGCTGATAAACGTCTTGCCTTGGTCCACGATGTGAATAGCTCTCAGCCCGACGAGCTTTTCTCCATACTGAGCGACAAAAATCGTGCGATTCGGCTTGGCCAGCCACTGGTGAAAAACACACGGGAAGTAATCATGGCCGCTGTAAATTCCTTCCGACATCTCCAGCACGGCTGCAAAGTCAGTCGCCACCGCTTTTCGAATAGTTATTTCCTTCATGATTCGTTTCCCCGAGCGCTATGCAGAAAGGCTTCGTCGTTTTGAGTTGGTAGTGTGTGAAAATGCAAGGAACCTTTTTCCAAAACATATTTAAATTCTAACTCGTGTGAAAAAGTAACTATTATTGGGAGCAAAGGCAGGTGACTGGAACGAAAAACGTTACTTCCAACAAAAGAAAGTTTAATTTTAGCAGTTTTTAACAATGCATACTGATCGTTTTGTAATTCCAAATAATTGAACTTTAATCCCGCATCATGTCAAAAATGAACAATATACGAAAACGAAGTCAAAACAACGAGTCCTGGTAAAAATGATAATAATAAGTTAAAAGTTAGAAAAAGAAGGCTATTTTCTTGCAAGGAACAGTTACTTTTTTTTTTCGAAAAATCAAAAATAGATATAAATCAAAAACTCTATTTTTTTGTCGGCTAGCTGTCGGCGTATCCGAAACCTCAAAATCAGTTTTATTACAATTGAATTGAAAACATTATTCACCGGGCGTCTGCTTCGTCTTGGTGGGAGATCGCTTTTTTAAACTGAATTTTCTTGAGTTTTCTTGAAGCAGAACCCACACACAACAGAACCCGCGACTATATTAATTATATCGACTATTTGTTTCGACACGATTTGAGTAATCGCGGAACGAAAAACAGCAATTTTTACCGAAATTATTTATGCATGCCGCTTAGCAGGTATTTAAAATACAATGGTTGTGTTTATGAACGGTTAAGAAGATACTTTGTTTTGATTCGCACTCCAACGTACAAACAGACGGCTAGTTCTCACGAATTGCTTCTCAGTCCAAAAACTGCGATTTATAATCGTTTTCGACCATTTTATAACTGATTCAAGCGCATCAACTATCAGTAGATTAAAATACATGGTATATATTTTAACAAATTGGAAAAAAGCAATGCGAATCTTAGCTACCGTTTATCGGCGTTGAAAACTCTTGACTGTGTTAAGCCTATGTATTTTCTATATCTATTATTTGACTCTGAATTAGCGACTCATGATCAGCCTCATTCTCACCAAACCTATAAAACGAGAATCACCAGTTTACCAACACTTCGAAACTCCAACTTCGATCTAGAAACAGTAGATGAAGTAACACTCTGTGGACATGCCACTGTAAATTCATATTTATTATTTAGTTTCGTTAAACTGTTTCAAAAACCTGAAAATAGCCAAAACAATACTGTAAATCGCTTGCTTTGCATCATTAATAGTCAATGAGCAGCTGATTTGTGCCAATTGATTTTAACCCACGCTCACCTAAACAGCCTTAAACGTGTCTTAAAAGTGCTTTTGGTGCCAATTCAGCACAAGTCACGTGTAAAACGTCAACTTTCTTTTAATAAAATACTGTAAAATATAAAACAGTGTCATTTTACTTGTCGAATAAAAGGTTTCTTGCTTATAAACGGAATGGTATTTACAATATAATCCGTCGAAAAATAATGAGAAGCAGCAAATCCCAGGCGACTTAAATTATATACAAATTCAGTAAATATAGAAACAAAGCCACCCACATAACAGAAAGTACACTCAAGTGAACGGTACTGAATCGTTCTCGTGTACATGTTTCCTTTTTGGTCAATTCCGGACTTTATGAAATTATTCAGTCAACGGATTTATGAGGACTGGGATGTCCTCATTATGTTCAAAGCTTGACTCGGGAAATCAGCGGCTGCACGAGCTCTGAGGCCATTGTATACTGTTTATAAAATTAATACGCATTTTCCCGCCTCCAAACGCTTATTTGTGTCATCAATGACATACTGTTGACGCACCAAATGCTCTTTTTAGAACTAAAATGTGACTTCTATACTATTCTTTATTTTCTATTTATAATTCATTGGAAAATAAATGTTAAGCTCGGATCCAACGTAAACGTCATATGTATAAATTAGTCCAAACAAAATTGTGCCAACAATGCGATTACATCTGTTGTTTCTATTGACTTGCCTTAGGAAATCTAACGCGAAGGACGGAGCGCGTGAAAACTTGACTTCTTAGGTAGTTTTATTCACAAGAAAAACAATCACATTAAATTCTTATTTATTTTTTGTTAGGCTTTTGAAGAATCAAAATAATCACAAACCTACGCACTGGACATGTTTGGAGTTTAATGGACAAGTCTACTGAATATCAAAAAGGGCTCTAGACATCGCTGGAAAGTTCACTTACCAATTAATCGACACAACGGGCACGAACAACAGTAAAATATAATCAGTCGGCTAATGTTTAATACATTACCCACCCATATTACACACAGTTCAAATATGATCCATTTTATATACAGTAAATGACAACGTTTCAAAACCTAGAGTTTTCCAAGTTAGTCCAGGAATGTTATTAAAAAAAATGGTGTTTACTTACCTCTGATCTGAGTGCTAACTTGGCATGAGCGATAGCCAGGCTGGTTCTAAAAAATAAAGCACGCTTGTTGTACAAACAAAAGGTTACAACTGTTTTGTGATTCACGATCTGAAACGACATTACTGAGAAAACAATAAAATAATAAATAATTACACTAGGCGTAATACAGGTCCAATTCAATGAGAGTTGTATTCTACTGTAGTTTACTTTAAAGATCTGAGGAAGCACAAGCGAGCAGATGCAAATAGACTTACAGAGTCTGTAGTGCAGAAGCTGCAAAGTCTGAGCCTCCTGTTGAATGAGAGTTTCTGGTTCGCCTGCTTGCTAGGTAATAACCTTGAATAAGATCTTGTGCTGCCGCGGTCAGGCTAACATGTTGACGTCCAGCATAGTGAAGGAACTAAAAATGGATACACATTACTAATTCATGTTACATACTAACATTAATGAGCCTACGACGAGGAAGGGGGAGGGGCGTACAAAATCCAGTGGTAATGCACTGAATGTCTGGTGTCGTCTTTAAGAGTAAAGGGGAATTGGTAAAGAATGACGATTAGGGGTTCACAAATCATCACGTGTGTTTCATCAAACACAAGCTCCAATAAAATACCGTACAAGTAATTTTTCCCTCTAGGTAGAACCCTGTTGTTGTACTTGAATAAATATGAAGATCATACCAAAACCACGAGTTCTCGTCTAATTTTGTATAGTAAACTGACTATACCTGGCTCATTTCCTCATCACTGATGTATAACGATGTTTCGTCTTCTATGTACTCCATCGCTTTCCTTAACACCTCCTCACTCACGGACTCATCAGAGTTGTCGACATGTTCGACTGATCCACTCAAGTTAATCACTAGCGAAAACTGGCTACAGATATAAAATATCCAGACAACACGAGTTTTAAAAAGCATGGGAGTTGTTCTGCTGCTTACACGTAACATTTAAACTGGGGTACATCCACGTACTATCAGACAGCTATCTTTAGAAGATAAAACGTCACGTCAAAGACAAGGGAAGGCACTTACTCTACAAAGGCTCTTGGCAAAGTGGAACAGTCCTACAAAGAAGCGCATGTTGGTAAAAAGAACTATCAAAAGCGACTGAACCGTTTATATGTTAAAGAATTGAATAAGCACATTTGTAAGCACCTTTAGGGATAATAATATACCTTAATTGTGTGACCTGGGTTTAACACAGGATCAAACACTGCTTGGTGTCCAGTTTTCTGTGTTGGTTCAGAACACGCCCAAACACTGCAGCATAGTGGCACGGACAGCTGGTGACCTTGGCAGGCCCAATACTTCTCTGGTACCTTCACCGTTATGGAGCCATTCTCTAAGGCTTAGAAGGAGCAAATGCAAATACATTCACTGATGAGCCTTTATCGCGTCGCTTACTGATCTTAAAATAGGAAGGTTTGGTCTAAGCATAAGTTTGCAGGTCACCATCCCTTAAGAGTGAGATATTATAGCAGTTTGTGTATTTGACCTCCATGTATGTCTTCGCAAGCAAGACTTGCCTTCTTCCATGCAAATTGGTCTTTTGGGGGAATTAAGAAATGCGCATCAGACTTATGTAAAAGACTGGGTAAAGTACATAGGTAGTTAGCTAGAAACAGAACCCCTCAAGCAAGCCTGTTGTTGTTATATCGTGTTTAAATAAAGGATGTTGTTGTTGTTGTTGTTGTAATGATTCAAAATATTTACATTAAGTGATGAGAGGCAGTTCAGTATGAAGATTACTTTTTGACACGATACTTACCATGAATGCAACAGTAACAGTTAATATTTCAAGAAGGTAAATGAAGCTGAATGCAAGTAATCAATACCATTTTGAAGTTTGTCCTTTTGATCCTTTTTTAGAGGAGCTGCATTTGGAATAACACAGATACCATCAGTTGCCAAAGAAACACATCCAGCTGCAACAATAACATTAAAGCAAAAATACGACATCAGTGCGACTGTGAGGGTGGAACCTCAAACCTTTGAATCCAAATTCAATCTAACACACTTACTCTTTGGCAGTAACACCTCCATACAAGATGTTTTACTAAGTTGAACAACAACAACACTATTTTACACAATCATGTTATATACAATACTACTACAACATCACTGTAACAGTGATGTTGTAGTAGTCTGTTTATATCAATAATCTCCTTGTAAGCGTCTAACTTAGATGACAAATACTTGGATCAAATAGCTCCTGAATATGGTTCAAACAACATGTGCAGTGGGGCCCCACCTTGTCACGACCCCGTTGATACAACCAGCCCGTTATTATGGCCTTTATTTTTGGTCCGAGTAAAAGTTCAGTCTATTTTTTTTTTTTTTTAATAATGCAACTTTATTTACACGTAACACTAATTACATAGGTACTACAGATTAAAGATAAATAGATATATTCTGAAAACCTCTGATATGACAACCTCATTGATGTGACCAACCGCCAGCTTTTGGGGTATCCAACCTTTATTTGTTTTTGTTTTGTTGTTTTTTTTTATAAATTTTTCCTATTAATACGACCACTTGAAAAAGAAAACTAATGACTAACCATTAACCATGCAAGTGTCAGAGCCAAAAGGATCGCGACAACAAGATGGAAACAAATCACTGATGGGCGAGTAAACAAGCATTCTCTTTGCAAACGACGCTCCATACAACAAAAGCCGTTGAATCCTGAGAAGATCATCAGCAATAACAAGCAAGTGAAGGTTTTTGGAGTGAGCTTGTTTAGCATCCTCAGGGGAGTGAAGCAGCAGCAGGCACATCAGCATGAACATCTTCAGTTGAAAGAATGTACCAGGAGGTGTCACAGAGCCTGTACATAAACAACCATCAAACATGAGACACTTTTTACATTCTAAAAGCATAACAGAATGCGTTTAGAAATGGTTTTATGCTGATCTATTTGTATGTGATTTCCCTTATCATTGCTTTATGAGTCATTTGTAAGTTTGACAAATCCATCAACTAGGACGGAATTGAAACAACAATACAAAGAAAAGTTTTTTTCCACAGTCAATTATGATCTTCTGTTTTAACTTAAAATGTTTTAAAAAACCAAGTCTCATTCAGACCACCTACATGTAGAAACCTGAAATTGGGCATTTAGATCACAGCCTTAAAAACAATCTTTCTTCTACCAAGCTTTTGTATGAGATCATCACAAGATAGTCTACCTCCAAAGCAGTAAGCTAGACTGGCAACAAAACTCCAAGGTGAGTCCTCTCTGTCTAAATAGTAAACAGTAAACAAAAATATATAATACGCTAAATGACTGGTCCCGAGGGAAACAGCTGTTTTTCCCCCATTTTCCAGTTTACATGAAAAATATGTTCTCACTTCGGTCCTCCCGTTACGATCTACGTGGCAATAACATTTTGTCCCTTTGTAAGCCTAGAACAACAAGCTTTGGCCTCAGTTCTTTTTCCTACTACTCAGCTACACAATGGAATACGTTACCTGACTGTCTAAGAACATGTGACTTTACAGAGTTTAAAAGGAACATTCAGGGAATGACTTTTGTTTAGTTACATTTACTATTTTTTTTTTCACATTTTGCATTTTACATTTTTTTATATTATTATTATTTATTTTTCTCGAAGATATTAGCTACAATATAAATATTATATTTAAAGCTACTCTAAAATTCGAGATGAAATAAAGTCTATGTATGTATGTATGTATGTATGTATGTAATTTCGTTTCCCGAGAATCTCAATGTTTCCCTCAGCTCCACCTCAGGAAACATTGAGATTCTCGGGAAACAAAATTAACTGGTTTCCCGAGGGACCAGTCATCAAGTTGGCACAAATTGAAGTTAGCACAATGAAGACTAAGAAAAACGGTGAGCAGCAGTGCACTTTTACACTCTGATGTCATAGATTTTGCAGTGTTGCCCCTCAGAAACTTTTGGCGGGAAACAGTTTTATTGTTAGATATCATGTGACCTCAAAGTAGCAAACAACAGCGTACACTGTCACTGTTGGGGAAAATTTTCCAGCTATATAACAGCTAGCATCCTAACCTGCAGCTACAACCCTTAAAAACATGTTATCACTTCTAACATTACCTTTATATAGCATCTCTATTCTCTCTGGCAAATTGGATGGCAGTAGACTGAGGAATGGACTAGGATTAATCTATGAGGTAAAAAGAGAGTTTCACAACACCTTTAAAGCTAAATTAGGCAAGTATAATTAAAGCTCCACTATTTAATTTAGAAGTTATTGCATCAAGACAAAACTATCAATATTTAGTACTGAAATCTCATTTTATACCTGCCAACTTCTTCTCAGAAACCACCGCAGCCAACACAATAATAAAGTAATTATAATTATTAGTGCAAGGAAATATCCATTTATTTTTTCTTACCTTCTCTATGTTATTTGCCTGTGAAGACATACATAATTGAATTAGTTGCTTAAATAAATTATCTCAAACAAGAGCTAAATGTCCACTGCAGGTGATTTTAGTGCTGGTTTACTACAGTACTGTTCAAAGAAGTACAAATATGGGTACTTGGTAAATAACACTTTTATTAAAACTAAAATCAATTCTATTGATGAACTACAGAAACAAAACCTTTATTAAAGTGTCTAGGGGGGGGGGGGGGGTGTTTATGAGATGCTCTACAATGAGTTCCATAACCTTATCAAAGCTTGAGATATAGAAATAAGGGGTCACCAATTTTACATTCACCATTGAAATTTTATGGTACTGTATTCAACAAAACAAGATATTGAACCAGCGAATTAACATGAGCCGGATGCTAAATATATTTATATTACCATATTTACTATACAAGTAGATAATTAGGGAGGCAGTCCTCAACATCTTACCTCAAAGACTGGAGTACACTGAAAGTGCACAGAAGTTTCCTGAATTTCACAGGAAGGTAAAACAACAAATGAAAAGTAGCAGCCAATCTGAACTTCCTTGATAAGTTCATCTTTCCCAGGAGATAATTAAAAAGAGCAAAGTTAGTACTTATCCTCATCGGGCCCATGAGGACTCTTGAGGCCGGGAGCAAAGTAAGTAGAGAATAGAAAAGAGAAAACAAAACACAACTGTCAGTTACACTGACAAAAAATGTAAATCAAAGAAAAAAGTCAATGCAGTAGTTAATGAGACTTTTCAAAACAGTGCATTTTACAAAATAATGACAGAAAACATTTAAGTTCTCTTCACCTCGGACATAGATTGGGATAGCTTGGTAGAATTGTCCATCATCTGAGTTGATCCACAGCTTCTTGTCTACTGTCGAGGGAGATATTACTTGAACAATGCACTTATCTGACAACAAAACAAAAACATTGTAGTGACTGTTTATTAAACACGATGTGACCACATTCTAAATTTAAAGATTATCTTGCTAGTCAACACCAGAAATTTACACTGAGACATGCAGTGGCGGTAGCAAGAAAAATAATAGAACTTACACTCGTCTGGCAACAATTTTCTAAGCTAAGGTTTCTAATAACGGTTTAACTTGACAGTTACCTGCTAAAGTACGGCAAGTGACATCTTCAATAAGAGAGCATCCACAATATCTGCACACAAAATCACTTCTAACAAATGCAATAGTGAATAATAAAATGCATTAACATTGCCATTTATCCAGTCCACTGGCTTTAGTCTTAAGAGTAAGAAAAAGACTCTCAAATCAAAAAACCCTGGCCTGTGGCTCTTTCTCTCCTTTTAATACAACCTTCAGGTTTAAGAGTTTGAATTTTAAGTTAACTGACTAAAATATTTTTCTTCACTGCTTACTTATAAAAAAGCTCTAGAAGAACTGTAAGTATACAAGTCAGGAACATAAATTGGAAGGTGTCTTATTTTCTCATTGTCTAGAATAAACTTGCTTGCATCAATCAGTGTTGATGCAAGAACTTAATGGAAAAGGTTTTTCTTTAGATCTCATATATCCAACTTACCTTACAGTTACATTCTCAGTTTTTCCAGCCAAATGAACTCTGATATAACAATATTTAGAGGAACCAAAGCAGTCAGATAGAGGACAATAAAATCTTGCACTCTGGCTAAAAAAACAAGACATAGATTCTGTCAAAACTACACTCATTTTTTTTTTCAATACTAGGATGTATTGTCAGTACAGGTTATCTGCTACATGATAATATCTGCTGTAAAGATAGCTTGTTATTAATGAATGACCTTGTGTATTGCTACTCCTCTTGGATGGCCAGGGCACTAACCATAGTCTATCTCAGTTTAATTACTCCTGGCTGGCATATTTGCCATAGCACATTTATACACCCATGTTTTGGAAGAGTGAGAGTTTGACATCTTCCCCAAAGGAAAATACAAGGGTAAATGAAAATATGGCAAGGGCTGAGCTCTTGTTCTTGAGCTACGAGTCTCCGAAGAAGACCACAGACTGTGCCTTACATAAGTAGACTTCTTATTTCTGAATGTCTGTTATTTTGGTATTCCTTCACTATCATAATGATCATGACTAAGAGAACAGTCCTGAATAAGGCCGGGACAACAGTACCTGTCCTCTTTACATTGTATATAAAGTAAGCTTGGACGTCAGCATACAAGTCTTCTATAACTTGCACTATTTACTCACGTGTACTGGGTGACAGCTGTGATTCCTGTTACAATACCAACAATCTTTACAAGATTAGGTTGACCATTTCCAGCAAGGTTCTTGCTGCTTACACACCTGCCACCCAAGATTAACAAAACTAGTTTAGTTGTCTTGGCATGGTAAGTAACTAGTTACCTCATTACCTAGATATCATATCGGCACTGTGCATGTTAAACAATATGGCCTCCATCTTGGATTACTGCATTTTATGGGTGAAACTTGTTTTTAGTAGGTCTTGTGGAGTAAAATGAAATATTAAATAGATTTAGCCAAGCCTGAAAGCGGAGCTCCCCGGTTATTTACTTCGCCCTTTTCGAAAATCCGAATTTACTGACTGAAAACAGGAAAAAATATAGCACTTGAGCCCGTGATCCAATGTAAACCATTACTTGGTCAGCGGTAAACTTCAAAAAAACATTCGACCTCAATGAGTTCTAAATGTGAGCCCGCGATATGGTCATGTGGTACTGGTCAGTGGATACCTTGTTTTGACAGCTGTCAATTGACCATGAAATGGATGTCCAATATCAAAGATGTAAGCTGACATCAACCATAACGGTAAACCTTAAACCTATTTCTGGAGTATGGCCTCCATGTTGGGGCGACGTCTTCGCATGTGCCCACGAACCATACCGCTAGCCATGATGACCATGAAAAACCAAAAGCATAGGTCTGTTAATCTATGGGTATGGGGCTCTGCTCTGTGGCCCTTTGGGCTGCTGGGAGCTCTGCTAAAATGGAAGTACTTTCAGCTGTGTTATTAGCAGATTGTCATATTTTGTGGTAACCACACATAAAAACATGTATGGGGATACCAAATACAGTTGTTGTTGCAAAAGACTGTATACAGCAGCCACTAAGCATGGACTAGAGGTTTACAAACATTCTAAATAAAGCATAAACCTACTCTTGATGTGGTGAAACTGAAGAAAACCTGACAACAGCAAGCACTTGTGATGGGAACAACAAATCTGGTATCCAGGACAGGGTATGAATGATAACATAGCAGACCTGTGAATTTCATTTGGGGGAACAAAAATTAACAGTTATTTATTGTTCATTTCACAGGGTTCCCACAATGTATGGGTACATGTATAAAGCAGCTGACAGAAAATTCAAATTGATTTCATGTTTTTGAACAATCCAAAAATTCTTCCAAATTTCACAGGTTAAATCAGGATTTTTGTTGGAATAACAGAAATGGAAAAAAGCAAAATGATATTTTTGGGCTGATGATTTTGCTGCTAATAACATTTTCATTGACAAAGTTAATGTTACTCTCAGGCTATCTTGGCATGCTCACACAATTTCTGGCTAGTAATCATTTTATACTAAAACATTTCCTGTGATTAAATGTGTTCACAGGAAAGAAGCACAGCCCAGCCAAACAAGAAACAAGAAATTACAAAAGTTCAAACTCTGAACATAATAATTTTATATTGTTGGTCTACAAAAATATACTCCTTCAATTACCTCTTGAAACACATTGATGGCATTCAAAGGCTCAGTTATTACCAGATTTCCAAGTGCAGCTGCAAAAAAATGGTGCAGATGCAAACCATTCTTTATTTGGTTTAGCAGGAAATGGGAGAAGTGACCATACAGTCAAATAATACATCTTTTCAAACTTAGTGACTCTTAGAATAATTCTAAGAGTCTCATGACTAACAGGCATACCATTAAAATCTAGCAAATGCATCAGGTCCATTTCAAGAACAAATCTGTAAACAGTCTTTTCCTGAGTAAAAACAAGAAACGTGTAATGTCAGAATTTATTGTCTGAAAATTGCTATATATATATCTGTCTGGACTTGCAAGATAAGGTGCCCCAAGTAACTCAAGGGCTCTGCAAGTCCCTTGACCTCCCCCCACCCCCACTGAATAGAGACTAACACATCATGAGCCAATGTGAAACCTGCCACTCCAGCAGGGTGCCTTTCCAACAGAGAACCCTCAAGCAATGGCCATCAGCTGGGCACACTGTCCAGACAGGCAGTCAAAAATAACACACTTGAATATGCACTCAAAACAACTCAAGACTTTAAGTCTATCAGTCAAAAGGAACACCCTGCTTTTGACAGCTAGTCACAAGCCAAGCACCAGCGAATAGCCCAGTCCCCCAGTGGGCCACGACACCAGACTAGCCATGACGTTGACCCACCTCAAGTTAAAGCTGCCAGCTCTAGAGGCTCAAATTTGGGCTTCACCTGAGTCCTGTCACTTATTTTTCCTTCTCTTTTTTTGCCTGCGCAACAACAAAACTACTGGCTATACAGGCTAACAATGACATAGTCTTGCATTTTTTTAAATTTGTTTGTGCTATTGCAGTGTTAATGCTCTGCAGCCCTAGTGTCCCCCTCCTATTTTCACATATGGATAAATGCTAGTTCTGCAAGGCTTTGCAAGATGTCCAATAACTCCTTTTGAGCAGAGCCCAAGTCTAATAGACCTTGTCATGGTTTTCGATGCCATCTGTTGATAGTTGTGATGCATGCGAGAGAGTTTACCTCTCTGATGATTAACATTTGTTTGAAATATGCTGTATTACATACATATTTTGTAGTGGTCTATAACATCTGGTCTGATGAGCATGCGTCTCGACAGTCAACAGAAGCAATTCACAGTCCAAGAGGCCTGGGAGCAAATGTCTTGTGATCAATGTTTCCTTTATAGCAAATATTTGACTCACTCCACTGTGGTTGCCTTGGTAGCTCAGTGGTTAGAGCACCATTCATGAGATCGGAGTGTCGTGGGTTTGAATCCCGCTCGGGGCATCTGGTTTTTTTCCCGGCATTTGTTCTGTTCAATATATAGATAGGCATATCAGAGTTTACCTCTCTAATGATGAACATTTGTTCAAAATATGCTGTATTACGTACGCAAAAGTTTTTATTCACCAAGTTTGAAGCGTTCAGTTATGTTTTTAATTTTTCATACATTTTTCCTGCAAACCATGTCAAAAAAATACAATCCTTTCCTTAGTATCTTTACTTTATGATTCATAAGTTGTTCAGAATTTTTTTTTTAATATTTGCCATTGGATTCCCATACAAACACTGTAAATTCTGACAGCGTTGCCTGCATGTCGAAAACAGTGACAAGGTCTACATAATATAGCGAACTACCGGTATGTCATATGTTAGGATTAAATCATAAGTAACAAGGACTTCCTAACCATATATTTGTCGAATAATTGCAGCTACGTACCGGTATGTCAAAATTCTAGATTTTGATTGGTTCTTTACATGCCTCACATCAGCACGAGAGGGTGTGGGTGTCCAATTACAACTTTTTTGTAATTAAATGACTCAATTTAGTAATTGGACCTCAATCACCCAATTACTCTCGTTTGTAGTCAACTTAAATGTACTCCAGTTGCTGTTACTGCCCAATATAAAACTGCAAACTTTGTATACATCAGTACATCACCTCGAACACTTACCGCAAAATCTGCTGTATAGCATTCACATTGCTTTTTGAGCTGGTCAAAAGCTCCACATTCACACAGCCATTCGAATGCTACTTCTGAGATACTCTTTGTCTCCATTCCAGTTTTCTAAAAACCTATAAAATACCTGAGAATAAACAAAGAAATAACAAAAACTACATGTTTACCCATCGATTATTTACAGCAGTGGTACGCGTGGCATTTGGCAGCCGGCGTTAGACTTTCCCGCCTTTTCTTCGACCAACGCGCGTCGTCCGCGCGTCATGCACGGAGCGCAGTCGGAGCGTTCGAGGGTACAAAATATATGCGCGCCGTTTTCAGTCCTATAACTTCTACTCCTGCGACACCAAAATCGATGAAAAGCTTACAGGTGAATAAATAGTCACAAAAAAAAACACTTCGCAGCACAGATGAACACGATTTTGTATATATTTGTTGAACAAAATGCGCTTCGAAATGCATGAAGACCCTTACATTCCGTCCCAGTCTCCTAGCATGTTTATGAAATCCGCTGACCAACCCCCATGTCTCTTTCTTCTCGAAATCCAATATGGCCGGCGCACAGTTCGAGTACGATGAAAAAGGCACCACTTTCTATTATTTCCTTATATCTTTCTTTGGTATAGTACTTGTTCCCTTAACCTATTATGTCTGGAAGATCACAAAATTACCAGGTAAGTCGAGGAGCTTTTATAGCTGGCACACGAGGCAACGGTAAACTTCCGGCGTTCTCACTCAGCTGTTTACCGTTGATTCGCCGGCCTTTTTGTGGCTTTTTGTCGATTTTTTAACGAAATTCTTTCAATATTCTTATTTCAGATGACCAGAAAAGAAGCATTAAAATCTGTAGATGTCCACCCTGCGTAGAAAAGCGAGAGCTGTTACGAAAAAAAGAGCCGAAAACAAAGAGCATCCGCTATGTTAGGTAATCTGCCACAGTCAATTGTCTCTTCTCGTTAGAATGACGTGTATCTAGACCTAGAGTAAGACCCAGCTAAGATGAACTTTTTGTTGTTTTTGAAGAAATAATGGGGACTTATTTTTGTGTTTTTACAGTGAAAATGTGTCATTAATAATGTTTTGTTTTTGTTACACTATTTTTACCTTAAAAATTTAGACACCACAGAATTTATTAATTTGAGGAGATTCAGTTTGTACAACTCCAAGTTTTAAAATTCACATTTTGCGTAATATCTGGTAATATTGACTTCTTTAATATTTGAACTGCTAAGAGGCGAGTCTAATTTAAGTTACACTATGGCTTAACTAGTAAGACGTTTTTACAGCAGTAGAAACTAATATTTACTTAACACAGCTATATATATGTGTTTTGTCTGTGAGTGTACTTGTAACTGTAAGCATTAATATAAAGTTCCTTTTAATGCTAGTGATTACTCACGCTACTGAAGCAAAATATTTGAAATACCATGGACATTGACAACTCTTATAAATGCAGTTTTGTGAGATCAGCAATTTTTCGCTACTAGAATCTAAGAAATTTTCCATTTTTTTATTATTATTATTTTTTGTTTTTTGGGGGGTGGGGGATAATGTTTAAAAACTAACCTTTATCACTTCATGATATTGCTCTAACGATATTTTTACCCCCTGTAAATATACTTACATGAGAGGAGAGTGATAACTTTTATTCTTATTATCAAATGCTTGCAGGTATACACAATACAAAAAAAAATGTTCAAACCATGGGTAAAATTGTGTAGCTTGTTCTCAGATTCAAAAATCAACAATTCAAAGCAGAAAAGTGTTCACATAAGTAAAATAAATTTTACTTTCGATTAAAATTTAATTACAGAGCATACCCATAAACTGTAAAGGAAATATTAAAGTTGGCTTGTGCCTGTTATTTTTAGTCTTTCAGTTTTGGCTGTTCTTTGGGTTTTGTTTTTCGTTGGAGCATATAAAATCGCTCAGTTTGAGAAAGACTTCACTGAGTATGATCCGTATGCTGTATTAGAGGTAGACAGGGTAAGTAACCACAGACGTTTTGAGTAAAATGTTTGCACTTGCAATAGTTAAAAACTGCCTACTCAACTGGATTATATCTCGACTTCCATGTTCCTACCCCATGGGTGGCATACTAGTTCTTCCCATTCCTATTTCTCCTATGTTTTTTTTGCATAATCTTAACAGCATCCATTTACAGTCAACTCTCTCTATAACGGACACCTTAGGGACCACAATTTGGTGTCTTCAATAGAGAAAGTCTGTAGAAGTGGGAGTTATTTTTAGTATTTCTTATTCACCGGGACTTTAATTAAGTCCTGTCCGTAATAATGAGGTGTCCGTAATAGACCTTATCGCAGTTTTCAACGCAATCTTGACGAGTAGGCAAAGCGGGTAGAAATTACAGTGTTTGTATGGGAAACCGATGGCAAATATCTTTTACTGACAAAAATTGAATTCTGGACAGCTTATGAATTGTAAAGTTAAGATACTAGGCAAAAGTTTTTATTCACCGAGTTTGAAGGATGTATATACGTAGCTGGGCTAGAAAGCATTCAGTTACGTTTTTAATTTTTCCATACATTTGTCTGTAATTTTTTCCACATGATTGTTGCTGTGGTGGTTTAATTTTGTTTTTGGTCTAAAATTTTTCAAACAAGTTTGGTTTTTATTTTTCATTGTCTCCTATTCATTATCATAATCTGAAACAAAGGGAAATAAAAATCAAACTGGTTTGAAAAATTTTAAACCAAAGATAAAATTAAACCACAACATTGCCGTTTGTGGGAAAAAATTACAGACAAATGTATAGGAAATTAAAAACGTAACTGAATGCTTTCTAGCCCAGCTACATCCAGCCAGTAGCTGGCTATTAAGCTACATCCCTGCATATGGTGGTCTAGAAACTAAAGACAATAAGGGATTTTGAATCTCAGGCTTCATGTAGCAGTAAGATTGATTAATTTAGAGGCTTTCTTCAGCTGTTTACATAAACTATATTATGCTGAGAGAGTTTGAGGGAAACGTACATTCACACGTGTCCAAAATAAACTCCCAAAACAAATTACTTTGAGAGAAATTGTACCTGCCGGGTTAGCAAGGCTAAAATCAAAATATCCCAAAGAGAATAAAATGCTTCTTATCGTGTCATGCCAAACCTCTCAGTGTCATCAGTGGCTTCTGTTACATCTTTGATTGCATGGACTGCATACATGTATCTATTGCTGTGAAATACAACCTAGGTATTTATTGACTGAAGACTTAAAACTGAATCCTGTAGGGTGCAACTACAGCAGACATTAGACGACAGTATCGCAGACTAAGTATGAAGTACCATCCTGATAAGGACACAGGCGACCCACAAAAGTTCATGAGAATAGCAAAAGCTTATGAAGCGTAAGTTTTTTTTTAAATATGCCAACCCTTTTTATTTGATTTATTGCAGGATATTCAAAAATAACACATTGGTCAGTCTCACCTTTTTTCAAACCTTATTCTTTTTTACCAATTGTTCTAACAAGAAGTTTGTTTCTTTTCAGGCTAACAAATGAAGAATCAAGAAAAAATTGGGAAGAGCATGGTAATCCTGATGGACCTGGAGGTATGCATTCACAGTACAAATGTAGAATAAAACCTCTTCTAATATCATCCTTTTGGTTTTAATATTAAGGAAAACATATTTCTAACTATAATAATAATATTTGTGCATGAAAATCCTGAGCTTAACAATATAGCAAGAATTATTCTGATTCAAGGTGGACTATATTAAAAAAATTGATACGAAATGTGGATACTGTTAATCAAAGTTCCCCTGGGGGCTTATTTTGTCTCCATAAATTGTCTTAAGTAGCTTTTCACGGAGCTTAGGGTTATTTGTAAAATAAAATAGAGTACTAAACAATGAATGAGCTTGGAAGAGAGGAAGTGGGGCGAAATATTGAATTTGATTTACCGGTATAAGTGATTAAAGCGCATGCTTTTAAAGTACTGTTTTAATCTGCAACTTTATTTTTTGATCTTTCAGCAACCAGCTTTGGAATAGCTTTGCCTTCCTGGCTTGTGAGCAAAGAAAACTCCATGTGGGTTAGTTGATTCTAAAAACCATCATAATAATTTATTTTCTAATCATCACCAGCCTTATTATAAATGGTGTTCATTAGCCAGCTTAAAATTTTTGGATCAATTTAGGTTTCTGGGAAACTGCTCACCTACCCCTCCCCAAACCCAACATTAACCTTTACTTATCGCTTTGGGCAAAATGTTAGGTTTAGGGAGGGGTAGGTGAGCAGTTTCCCAGAAACCTAAATTGATCCAAATTTTTTTCATACTTTCAACTTTTTTATTCAGAATTCTGCGTCATCATTTATTGCTTGTCTGGTCTTTATACTAGGTACTGGGAGCTTATGGACTTGCCTTTATGGTGATTCTTCCAATTGCAGTGGTAAGCAAACATATTATAATGTGAATCATATAATATATTATGCAATATAACCAATTAGTGTGTCTGCTTGCTGGATACTAGAATGATAATTTTTATTCATTTTTTTTTGTTTAGGGAACCTGGTGGTACAAGTCTATTCAGTACAGCTGTGAACAGATCTTACTGGATACCACTCAACTGTATTACTACTTCTTTCACAAGACACCAGCTATGCAGTCTAAACGTATGTACAGTAGTCAATAACGAAGAACATTCGGTTTGACTGTAATTGATTTTGACCAAATAGCGCTGTGTGCACTTGAATTTTTTTGAATGAATAATAATAATCTTTATTTCAATAACATGGTACATTACACTAATACATCACAATATTTCATACAAAATTTGCTACTTAAATTACACTTGATGATTTTAACATTGCTGATCCTAGCAGTATGCAGGACGCGTGTCACATATCAACCTAGTAAATGGCCCAGCTCACCACGAGTCTCTCGTAGCTCAGTTGGTTAGAGCACCCAATCGGTATTCTGGGAGGCCATGGGTTCGATTCCTGTCGGGAACTCAGAATTTTTCTTTGTCCCATGCTCGTGTCATTGTTGAAAAGTTAATCTTCATCTTCAGTCACTTACTGTTGGTATAGTAAAGGGCAGTTTAGACCATGACCATGTTTGATGGTCCAATGTCCATGCATGGGCACGTAAAGAGAAGAAATCTACAACATTGAAAAATGTAAACCAACTGTAATATTAATACTTCTGTTTTTATAGGTGTGTTAATGATTTTGGCTGGTTCCTTGGAGTTTGAAAAAGGTCACAATAATGAAGTTCAGGAGCGACCAAGTGATAACATAGAATTACCAGAGGTAAGGCCTGTGCAACATTGTAGCATAAAGACTAGGCCAGGGATTAAAATGCAATAAAGGAACTTTTTTTTAGTGATGTTGCAGTGTTTGTTAACTTTCTATTGATTCTTTGTTGTGTTTAGTTAATGCGAGACTTGCCCAACCTTGGTGATAAAAACAAAGAGCCGCCCCTGTGCTACCCTTACAGTATCAAGGCAAGAGCTCTGATTCATGGTCACTTGTCACGGCTAGAGCTTCCTAGACTCACACTCAAATCAGGTGAGGCTCCATGGGTTACACAGGGTTCATATTGTGAGGGAAAAGAGTCTGATTCAGAACATGTATAAACTGACACATTGGTCGATGTTTCAATTGGAAGTTGGTCCGCTGTTTGCGCAGTTGGTTTAAGCTCTCCATCACTTTTACAAAAGGTTTCCATAACTAATAACACTTAAGAAACAAGTACATATTAATTAAAAAGAAAATTTATACTGATTTTCATTCAAATTTGTCTAGAGTTATGGTTACAGTCAAACCAGATATTCTTTTGATGGGAACTTTGCAATGTTGCAGCGCAATGTTCCAATGTTGTTTAACAGTTTGCTTGTTACAACTTGCAACTGAAATGAAAACCAGAACTTGGCAACTTGATCAAGCAAATTTGAAATGAAAGTTGCAAGTTGCGACAAGCAAACTGTCCATCAATATTGGAGCATTGCACCACAACATTGCAGAGTTACCATCAAAAAAACATTCTGTTTGACTGTAATTGATTCTGACCAACCAGTGCTGTGTGCAAAGACTCTATCAACAATAAATTTTAATAAAACTGATAAAAAAAAGATGAGAAAACTATTTTTTAGATCGCACTTTTTTGAATTTTAAGGTTAGGGAGTGCAGTCTTATACATGCATTTTTCATTTGCCATATTCTAGACCTTGATCTGATACTGCAGAAGAGTCCATTCCTTATCCAAGAAATGGTTAGCTGTGTGGGACAGCTTATTGCCATGGCCAAAGCAGGGCGAAGTAAGTAAAAACTTAAAAACCATTTAGTTTCTAGATCAATATTTAAGAGTTCTTTTGCTGACATACATGAATGTAAATATTACTAACAATCATCAGGATTATAAATTTACATTAACCTTACTTTTTTTCTGGCATACACTAATAATAATAATTTATTATTATATCAGTCATACAACCGTCAGACCACTAATGACTGCTTTATATGACATAAGATTCAAAAATGCAGTTGCCTTTTTCTGTGTTATCATTACCACATAATTTTTTTAAAGTGATAAATAAATTTAAATTGCACATTGATGTAACCATTGTTTTCTGACACCAAATTTGTTTGTATGTTTTTGTTTGGATAGCCCAAAATATGCCACGGCTTGAGACAATTGAGAACTGTATGCGTGTAAGTCAAATGATGGTGCAAGGACTCTGGGACAACAAGTCTCCTTTGTTACAACTGCCACATCTTAATCAGGAAAATTTACGACATTTCACCACCAAAAAGGTACAGTATAGGTAATCATGAAGTAGTAAAACACACAACTGCTAAAACTTGCCTTTAATCTTTTACTCCCTAATGACAACAGGCAAATAACACCTGCTCTCCACTGCAATTGCACCTTATTCCTACAATCAAAATCTCCCAACCAAATTTGTTTACTGTATTTATTTATATTTGGTTCAAAATTTCTCAAACTGGTTTGATTTTCTTTTTTTATTGTCTCCTAATGATTATCATAATCTGAAACAAAGGGGGGAAATCAAACTGGCTTGAAAATTTTTTAACCAAAAATAACTTTAAACCACAAAATTTACATTGTATAAAATATAATTGCTGTTGCCATTTCTAGATCTGTCTCTAGCCTCTAGGTCTCACATCTAGCTTTCATTTCTGAATAATGACAAGTCATGTAGCTTGCTATTGTGTCAAACATGTTATATGATTTCAAGCATTCTTTGCAAGTTGACTATAATACGGTTTTATTGTTGTTCTTTGTACACAGCGGAGTGTTCGTTCCATTAGACAGCTAGCGTCCATGAAGGATGAGGACAGGAGGTTAGTATGTACAAACTTGACAGTGTAACAAATGTCACAAGTGAGATACCTAAAGTATTATACAGTAAACCTTTGGATACCTTAAAATTAATTGTCTTTGTATGTCAGTAAAATTAATGTATATTTTCATTTGATGCTTAAGTTGTAGTGACACATTACAAAATATGCAGAGCTCTTTAATTTCTAAAACATGTTTTAAAAAATCCCTGGAACAAGTTTCTATGATTTATCAACTGCAAGTTGCTTTTTTCTTTAAATAGTGTCTTTGTCTTCTCTCTTCTTCTCAGCAATTTATGAGTACAGGTGTAAGTTTTCTTTCCTCGGTCAAGCTTTGTGTATTATATAGCCAACTGGTCTGCCTCCTGCCAGTTGGGATTTTTAACCTTGCTATGTTCATTTAAAATATTTGTTTCAGGTCTGTTTCAGTGGCACGCCTGTAAACTAGCTATCTCGAAGCTAAGTGCATGACCACAATAAACAACATTAACATTCATATTTACATTTTTTTTTTACATTTAGTTACATTTTTCTTTCAGATTTATTGGGGTATTAAACTGACATGGTTTTTAAGTGACACTTTTTCTTGTGCAATATTTCAGATCCCTTTTAAGGAACCTGACTGGAGAGCAGTATGAAGACGTGATCAATGTTTGCTCAATGTTTCCTGTTATAGATCTGGTAGTAAAACCACATGGTGAGTTTATTATCTAGTTGCACTGAAACATTACAGTATATTGTCACATAATTTAGAGTATGATTCATTTACTGACATTGTGCCATTCTACTATCATTGTCTACTGAATTGGAACAAAGCAGCATGTACCTACACTTTTCAGTATATCGCCGTGTAAAATAATGTGTGCCATTTATTTTGAGAATAAGAACAGTACCTATTTGCACTCAAAGATCGTCAAGTGAATAGTAAGCATGCAAAATGGCCATGTAAAAATTGGCCCAGTTTTATACAACCATTTTCCCTACTCCCTCTCTTGGCTCTTACTTGACAATCTTTGAGGATAGGCAGGAACTACTCATGGTCTGGTTGACCTTTAGAGGACTACATTTCCAACTAAATAAATGAATTTTATTGAGGACAACAGCACTTCAGTTTGATGAAACAGAAAAATGTATGTTTGTGGTCGAAGTGTAGTTGTAGTCTGAGTACTGTAGGTGTCATTTTCTCAGCACCACCAAGCTCAAATTGAATTATGAATATTGAATTTTGTTTCAGTGTTCACGTTAACATTGGCCCTGAAACGCCCTGTTGATGGAGCGTTAAATTAAGATATTTATTTTATTCTTATTTATTTAGTTCAACGATTGTAATGACAGTTACGTAATAAGTACTGGTATTGTAAATATTAAGATTACTGTAAATTATTCCTGGTGTGCACAGTTTAAGTTAGAGATGTCTTGCTTTTCAGTCCTTGATGATGAAGATGACGCAGGTCTAATCACAACTGGTTCAATAGTGACAGTGTCTGTTACAGTAAAAAGACGAAACCTAGGGGTGAGTTGCCTTTGGTTTATTACTGTCAGTAGTGATATTGTGGTACAGTACATTCAAGCCTGCTGTACCGTGCACTGGCAATTTGTTGTTGCAAGACTGTAGATTGTTCTTATGGAGACTGTACAAGTTTCATCTGTGGACTAATAGATTTTTTACAACTGTCAAATTTGTTAGACAAGGTAGCTTGACCTTGTTTATTAATATTCAAAAGTAAAATGTCAAGTGAAACTAGTTTTCAAATACCGTAAAAGCAAAAATTGCCCCAGGAGATTTTATTTTATTTTATTTTTGAAGATTTCCCATTTTATTCCACTTGATTGATTAGGGAGAGCTGTGGATCCTGATTGGATATGCTACAGTAGTTTTCCACCTAGCATGGTACCGCCAATCATCTCATTATGTGATTATTTGTGTTTGTAGGAGTTCTTTGAGGAGGATAATATAGATGACCTACCACCCCTTGAAAGTGTTCAGCCAAATGACACAGTGGAGCCTAAGGTAAAGTGCTACTATTAAATTTTACAGTAACCCTCTGTAAAATTTATTTCTTGCATTTATAGCTCTTTGCACGCATTTCGTCCCTACAATACTGGATGTCTGACTGACTAACTGACTGATTGACTGACTGACTGATAGACAGACAGACAGACAGACAGACAGACAGATGGTATGAAAGATTAACACGGTATAAGAGTAATTGTACAGTGGAGATTTATATTTCGTACACAATGTGTACGTGAAAAGTGTTACTTAGCCAAGAAAGTAACAATTACCCATTGGCTGTTTTTCTAAAGGGCTCACCTCAACCAGGTGCTCAGAAAGTCTGGCAGAAAAACAAAAAGAAAGGGAAAAAGGCCAAGCCACAAAAGCAACAACCCAAGAAAAAGCCTGTGAAACAACAGCCCAAAAAGAATACTTCTCAAGAGGAGAAAGAGGTGAGAATTTTTTTTAATGAGCCTATGGGCACTTTCCATTAGTTACGTGTAGAACTGACCGGCGGCCGGTCCAGTGGTTTTGAATGTGAAATGGCCCCTTTTCCACGAGATTTTCCCACAAATCCACCACAACAGTGTATAATATTTACGCATTGACTGATTTGACAGGGTAAACCAACTAACAATGGAATTCTGTGGAAAGCGCCCTATGATTTTATTTTCCAGCCATCTTTTCACTTTTACTCGCGTGTTTTGCGTGGGTAAATTGAGAGCAAAAACGCCATATTGCAAGCATTTTGTGCGAATGTTACTGAAGTGCTGCAACCGTGCCCTGTACTGTAGCTGCCACACAACTCAAATGAAAACCGCTCTTATACACAGAATCTATTTTCTCGAGTTTTTCTTCGAGAGAGAACTGTTTCTTGATGTTTCTTTCGCGTTCTTTTCGCGTTGAAAAATAGAGAGGCTGTAAACAGTCTAAATTTGAGGGATTTGAAACATTTTTGTTCCATCATTTTTTCAGAAAACCAGCGAAGAAAAGGAAGAGCGCAGTGGAAAGAAGAACAAAAACAAAGCGAGCAAAGGTGATGAGGATGAAGACAAAGAGGAAGAGGATGAGGAAGATGTGGAGATGGAGAAGGAAGAAGCCGACGAAGAAGAAGATGAAGACGACGCTGAAGAGGAAGAAACAAATGACAAGATTGAAGAAATCAAGAAACCGAAAAGAAAGCCTGTTGAAGAAGAGTCTGATCTGGATAGTAGCAGGTATTAATATTTATGTTCACTGCCTGTTTTTTTTGTTGTTGTATTTTTGTTTTGTTTTTTTAGCATTGACTGCATTGGATGTTTGGATAAGTTACCGAGAAATGAGGGGAATTTAACATTATGGGCGCTTTCCAATAGACCTTTTTCGCTTGGGCGTTTTGTTGCCCCATTACGAACCATGTGATGATACTCTTGAGAGTTCTTGCTTTCAAATTTTCAAATAATCGCGTGTATATGAATGAATAAATTTTGTGGATAAAGGAAAATTCTCTAGAGAACATCACGTGGTCTGTAATGGATAAACAAACCGCCCAAGCGAAAAAGGTCTATTCGACCGAAAATACCGGTTTGAAATTTCAGGTATTCCATGTGGCGAATGGAACTTACAGTATTTTCCGGTAGGTGCTCACGTTCCAAGTTTTGGTTGAATGGAAAGCGCACTTGACTATGCGGACACGTTCGATTCCGGCTAGAAAAAAATTGGGCCCGAGCAGAATGGTTAAATGGAACGGTATTTTTCGGTTGTTTTGATTTTCCGAAATTTTATTTCGGGAAATTTCCGTTCCATTCGCTTCCCAACCCAGAATATCCGGAATTTTTGGTTGAGTGGAAAGCACCCTTGCTCTCACTCCCTTGGCCCCTTAGCCTACTATTTGATCCTACCCCCTACCCCCCCCCCCCCTTCCCAATGCTTCGTTACGAGAGCCACAGATTTGTCAGTCGAAAGACTGTTATGTGTAACCCTCGTAAAACAAAGTCGATTTATTTCTGTGTTACGTGCATAGCAATCTTTCGACATCCATCTATCGGCATCATCTTTCGACGTGCTGTTTGAAATGAGCCAATCAAAGCCGATGCATACAGGTGTTTGTTTCGTGCAAATGAGCACACAAGTACAGATGGTCATGCTAGTGGACTGTGATTAGTGGATTTCCATCCGTCTTGTTTTTTTAGTATGTCGAAAGATGGATGAAGACGTACATGTAGCACTGTATTGCTGTAAAAGGTTTTCACTTTCTCTCACTGCAACAGTTTCTCGAATACAAACTTTACAATGTTCTCATACTTTAGCCTCGGTGAAGATGAAGACAGCGACGCTGTACAAGAGGCCAGTGCTCGGGATTCCGAAGACGAAGCCGAGTGGGACCGACTGCAAGCCGACGTCAAGGGTCGTGATGCTATCTTGGATCCGAAATTAAAAGAAAGTCATATTGTCCATGCACCTTATTTCCCAGAGGTACAAACTGAATTGAATGTTGTTTCCCTATGTGGTGGATGCTATTTTAACCCAAATTTCAGTGTCTACTGTTTTAAAAACCTTTCTTTCTGATGTAAGCTGATATTTCTTGACTAGAAATTTCCACAAACAACTAATAAAACCATGATAAAGTAAAAAAAATTAAATAAAGTAGATAAATAGTTAACCACCAGGCCCCAGTTGTTAAAAGGGCGGATAACGCTATCCACTGGATAAATCACTATCCGGTGGATAGCGAAGTAGGGTTTGTTTGTATGACAGTTATCCACTGAATAGCGATTTATCCGGTGGATAGCGTTATCCACCCTTTGAACAACTGGGGCCTGAGATGACAGATCTGGTGGTTAACTATTTATCTACTTTGTTTGGACGAAAACTGCATCTGAGTATCTAAAAGAACTTGCTCAGTTTCTCCAAAAACCCATTAGGAATTGAAGCGTGTGCAAACGATTCACTGCTTGTGGTTTTTCTCATTGTACTAGACACCATGTTTGAAGAGAAATCATCTACGTAGAGAAATATAATATCCTCCCTCGGCTTACATATTTACCAATAAGTTCCCGTGAAATGCATCTGGCCAAATTTCAGTATCAGGCGGTAGCTGTATCACAGTTTGATATCTAATTTAATTTTTCAACCTTCTTATTAAAGATTGTCTGGTTACTCTACATGTTTTTTTAATTGCAATTACTACAGGAAAAACAAGAGTGGTGGTGGATTTATGTCACGGACCGCAGGAAAACAGAGCTCATAACACCGCCTCAACAGATATTCAACCTTAAAGAGGAAGAAAAGGTAAAGCGTGGCCTGTCACGCAATCTGTCCTCCCTCCTAACGAAAGAGGGCAGATTGCGTGACTAAAGCTTTGTGATTTCTTCACATAGTCACGCAACACACTGAACCAAACTATTTTCAAATAGAACACTTCGTTTTCTTGTAAATGACGCAAAGGATGTAACGGTTTGCTGTTTTCTCTGTTTCTAGGTGGACATGAAGTTTCAAGCTCCTTACAAAGCCAAAACGTATCATTATACTGTCACATTACGATCAGACTCTTACTTGGATTTCGACGTTCATCAGAATTTCAACGTGAGTAACTTTTCTTATATTGTGGGAATCCGAGTTGGTACATTTACTTCTATTTCGTTTGCTTGTATGGTGTTCTTGGGCAAGAGTACTGTATTCTCACTCCAAGAGAGAGGGCTATTTCTTGACACTGAGCAAAATGTGTGAATGGCGACTCGCTTAAATGATTCGTTCATTTATTGAGGTTCCGAGGACCTTGTTTACTACAGTACTTACCCGCTTATAAGAACCTGCAATTTAAGAACCTGTTAGCCTAAAAATATCAATTTAGACCCCATTTACATAAGAACCTATTTAGCCTAAAATTTGAAACAGGTTCTTATAGAAAGGTTCTTATAGAAATTAACCTAAAAAAATCTTCATATATGTATATATTTCACATCATTAAATCAACTTTTAGCCTGATACTGAGAATTAAAATATCTACTAAAATGGGTCATGGCCACATACTGTACTGTCTAAAGGCCAGGCCTGTTTTGGCATTAAATTAATATACCTACCTATACCTATATCTCTCCATGCCATAAGGCACATAAGGCTTTGACATTCTCTTTCCACCCACTACGATTTGCTGCAAGGGCTCTGACATTCGCCCATGACTGCCACCCAGCTGTTTGCCTTTCATCTTCAACCATCCTCCTCCATGTTGTTTTCGGTCGACCCGGTCTTCTTCTCCCTTCTGGCCTCCACTCCAAAGCTGTGACACAATGTTCCTCTCTGCCTTTCCTCATTATATGACCAATCCAGTTCCATCTTCGGCGTCTGATCTCATCGCTCGCTCTGTTCACTCCTGTATTCTCCTGGATTTGTTGGTGGGATATGGTCTGAGGCCACCTTATTCTTAGAATCCTCTTCATGCACTTGTATTGGAAACCGTCCAGCTTCTTTGCTTCTGTTTTCGTAAGTTTCCAAGCCTCACATCCATACATCAAAACTGACCTAACAATTGTTTTAAACAATTGTACCTTCGTCTTCCTTCCAATCTCACTGGTGTCCCATAATCTTCGCATCCTATAGAAAGCCTGTCTAGCTTTACTTAGCCTATGCTGTATGTCCTTGGTTGTTCCGCCTTCTTTGTCCAGCAATGCACCTAAGTACACAAATTCTTCCACCTCATCTACCACCTCCCCATTAATCTCTAGTCGTTGGTCGTTTCTAGCATTCACTCGCATGACTTTTGACTTCTTTGCATTGACCCTAAGACCGACTCTTGCAGCTTCATCGACTAGCCTGCTGGTCTTATCTCTTATGTCGACGTACCTGGACGACAACAAAGCGATGTCGTCTGCAAAGTCTAGGTCTTCTAAGACCGAGGTGAACTTCCATCGTATACCAGTTCTTCTACCTTCTGTAGTCCTGCTCATGACCCAGTCAATTGCAAGTAGAAATAGGAAACCAGACATGACGCATCCTTGCTTTACTCCTGACTGGACTTGAAACCATTCTGTTGTTCCACCCTCATCCAAGACTGCGCATTCAAAGTTGTTGTACATCGCCTTCACCAATGCGATAAGCTCTTCTGGGATTCCGTACATTGACATGATGTTCCACAGACTTTCTCTATGTACTGAATCGAATGCTTTCTCAAAGTCTATGAAATGGGTGTACAGAATTGCGTTCCATTCGTTGACTTGTTCCAGTATATTCCTGAGAGCAAAGATCTGATCAATGGTACTTCTGTTCTCTCGAAAGCCTGCTTGTTCCTTCCTCAGGATGTTGTCAACACCATTTTTGATTCTACTTATCAACACTCTTCCAAAGATCTTACTGATGACTGGTAACAGCGTAATGCCCCTCCAATTCGTACACTCCCGTAGGTCACCCTTCTTGGGTAACTTTACTATCAATCCTCTATTCCAGCTTTTTGGTACTACGCCCTCTTCCTTCACCTTGTTAAACAGCTTTGTCAGCTCCTCTGTTCTCTCATCTAGATCTGTTTTTAGGAGTTCTGCTACTACGTTATCAAGTCCAGCTGCCTTCCCATTTTTCGTTGATTTTATAGCTCTTTTCACTTCGGCTGGTTGAAATGGTCCAGTGTCAAATTCTCTGTCATTTTGCCTTCTTTCCAATTCATGGGGCTGAATAGGACTTTCAGGTGGTTCTTTGTTGAGTACTGCCTCAAAGTGTTCTTTCCAGATCTTCAGTCTTTCACTCCCCTCATTTGTCGGTCTTCCGTTTTTATCGTTTACTGCTGTACTCGCTCTTCTCTTCTCACCCGTCAAGGTCTTCACTATTCGATGTAATTCCCCAGTTCTTCCATTTTCTGCCGCTCTCTCAGCATTGCCTGCCATCTCATTCAACCAGCGCCTCTTGTCTTCACGTGCACTCCTTTTCACTTCCCGGTCCTTTCCCTTATACTGCTCCCTTATTCTTTGTTTGACTCTTTCTGAACGTGTACTTTCGAGCTTCAGTTTCAGTTGTCTCCTTTCTTCTACTTTCTTCCACGTTCCTCCACGTAACCAAGGTTTACTTGACCTCTTGGCTGTGCCCAGTACCTCTTTAGCAGTTGCAACATAGATGTTCTCCATTCTGTTGTTCTTTTGTTCGGCATTTTCTTCTTCTTCCAATCCTTCTAGGACCTGGAATCTGTTTCTGACCTCAATGTTGTATTTGTTGCGTATTTCTTCATCTGCCAGCTTTTGCATGTCAAATCTTGTTCGACCTTCCTTTTCCCTTGGGCTTCTCTTTAACTTCAGCTTAAGCCTAGTCTCCACTAGATAGTGGTCACTTCCCACGTCTGCACCTCGCCGAACTACAGTGTTCATGACTGATGATCTATATTCCTTAGCAATCATTGTGTGGTCTATCTGGTTTTTAGTTCTGCCGTTTGGTGATGTCCATGTTGCTTTATGAATTTCCTTATGGGGGAAAATCGTTCCTGTAATGACTAACCCGTTCATCTCACAGAACTCACACAGCCTTTCACCATTTTCATTTCTGACTCCTGTGTTCTCTTTCTTCAGTTGTTCCTTTCCCTACTTTAGCATTAAGGTCTCCAGTAATAATCAGGATGTCGTTTCTGTTGCATTTTTGTACCGTACTTTCTAGTTGCTCGTAGAATTCATCTTTGCTCTCCACGCACGCGTCATTGGTCGGGGAGTATACATGTATCAATGTCAGTTTCCTGTACTTTGAATAGAACCTTGCCCTGATGATCCTACTACTTTCGGGTGTCCACTCCATAAGGCATTTAGCTGCTTGCTGGGACATCATAATTGCCACGCCTCCTTGATGAATCTCTTCATCACCGCTGTAAATTATTACCTGCCCTGTGCTAAGTTTTGATTTTCCGCTTCCTCTCCACCTGCATTCGCTAATACCCAGAATATCCAGCTTATATCTTTCCATCTCTCTTGCTACTTGGCCAGCTTTTCCGGTCTCAAACATTGTTCTAACGTTCCAATTTCCTATCCTGGTTTCGAGCTTCGGATTCACGATCGAAGCTATCGGCCTTTGGGTTTCCTTTCGGCTTTGACCCAAATGCGTCATTCTGCTACTATGGGCCCTCGTCGCTTCACCGATGTTGGTAGTAATTTGAATGTCATCCGTTTCTGTAATAAATTTGTTTTTTACAGGAGTGGGTTATCAACCCCCAGCCCAACCCCCAACCTGGAGGACCAGGGAGGTCACACTTCGTCTGGTCTCTACCCTTCGACCTGTTCGGCATGGGTGACCCTGCCAGGAGTACAAGACTCCAGCCGATATAGCTCTAAGGGTCACTGAGACACACAAACCATCCCACCGCGATAAGGTGGTGACCCCATGGGATGGAAATTAATATACATGCCACCTTTCTACCATTCACAGGTGCATAATATATTTCTCATTAAATAAGAACCTATTTAAGAACCTGCGTAGACTAAAATTCCACTAAGCACCATTTACATAAGAACCCGTTTAGGCTAAATTTGAAAAAATGGGTTCTTATAAGCGGGTAAGTACTGTGGTGTTGTTAAGTCCCTTCACTGCCTTAGCCTAACACTTAAAAATAAACGGCTAGATATTCATTTTCTGTAATATTGTAGCACGGTCGCTTAGCACTACTTCAGATGAAATTACCTTATTATGGGAAATTAACGCTCCCCTAAATTAAGGTGTTTCTAATGCACCTATCAATGTTAAGCCAGAGGGGGAGGGGGGGGGGGGTCGGGCTAACCACGGGAATTTGATCGTGAGGTAGGTCCCCAGGGTAGGGAATTTGATCGTACGTGATGGCCCCAGGGTAGAGATTTTAATCATATAATGAAGGTTTGAAGGACATCTGACCACTTTTCATGGGGATTTTGACCAATTATTTTGTCCCGGGGGTAGGGAATTTGACATTTTTTTTTTTATAGAAAATGTCAAAATCCCCACCCCTTGCCCGACCCCCCCCCCCCCTCGGGCTTAACATTGATAGGTGCATAATTGGAGGGGAAATTTCTTTAAAATTAAGTAAATTAACGTGAGGGCCGGGGCAATTTTTCAAAATGAGAAAAATTAACACGATTTTTTTATGTCTCTTAAGATGTTTTGGCTGCTGTACTGCTCTTCTAAAAAAAAGAATAAACTGGAAATATTGCAGTTGACATATCTTTAAGGCTGTTACATTGTAAAAGAGGAGAGAAGGATAGTGTTTCCTGTGTTCGGACAGTATCCAGTATTTGGAATGAAATAGATGTCTTGGAAAATAACGCTCCACTGACTTCAATAATGTGACCGAAATTAACGCTCACAAAAAATAACGCGACTTAAATTAACGCGAAATTTGATCATTCGCGTTAATTTCATGGAGCGTTAATTTCCTATAATGTTACTAAAGTCACTCCACTAACGTTTTTCAGATCAACGTAGAAGAAGCAAAAGAAGTCGAGACTAAACAATGGGACTTTGATTCAGATGAGGAGGATAAAGACGACTTAGAAGAGAGCGGAGAGAGTGAAGAGGAGGAATATAGCGACTAAAGAATAACTCAATCCTTTCCCTGTTTCACACCGGAATCGTGCAAGCCCGAAAGGAAGACTTTTCGAAATTTTGGGTGGGGTGTTAAGTGGGGTGTGAACGCACGGTTCTTAAAAACCTGACCCTTTTACCGATCTAACTGTATGATTATAAGAGCGTTATCAGGGCTAATCTGTTGATTGGACAAAAAAATACCCAACGATTGTCCCACCATTCCCAACTGCAGTCTTAAACGTAAAAAAAATCTATATAACTTTAGTTAACAGTAAGATAACAACTCCCTAACTTCACCCTGTATTGCGGCGCATACCCCTCTAGCTTATCTGTAGGAGTTCCCCACCAAATGTTGTGAAGTTTTAATCCTTTCTTATTCAAGTGACTCGGGCGTTAAGGTAGTATTTATTCTCAAGAGAGTATCAATTATGAAAGAGAGTGAATATTTTATTATATTTTATTCCATTGGTAAATCTCTTAGGGCGCGTAGTGTGTATTAGAAGTAAGTAGCCCGTACACAGTTCCATTGAGTCATCAAAATCTAATTTATAACAACAAGAAAAAATTCACCGTCCATTGACTAGAAAAAAATCGTTCCCATTGGACAAACTGGCTATTTTCGATTGTTTTTCGTCTGTTTCAAGAGTTTTTTCGTGCAAATAGAACTAATAAGTTTAAGGTGGAACGCTCCAGACCGCATGTGGAAAGCATAGTTTTAGGCAATATACCATACTACAATTTACGCCAACATTTTGCGACGGTAGCCAAACAGCCAATACTGCCAATAGTCTCCTTCAGACTTATTTCGAGAAATGCAAAACTGATAACTAGCAAAATATTTTAGCTTCGAGCCTTCGAACCACAAGCCATTTTTCGTTGTTTTGAAACTTCAACTTTTTAAATTAGTACAGCTATTGATATTTAATCTGTCTACGGTTTAGCCTGAGTTTCAGCCGTACTCTGGTCGCTTACGATTCAGACATCTCTCTCAGGAGTATAAAGTGACTAGCCAGCGCGCAAACCTCCCATAAGTGTTTCCTTTGTTGCACGCAGAAATAAGAGACGGCATTCTTAAAGGGACTATGTCACGGATTTTACCAGATTTTTGAACAGCCAAAATTTATAATTGTGTCGCAGGAAACCAAAAAATAAAAAAATAAAATTGCTATATTAGAGCACTGAAACTGTTAACGAGCATCTTTGGCTGCGGATGGCTCGGATGGAAATGGATTGCAACTTGAAAAAGATAGGCTAACGTTTTCAAGTTGTTTCCGCGTGTCATCAAAAAATCGATATTTATAGCCGTAGGTTGATTTGTATCCGCAAATTAAGGTTATATCTTCCTTTAGATGTTGAAAGGTGTTTTTTATGGGTTAAGTTGCCTACCACTAGTTTCAGAACAGTTTAGACCAAAAATCTGCAAAATCGCCGTGACATAGCTCCTTTAAAAATGTGTTAAAAAAAGTAGTTTGTGAGCTGGAGAGTAGTACCATACTGTTATTGTCTCGTTACTGTCTTTGGCAGCCGTTGTTCGGGTTGACCTAAATAGCGACTGTGAAAGAGACCATTGTTCTGTAGAGTTGAAATTAAGGTTGTACTTCGAAATAGAGGCCTGTGAAATAGTGTTTTACACAGGTTTATTTTCGAAACATGCATCATTTTAGGTACGAACTTAATGGTTGAAATTATTAAATTATGTCCTCTATATTAAAACGTACATTAGCCAATATCATGGAGTGTGTTGCTGTATATTAAGTTAAATATGAAACGCCAAAAACAGGCAAAAACCGGCTTTTATTCATTAGAGTGAATTCGTGTAACCCGTTTTTTATATGTTAATGAGTCGTATAATATTCTAATGTTTATGTACAATAAATCAATACACGAGTAGTCAGAAAACCTCAAAGAAGTCACTTTAATAGTTATACAGAAAATAAGTATAAACAGGAAGCTAGTGTCTTTCTTTTAGCACTTCAAGAACATGTTCAACCTAAATCGAAAAATTAGCGGTCTGGTTCAAAATACGACGGATTTAGTCATTTCACGTTGTTGTTTTTCAGAAGACGGGAAAGAAATTTGCCAAGAGTAATAGAACACGTGCACAGCTATTTTCCTGCTCATTAAACCTTTTGTTTGCTAAGCAAAAGTTGTTTGTCATCGTGATTTGCTAAAGCTTCCCATTGGATTGTGCGCGCAGAATTGTGTTACAGTCAAGTTTAATTTGTTTTTCTTTACGCGATGTTGAATATGAAATGTTTATCTAAAATCGCAAGACAATTCAAGGCATGATAAATTTTAATCCCCGTTATCTATTTTGGTTTTTACATATTGGTAAATGCTTGAATTTTAACCTGACTTCCACATGCAAATAATACTTATGATTTGTCCGCAATTTTCTGTTTTCCTGTACAACTCATTAAAATATAACACGGCGCATTAGCATATAAAAACCGGGTTACACGAATTCACTCTATTCAGTGCTTCGTTATCAATACAGTTTGTGCATCGTTTCATAGGCGGCGGAGCAGGGGGGCTGAGCCAACAATCAGAGAATCTTCGGTCTAGAAACTGCTCAGAAAACAAAAAGTTGTTAGAACGGAAATAGTTGCCCCAAAATATGAAAACCTGCCGAGTATTTTTGAGACAGTCTTGGGAGCCCCCCACGTTCTAAAACGCTCCCCTGCCTCTGCGTTTGTATTCTGTGTTTACGTTTGGCTTACCCCAATGGCCTAGCGGTAGATAAGCCTTTTACTTTGCAAGCTGAGTAAGCTTGAGTG
>NC_135763.1:3419822-3492268 GCF_052425735.1 Oculina patagonica
CACACAAAGTTATTTTGAGGAAGTTCAAAACAAAAAAGGTTACTCTTGCTATACATGAAAGGTAGTCGCACTTTGAACAGATGGCAGTAAGCTTGCTTTTATAGAGCAGTTTTAAATTGTGTGTCGTAAAACCAAAATCAAAGTTATAACTATTTGGCCAATAAAACAAAGGACGATCAAAACTCAAATTGGCTGAGAAGTACGTATGTAGCGCGAGTGTTTTAAACCAATCACTGAGCATTGTAATGCAAAACCAAAGCCAACGAGAATTTCTTTTGACAGTCAAGTGAAAATCGCAATCACAAAAATCGTTGCAGACAAATGTTTCGCAAAGAATGACCTTTTGGTATAAAAACATATTTCGAAGCGTGACAGAATTCTGAGATTTTGCACATTCTTTTTCAACTGATGTTATAACTGAAAGCCAAAGGTGGCAAAATTTTAAAGCTTCAGCGGCAAAGAAAAAGGTTGATGATTGTTGCCAGTTAATTTGACAAAATTTGTGAGTTATTGTTAAAACTTAACAACAGCAAAAGCGGTTACTCGCTATGAGCCATCATTCAGAAAAATCGTCCCAACACGATTTTCATGAATTGTTCCAAAACATGAATTGTTCTGTAACATTACGGTAACATAAGCTTCTTTCGTTTCGCATTCAAACTAAAGAAAGGACGGAAATTATCTTGAAAAAATTGAAGCAATTTGGACTTACTCAAAAGGCCCAACTAGGCAAGATTAAATACAGTGCGTTCATAAAATGCAAAATAAAGAAATAATTTCAAAATGTGAGAGTCGTGCACAATGTAAGACTGACGTCGCGAACACATTTATAAGTCCAGAGCATTACTGCAGCACCCTACTCGTATTTGGAATAACTTTTCTATCAATTTTCGAATTTAAAACCGAAAAGATAATCTGTTTTCACCAAAATGTTTTTTTGACCTGTCAATCGTTTTTAATCGCACTGAAGAAAATCGAGCTTTAAATCAGTCGCAAATTGTACATACGTGAAATGTTGCACGACCTACAGATTTTGTAGCACTGCAAACGCAAGCTTATCATCTCCCCCGCGGTTTTATTAGCACTAAAAACTGAATCAACTTAGACCGGTGAGTATAGAAAATGTGAAATGTTTACTTTTGCCCCAGGCGGGTTCGACACTTATAAAAAGTTCATTATAGGCCACACGCAGAGATTTGGTCCAGCTATCTCTCTTAATATTCACGCTGAAGTCTCGAGAAGTTGGTTTTCAATGATACTTGTCTTGGGTAGGTGAGCAAATTAATGGTTTGAAGAGGATCTAAACGATGGACTTTATTTTTAGTAATATCATTGTCCTCTCGATTTAATTTACATATTACCCAAAGCACTTTTTTATGGCCGGCAGCCGTACACGATTGAATTATTACTGTGCGCAATGACATAAATTCGAAAAACTGTTGCAAAATACTAATGATTGGATTATCTTATTTATTTTATGACATGATTGAGTGATTAAAATTTCACTAATTCGTAAATTCAGACAAGAAAAAGCCTTTAAAAGTATACGTGATTAACAGAAAATTGTTTTTAAATCACGGTGTTCAATCATTGACTGCCGGCGTCTTTTATTTAGAATGATATTTTTCTTTTCTTTTCTTTTTTTTTCAAAAAGCGCGTACTGTATACTTGAGTTAGTATGTGCCGTCTCTCCAAGTAGCTTTACATTAAAACACAAATGCAAAGTTATGAAAAAATGAGATTAATCTAGTCAATTTATAAAATAAAATAGAATCCGGGGAAAAGAGCATTCATCTATAAAATTAAAATAGCACATAGAGATGCGAGCTGTAAGTTTAGTTTTTGCAGAATCTTTAATCGATCGTGACCGTTGTTTTGTATCTAAAATGTGGACTGTAATTTCTTTTTTTTAATAATCCTTGAGAAGATACATTAAGGAATTTTCTAGGAATTTTGTATTGCTAAGTATTAAATATACATGCCGGATATATTCAGACTAAAAAATATATTACAACTTTATATAACGGTGCTCAGGTCTCAAACATTCGGAATGAAGCACAAACGGCCGAAATTTCTACCGTTTATAAATCTTATAATTTTAAAGAAAGAGAACTCTGCCGCCGATATCTTTATAATATGTACACAATCCACAATCACAATCGAACGAATAAAAATTGTACTAAGATGTTACAGGTAGCAATTAAACTAAATTCAAACTCCGCACAAACCTGAGGAAAACCTTCACACCAATTTCAGTCCGTCTTTTCTGAAGTAATTTCCACGAATGACGAATGAGTTCTTTCTGGTTTTTTGTTAGTAAAAATGTTGCAACGATTGGAGGTTTACCCAGACATTTCTTTTGAGAAATTGACGATGCCGCACACCCCATTGTAAAAGACTCGAAAGGATGAAAGTGCAAGGAGATATTTAGATCAAATTGCTTAGTTGCGAAATCGGCTGAGCTTCGCGTATTGCGCATTTTAAGGTTTTACAAGGCAACATAATTTCTCTATTGGTTGATTCTTACTCAATATAAAACTAAGCTGACAGCAAAATCAGCCAATAAAATAACAGGATGGAAATTAAAGGGCATCCTTAAATATTTCCTTAAATGTTTATGTTTCTTTATGGCTAGGTCTTTCAGTGTTGGTTGAAAAAGAGCCTCGGGCGGAGCTGAACTGCCTATCAAAGCGGGTAGATGGGCTGGAAGATTGAACTATTTTAATCACGGTCGTCTCCAACATTTGAGGTGTCCAGAATACTCTCTGCAACTCTTCTGACCGTAGCGAGACCAAAAACTCCTATTGAGTTACAATGTGAAAGCGACGTATTTCAGGTCGGAAGACCCGGCACTAAATATAAAATGAGTAAAGACAGCAGTTAGAATCAAGTCGAAACGCCGACTTAATGTTAGCTTCCTACGCAGCCGTTATCAGAGGCATCGTGTTTGTGGGGAAAAGTAAAGCACGATTGCCCTAAAAACGGCTGCGTGGGAGGCTATAATGAAACTGAATGTATATTATTTATCATCGTGTTTCGCTTTCTCCATATTATAAAGCTTGCGAGAGGACAAGCCCTTGCGATTACTCTCTGCCACAAGTCCGGGGTACAAGTCTCTTTGTGTGAACTCGCCCGTTTTTGTCAAAAAAGCTAGTCAGGGAAACAAAAATTTGATCCCTGCAAATTGTTCCCAGAAATTCAAAGTGGAATCGAAGGGAGAACTTCCCAAAACTGGATCCTTGAACTTGAGGGTCAAGTCCCTGTTTCTCCTCTTTTTTCAGGATCTGGATGTTTGCACCCGATATGCAACTGCAAATTTAAATGCCACCCGACGCTCATGCAGAGTTGCAGACCAGCACATCAATAGACCATTTGCATTATGACGTAAAAGCGCAAAGAATTCTGGTAGTTGTAGTTAGGTTCGCGGGAAAAAACCATTTCTGGCTTGTGATTGGCTAAGGGCAGCCAAGCGGGAAGGTGGACATCTATGACATTTCTTTAGAGCTGAGCTGCTGAAGTTTACGCTCTTGGCTTGGAAACTTGCTTATACATTTATATTTCAGTTACCTGTCAAAAATATAAAAAACAGGATGATAGCTTTGGAATGAAACTTGACTGACAAATGTTGTTCGTGTTCAAGTAAGTTTAATATGTAGTAAAGTTCGCGGTAAATTTTGAATCGTCATCAAGCCCGCTTGCCCAAGAAAATCGTGTTGGAGATAAAGAAAATTACCGTCACCGAAGAAGACGTCCCTGTGGCTTCATTTAAAAGGCAAAAAGCAAGCCCTCAATATTAAACCAAGTCCGTTAAAATGATAAAAGTTTTGCAAGATATCGTTTATTTGCCTTGTTGCGTTTTGTGGTGAAGTTTCAACGAGTGATTCAAATTCCTCCAGTGGAGTCTCAGTCGCGCGGTTATTTATCACTGTCTGCACTGATTTATTTAAGTTCCTAAAACTTTTGCTTGCAAGGTGATATGTATGTAAATATATTTTTATTTTCGAATAATTTACGAAGACGCAATATTTTACCTTTTTAAACATGGGGGAGTAGATGATGTCTACACTCATTAAAATCTTTGAAGCCCATCGTTCAAGTCTCGCAAGTAATCGCTCATCAACAAAATTATGTAAACAAAATTATATTTGCTCACACAGCCCTCGCTCGTACTAAAACCACAACTCCTAATCGACGAGTTGACATTTCCAGTACAAAAAAACAAGAAAGCTTCTTTGTTAAAGAAAATTGCAATTACAGTTCTAATTTGACGAAAAAAGAAACACAATTTTAAGATAAATAAACAAATAATCTGTATTCACCTGCACAGGGAAGTTTTGATTGTTCAGCTTGGAAATTAAATCCTCTATCATTGACCCTTCATGATTCATCGATGAAGCTCGATTGAACGAGGAAAATTATTTGACTCGTTTCTCTGTTTCACTGTAAAAATAAATAAAACTGTCCGTCCCTCCGAGCAATGATGATATACGGTAAATTTTCCAAGCTTTTTAGTCAAGAATTAATTCACCTACGGTCGATGGAAGCGATCGTTTGTTGAACGTCTGAGAATAGATTATGAACAAAGTCAATGGCTTGACTTGATTTCACACAAATTTAGTCATCCTAGACATGTCCTTTCAAGCAATCTGTTTCCAGTGCGCGAATTTTTTGAAGCTTGATTTTAGGCTGAAATTATTTACGAAGAGAAGTTGTCGGCCGCGAGAAATGAAATTCTACCAAGTCAACTCCGCCACACAACGTACATATTAAACTTACTTGAACACGAACAACATTTGTCAGTCAAGTTTCAATCCAAAACTACCATCCTGTTTTCTATATTTTTGACAGGTAACTGAAATACAATTGTATAAGCAAGTTTTGAAGCGACAAGATCGTAAATTTTAGCAGCTCAGCTTCAAATAAACGTCATAGATGTCCACCTTCACAAGCCAGAAATGTTTTTTCCCGCGAACCTAACTATAACTACCAGAATTCTTTGCGCTTTTACGTCATAATGCAAATGGTCTATTCTCAACGCAAAAGACGAAGGCTCACACAGGGAACCCAAACGCTGTATTAGTTATTCATAATCTTAAAATAAAAATGTCCTTATTTACGTGCGTTCCTGTGTTTTTTTTTTAACCGGTTTTGGGGGTGATTTGAATCAGAGCGAAGGTAGCCTGTTTCAGGCGTTCGGTCAGTTGGGAAGCGGCGCAAGAAACGGCGAGCGAAAAAAGGGCGAGGGGACTAAGGCGAGGGGGCGAGAGAACGCCTGTGAGCATTTTTAACAAAAGCTAGTTCCGGTATACCAGATTCTGGTATACCCTCTGATTGGTCAATTTTGACACCTTTTGTCAACACTCAAGCGTCCTTCATCTTGACGTGAAATGAGATATGGATGCGGCGAGTGACGGTCACGCAGAGTTCAACTCAGCAGTAAACAACGCACTGAAGGATTTTCTGGTTGAAAGTCTTCGCAAAGAACAGGAAGACTGTTTAAGGAATTTGGTCTATGAAGGAGAGGTTTTTCGGTATACTTCCAACCGGTTTTGGAAAGAGTCTGATATTTTAACTGTTTCCGCGTGTTATGTCGACGCTTAATCAAAATGACACAGTCTCAACGATAATTGCTCTTCAGTAAATACAATAACCTAAGCTTCGCTAAAAAAAAAATAACTGTGATAAAGCACTTTCTAGTTTTAAAATAAATATTAAAACAACACGTTATAAGTGAAGTCGAATGCGGTCCGTCAAAAAGATAAATTTGTAAATGCTTGTATTATTGACATATTGCTATTTATTTCTCGAAACTCTCAGCCAGGAATTCAAACTGGCTTCAGCCAGCAGACAATCAAAACAACATAAGCTAAAACATTCGGCAGTAACTGAAAAGCGTAAAACAGCAACGAGAAAATTCCGGGCGAATTCAAACGGCCTCGAGAATATTTGTAAACAGTAGCGGTAAAATTCACCTTGATAACAGTTTGTTCCACGTCAATATTTATTGCTGAATCAATCTGGTCCAAAATAGCTTTCACCCAGAGCCAAGCAGCGCCGCGATCTACTTTGTGTGGTTGATGTACTTGTAGATTCATTTTCCGAAGTGTGTGAACGCTTCGCGGAGGGAGTTTCTCCCATCGGCGATCTTGCATTCACTTGCCGCTTTTAAGACGTTGCTCTTTCGACAATCCCCGAGAATAAATTTTGAACGCTGGCATGAGTTCTTGCAAGTGTTCTTGCGCAGGTTAAACAGCAAATTTTAGGAAAACGTGGGTCGGGATTCAGTTCATGTCCAAAAGAACTTGCGAGGTCGGCCAACACCAGACTCTCGGCTCCAGAAAACCCAACTAAATCTTTGTTTGAAACCGAATTAAATAAAGAAACTCTCGGTACCTTGTTCCCCTGGCACTTCACATTTTTTTGACAAAACCTGCAACACGTTGAAGGGCGGGATTACAATTCGGCGAATTCGCTTGCAGAAGACTCCGAGTGCACAGACATTTAAACGCAGACGATAAAATGCATTTCCCAACGTGGAAGAACTTGAGAAATCATATTTCCCGGTAAATCTGTCAGAAATCTGATTGCAACTGACAACGGAAAACCACAAGCTTCAAATGTCTGCGCTCATGTTACCCGGGCCCTGTCGGAGGTCTAGAAGTGGGCGGAAAGACCTTTTGTTATGAATGATCACAGGCGTTCCCTCGCTCGCTCTCCTCCCCGCCCCCCTCCCCTTATTTTTTTTCGCTCGCCGTTTTTCGCGCTTCCCAACTAACCGAACGCCTGGAACAGGCTAAGCGAAGGTGGTTTATGTTGCGAGTTTTAAACGGTAATCGATCTGTCGCAATGTCAATACGACGCGCCTCAATTATTTCTCAAGTTTTACTTTAACTGTTATTATTAACTATTAACTCCCCTCGCGACCATTAAATTGAAACACGAAACTTCCCGCGAGGAGTATTAATAGTTAATGGTGTTAGTAACTTGAGTTAATAACAATTGAAACTTGAGGCGCGTCGTATTAACATTGCGACAGATCTATTACCGTTTAAAACTCGCAACGTAAACCGCTTTCGCTCTGATTCAAATCGCCCCCAAAACCGGTCAAAAACACAGGAACGCAGGTAAATAAGGACATTTTTATTTTAAGATTACGAATAACTAATACAGCGTTTGGGTTCCCTGTGAGGCTCACGAAGGCTGACAAAGCACAGCCGAAAAGAACCTGGGGACTAGTAATCGTCGATTTTCAAAATGGCGGACGAACCTAAGGTTGGATTTCTTGGCGGAGGGAACATGGCGAAGGCTTTAGCCAGAGGCTTTATAAAGTCGAAAACAGTCAAGGCGGGGAACATTATTGCAAGTGCTACCACGGAGAAAACGCTAGCGGTCTGGAAGGTGAAAATGTTTGCTGATTTCTGTTAAGATTCTTTGCACGTGGCACTGCTAGTACTAGTGACTGCTTTAACTTAATTTGAGTCTGTCCTAAGTTTTGATACGATTAATATAGGCCTTCAATAGACCATTAAAATTAAGCCGATCAATTAAAAGCATGGCCTTATTAAAGAGGTTCCTATTAAACGACTTAGGTTTTAGGTAGCCTGCGTGGCCGGCGTTCAAAGGGGAAGCAGAAGGGGAGTTCGAGCGCGAAGCGCGATCGGTATCGGGGAAAGGGGGAGGGGAACGCCTGCAATGACGCTATTGTTTTTGCGTTTTTTACGTCCAGATTCTGGACGCAAAAATCGTGATTGGTCAGAATTTGTAGAGTGTCAAATTGATTGTTCTGATTGGTCAGATGTATGTCATTCAGTCGATTCCTGTGGTCTGTTCTCAACTTTCAATCAATGCGAATGAATCCAGTGACAAATGTTTTGAGCAATTTCTCTGCGAAGCACTTGACTCTTTGAAAGACAATGGTCGATGTAGGATTTTGTATCAAACTACTGAATCTGTGAAGAATAACAAGATTTATAGCAGTCGGTAAGCGCTACACGCTGTGAGTTATAAAGTTGTTTGGAACACAGCCAGTTGCAACCCGCCGCCATAAACTCGAAAGCCGGAAACGCTGCTTGATTGAAATAAACGTTTTCTCAGTCTCAGAACAGCAACTTTTTCGAAAAAAAAAATTCACAGTTGAAAGGTGCAAGGAAGAAATATCTGACCTGATCTGCCAAGAAGAGATTTTTTTTGCTATATTTCTGACAAGAAGATGAGAAAAGAAGAAATAAGATAACGAATTCCAGCAGTGAAGGGGTTTGTTTCCCGCGAAAATCGGCACCAATCTGATTGGATAATTTTGACAGCCGTACCTTAAGGGGCGGTTTGAAAAAAACAATAGCATCATTGCAGGTGTTCCCCTCCCCCCTTCTCCATAGGCGTACGAGGCGGGGGGCGAGGGGGGCTGCAGCCCCCCCAGTGCCAAAATTTTTCGGGCAAAATGCTTAGAATTCAAGCAACAAGCCTAAGGAAAAAATAGAAAATAAGCCGGAAAGTCTAGTCAACATTACGTTGAAAACGAATTACATTAACAGGAAAAGTATTGGAAATATACCTAACTTTGTTGTTCAAAAGTCCAAATTTCTCATTCATCTGCGTTCGATTCCTCTCGCAAATTGCTATAATCATGTTTTTTTTCGCAAATTCTGCGTGACTCGTCAGTTTTAATCAGTTGCAATCAGCTTTTCCATAGCTTGAGCGTTTGCGCACGGTGGATTTAGTGCAAGACCTTGAAGCTGATACAAATTTGATGAAGCTAATGCATTCGACTCAAATGTTTAGTTCTCAGGGCTAGCTTGAAACTTTCAACGAAATGTTTTGAAACCCATTCATCCCTGCCTGTTTTACACGCTTTTGTATTACTTTCAAATGGGGGAGAAACAATGTAAACTGGCTCCCCCAAATTAATGTAATTTTTTCTGAAGTAGAGTGAATAAATAAAAGATATTCGAAAAAGGATTCAGTGCATTGACACCTTTGGATAACGTCACGAAATTAAAAGCAAGCAGGCGAAGCTTGTTCACAACTATTTCAATGCATGTTTTATTTTTCATTTTACATGCCTCTTTATTCGGCTTTCAACCCACGCCATTTTTTTTCGGGCAAAAAGGTCTCCGCCCCCCCAGGACCGAAGGTGCCCGTACGCCTATGCCCTTCTCCAATCGCGCTTCATGCTCTCTCCTCGCACCTCGTGCTCGAACTACCCTTCTCCTTCCCCTTTGAATGCCAGCCACCCAGGCTAGGGGCTAGGGGACCCAGGCCACCACCTTATTTTTAGGCCAAATAGAGGCCCATAGGGCAGAGATGAGAAAAATTATTTTCAGGAGCAGGCCCCTCCTTATTCCAGGGTCTGGATTATTGGACCCCCCTCCCCCTCCCATTATTCATCTTGATTTTCTCTGAAAAGTGGCCATCCATAGGACTCCTGGACTCCCACCTGGCTAAAAGCCTGACAGTCGGTTACCAGGTGTTACTAGGATATATAAAGACAGATGTGCTAAGTATCTGCTCCCACCGGGAGATCAATAGAGTAAAGTTCTTCAGTTTCTGTGTTGTTAAAAAGGTTATCCTTTTTGCCCCTTAGGCATTGTGATCCAGGTGTGATCCTTAGAAAGGGTTCCTTATATTGTTTTATCTAAAATTAAAGCACATCAAATATCCAACCAAACAAAAAGAAATGGTCTATACATGTAGTCTATGCATGGTTAAACTTTCCATGAAACAGAGAAGAAATAATGACCTCTACATGCAAAATTATCTTAGTTGTTGGTTCACCCTTGAACTAGGAGTAAATTTTTGGGTTTGGTCCTTAAAAGGGGTGTCAATTTTGGATTTTTCTATCCTCAAATAGGATCAGGGTTTAGGAACTGTTGTGGCACACACCTGTTCTAAATTTATTGAAGTACCCACCTTCAGTTTTCACTATCTTTAGTATTATTTTTATCTTGTTTATCTTTTATTTTAAAGGATCTAGGCTGTCAAACAACATTGGCTAACAAGGAAGTTGTTGAGTATTCAGATGTTGTCTTTTTAGCTGTGAAACCTCACTTGATAGTTCCAGTTATCCAAGAGATAAAGTCATCTTTTGACTCTTCCAAACACCTTGTTGTTTCTGTGGCTGCTGCGATCACTACAGATGTCATTGAAGGGGTGAGTTGTAGTTTTGCCATGCCTAGACAAATTGGCTAATTACCGGTATTATTATATAACCTAAGAAACATTTAGAAAGTTAAATTAAATATAGTTACCTAAAATGTAAGTCTCAAATAAATCTACCTTTGGAGTTAAGGTAATTCACGTTCAATAGAACTGCTCAAACATTTCCAACCAAACTTTGCCAGTTGGTTGTTTAAGGTAACTTAAATTTTGAAATAAAAAGGGGGTCAATGTGTTTGTTTAGGAGCAGGAAGACCTTGTATATACCACATAATTCCTTGGCATGTTTTTGTTGATAATGTATTATTCTGCCATAGAAATTGATCTGTATTCATTTTATAGAAAGAATTTGATTGCTATTCTCGAACAAAGAGAAAAAATTAATAGGTCACTCCCATTTCATTCATTTCTTGATAAAACAGTTAGTCTACATATCACTTGGGTTACAGTAGGTTACTGCACTGCATGCAAGATACAATCTTAGACAAAAGTTGTTGACACATCTGCCCCCACAAGTTTATAATTTTCATGATTGTCTGCTAACATACCCTCCACCCCCATGGATCCAATGTTGAGGCAAGGGGCTCCCAAAAAAACAAACTACAACATTGATAGGGGGAAGGGGGGGGGGGTGGAAAAGTGGGGCGAAAGGGTGAAATAAGACCAAATAAAGGTCACCCTTGATAAATAAAGTTTTGATTAATTGACTGATTGTTTGATTGAAAACAATAAAACAGGGCCTAAATTGATAATGTGTCAATACTTTTGTCTTTGATTGTAGCTTGTTATTAATAATATTGCAGTTTTCCAGTCTCCAGGGCTAGACTTTTTTCTGTCAGCGTTTTCCCTTCCTAAGTCACAGGTTCCTCTTGCCATAATTTGTTGCTTGGCTGCTAAAAGCATAAAAGGGGCTACGATATCAAGAGATTCCTTCTCTTTCTACTTGGGGCTCATGTCTCAGCACCACGCAGAAAGGAAAGAAAATCTCTGTATTGCAGCCAGGATACAAAACATTCAGGCCCTGCTGCAAATCACAGGTGAAAACTTGTCAATAATTATTCATTCATTTGCTTTCTGTTTGCTAGCATTTACCACCCAGCACTCGTGTCATTCGAGTGCAACCAAATTTGGCTTGTTCCCTGCAGTGTGGTGTGTCTGCTTTCTGTAAAGGAACTTGTGTATGGGAAGATGATGTTCATCTAGTAAATAAACTTCTTCAAACAAGTGGTAGGCATTAATTAATTGGTAGTTTATTATGGTTATTGAGTTTTTTGCTTAACAATTCAGTGGAGAAGCTAATAATGGGTACCACAGCTCTCAAACTCAAAATGCTCCTGTCTGGCCTTGTAACTCAGTGTCCTCAATCAGTAGAGCAACAGTGAGCTAACCCCAAGGTCGTGGGTTTGAATCCTGCTAAATTTTTCTTTGCCTTCTGTGGTCCCTGACTTTTTTCGACTTTTTTTGCTTGTTTACAAGCAAAAAGAAGGAGAATAGCGTTTACCTGGGCTAAAATCTGAACCGGAAGGGATTGCATTCTTGTTAACTCTCAAGGGACTGTTTTAATTTCTCAAGGGAATACTTTCCGCTGTGGGTGATCAAAGCGCGTGACTTGTAAAGTGTCACTCTATAGTTGTGCTTCAGCACTTCTGTTCTTGTAGAAAAAACGTGACTTGTCAAATTTACAAACATTATATAAGAATCAAAAACGTGAGTAGCCCAAATCTTATGTCACATAACCAATTAAGAATGTAAGGGGTTCAGCGCTCGAAGACAGCGAAGTTAAAACGATCAAGAACGCAATTTTTACTAGTACAAGTCTTTAGGTGCTAATATTAATTTAACCTAAAATCACATAGCGAAAACAAAGACCGCTTGGACATGTCCAAGCTATTTAAAACTACCACTACGTCAGACCCATGTCACGCGATCTCTCGCTTGTAGCTATAAATAATCATTCACCTATTTTCAGTTTGAATACTCTGCGCTCTGTTTGTGTGAAATATTTATTGTTGTGTTACTCAAGCGTTTGGCTCGGAGCGAGTACAAGTCGTACAATTTACCCGGAACGTGTTAAATATTGCAAAACAACGACGTATTTTCTGGATATCCCAATTTTTGTTTTGAGTTTACGGTATTTTGAGAATCGAAACGTTATCGAAACGTAAGTTGCAAGCTCAGCAAGAATGTGTCAAAGCACGGGATACACGTCATCGCGCCAGGGGAATTACCAAAAGCTTGCCTTTATAGTCTACTCTTTATTTTGGCGTGATTTGGCTTTCTTTTAAATGAACTGGTTTGGGTTATTTTATTGAACATTCGGAACAAAATAAATATTTGCATGCGTAAGCAGGCATTTTTCCGGCTAGGCATGTGGTTTTAAAAAGCAAAAGATGACGTGGTAAAGGAAATTCATGTCACGTTCACTCCGTGACTAACGCAAACACGACTTGTGTGTTTCTCAAGTGACTGCTTTTCTAAAGATTTTACTGTGCGGCGCCGTGCCTTTAATTTAGCCAAAGCACTGAAAGAGGTCAGGAGGTCACAAACATTACCCGCACGAACACACTAAAACGTTGCTAATAGTTAACCAAAGGGACAATTGATTATTTCTGCTGAGTTGCACAATTTAGAATTGCAACATCATCTAGCAAAGCGCACTATTACTAAAAATAGATTTCGCAAAGGCTTTGGATGGAGGGGACGCATTCTTGACAAGAAAAAAAGGGCGAGAAAGGCACAATTTGAGGCCGAGATTCTCGAAAGGCTCGAAAAATGATAGATTTCAACAATTTTGGCTTTAGTAGGTGAAAAACAGATTGAAGGTATCCAAAAAATGGCCCAAAATTGAATTTATTAGTCGAAGATCCGGTAATGACACCTTGATTTCCACTGCAAAATTATTCAGGCTATCGAGAAATTTAAGCGGCGGATAGCGAATTACTATCGAATTATATAATTGCGAAGGATAGCACTTGTATGTTTGCTTCATTTAGGCACCGGAAAGATCGTCGGTTGCAAGAAGTTCAGAATTCTTCCCGAATTTGACGGCACTGATCGCCGGCCATCCGATCTGTTTCGACACATGATAGATATAGGGCGAAAATATTATGCTATTCAAACGCCTTTCTAATGGAATTGACGGCGGGTTTGATTTAAATAAAGCTATTATTTATCTCCATTACTATTACAGACTGCAGCTACAGCTGCCGAGCTCGAACAGTGTATATTAAATAGTATTTGCCGCGACAATTGTGTAACGAAATTGACCTCTTTAAATATTTGGGTCAGGCAAGGGGACCGATCGGACGAGCGTTTCTTTGTGTAATTTTGTGGTGGCATAAATCTGAGGTTAGCTCTGTTGTGTTGCAAAATGTGCCACTAAGAACAGTGTAAACGTTTTGCATTTCTCATAAAAATAAATGTTTTCTTTCAGCAAATCCCGGTGTCACAGCGGATTTTGATCGATTTTGTCCCCCCCCGCCGATTTTGTGCCCCCGGACCAAATCCGCTAGCGGATATTGTCCCCCCGGACAATATCCGCTAGCCGATATTGTCCCCCCTTCGCCGAATTTGTCCCCCCCCCCCCCCCTCAACAAAAATGACACTTGATTTTCGATTGGAAAACGTTGCTTCGGGCCGTGTTGAGAAAAACATAGCTTTTCCAATGCGGTGTTTGGTAAACACCGAGACTAACCTTGTCTATTTCGTCTTTTCAATGTTCATGAAATATTCGTATTCACATTTAATCGTCTTTTCTTTTATTCGTTTACGACTCCAGGAGTACGATAGCGAAGTATGATCACTTTTGACGGGGGGACAAAATTCGCGAAGGGGGGACAAAATCCGCTAGCGAATATTGTCTCCCGGGGGTCAATATCGGCTAGCGGATATTGTCCGGGGGACAATATCCGCTAGCGGATTTGGTCCGGGGGGACAAAATCCAGGGGGGATAAAATCGGCTAGGACACCGGCAGCAAATCGGGCCTTTATAATCCATTCAATAACTGAGAGTAAAACATTTTACACATTTATTGAATAATCGCTCTGTTTGACAAACCTTTTGTTTCAAACCACGGTTTGAGCTTTCTACGTTGCACAGGTAAGACTTTCTCTCGAATTCCGAGCCAATCTGGCCATGGTTTTGTGAAACAATCGCTAAATATGCCTCCAAAGTGCTAGCCTGCGAACAGGCTTTCCGGAGATTTCCGAAGAGCGCTTGGACGGCGCGAAGCGCCGGCGACGAGGTGCGAAGCGCCGAGAAAGAAAGCCTGCACGCATCTCTGCACATTGCGTCCAAATTTTGGACGCAATGTGCAGATTGGTGGAATATAATTATTTGTGACGTTGTCGATGTTTCCGGTAGAGACAAAAATCAAAATATAACGTGTCTGGTTTCAATTGCTCGTTCTTGAGAACGGCGTTAGCGACTGCTTGCCAATTTTTCGAGGCGATATTCTTCGCGAGAAGGATATTCTCACTTACATCTGGTGTTCGAACATTTGTGTTTCCACTGGGCCACAAGATCAGAATTTTTACTCGGGTCGATCGCAGATCAGGATCGATAATATCCTCAATATTTGGAAGTGCGTCTTCATTCTCGTGAATCGCGACGGCCGGTGCTTGAGGTCCTTGAAATTGCATTCCCAGTGATTTTCGAGCACTGGCTCCGACTCTGGGTCTGTGAACTGCATCTTCGGAACTTGGCCGTTGGCTGTCAAAAGAAACGTTCTGTAATTTTTAGCTCGCGGGCGACCGACCATTATTTGTTTTCCTTAGTTTAAATTTGATTTCCGGCGTGCGGTTTAAATGCTTTTGTTTAAATGTGACAATTGACAAGCTAAGCAATCTGCAGGGTGTTCGTGGGCGGCATTTGCGATTCTCAGAGATGCGTGCAGGCTTTTGCCCCGCCGGCCGAGCGCTCTCCAGAAAGCCTGTTCGCAGGCTTCCAAAGTTCCCGCCAACCATACATTGCTCTTACAGAGCGGTTTGTTTGTCCAAATTTTTGACTCACACCGGGGGTCAAATTCTGTGACGTCATTAGTGCGCTTCGCTAATTGCAACATCATTAAATGTGTTAAGTGATATTTATAAGTGTTTTTGTAGCCTGTTGTGAAATTACTTCCGGTGGAAGCAGTAAACGTTAAACGTTTCTTCCGTTCAGAAGTTAATGCATCGCCATTAGAAAAATAAACAGCAACTGTTTGCTGGAAATGTAGTCGTTAGAAATGGGATGTGTAGCCGTAAGGTAAAGAATAACGAGGAGAAGCGGCTTTTGGTAATATCCAAACGAAAATTTACTTCTCAATGTGGGGTTAAGATTGCGTGACGAGACAAAAGGTAACTCTGTCGTGCGTAACCTAACCTGCGATCAGGCGTTACTTTTCTCTGCATTAAGCCGAGTAGAAATCTTTCTAACTCGAAAGGAAACAACTATTTCGATTAAACATGTTAAAGGCAAACGTCAAAGTTTACCTTTTTTAACCAAGCCAAAGTATATGAGTCGCAAAGCACCCAGCCGTCGCGACTGACAAGTACAGCATTTACTCCGCGAAAATAAAAAAGTGCTTGAACTGAAAGACGTTTGAATTCTTCCATGATATGTTCGAACAACAATGCCCAGGATAAACCTTCTACTCATACTAACTTCATGCAAAAAAAGTCGATATCTCGAAGAGATCTTTGATCTTTCTAGGGCTAAGGCTCAGAAGGAAATTCCTGGGTTATTTACCAGCACTTAAAATTACCGTACCTTGGAGTTTTATCCCTTTATCGTTGTCGTCTTTTTCCCGTAGTCAATGGCACCCCCGACCAGTAAGCTGTTGGTAGAGTGCCGGACTACCATGTGGGAGGTCTCGGGTTCGAGTACCAGACCGGACCAACACTCAGGGTCTAAAAATAACTGAGGAGAATATGCTGCCTTTGCAATGACATCTGCAAATGGCTAGGTTCTCGATTCTTCCAGGTTCTCGTTTATCTTCTCGGATAAGGAAGATAAACTATAGGCCCCGTCTTCTGCATCTTCATTGTTACATTCAGTAGGGGACGAAAAAGAACCCCCTCACTTATCGTTAAGAGTAGGGCATGGAGTTCCTGGTGTTGTGGTCTGGTCTTTGCCCACTGTGCTCTGTACTGTGAAATGCTCGGAGATATTAGTTGTATAAGCTACTCTGCAAAATCCGAGGGTGATGATGATGATGATGATGATGATCTATCAGAATCACAGTTATAACTCTTAACTTGATGCTCTTTCTCAACCTATTTACATGTAAGGTATGTGCGTGGAGGTGAAAGAGGCTTATATGAATGCAGTCAGCTCAGTGAGTGGGTGTGGTCTGGCCTTCCTCTTTCTCGCCATAGAAGCAATGAGTGATGGTGGTGTCAAGGTTGGATTGCCAAGAGCTTTAGCAATGGACTTGGCTACTCAGACACTTATAGGTGCCGCTCGGCTGGTACAGGAGACAGGGAAACACCCAGGCCAGGTAATACAGAATACAGTGTGTATACTTTATAAACCTTATTAAATGCACGATTTTCAGAATTTTTCGGAATGTATAATAATATTGCGAATTTTTAGGACGACAAGTACAACGGATAAGTAAACATTAGCCGCCTTTTTGAACAGAAGATCGTGAACTAATGTTAGTGCACGAATGTGAGTGTTGTTTGGTTCAAATTATGATACTATAAGAAGGAAATTCCACGTTAAATTTGACGCGAAAAGCCGATGTCACACGAATCGTCAAGCGATGAATGCGATATCGTAAAATTCCGGTTAAAAGCCCTGGGCTCATACAACTTCAAAAGGGGTTTTTAGAGGGCTTATAAACGGAGCGGCTTATATCCGGGAAAGTTCATAAGCGGGATGAAAAAATGTTTCGAAACGAACCACAACAGTGTTGTCAAAATACGTTTTTATGGTAAAGAGTCATAATAAGCAACACTTAGCCATGTTTAACACTGTTTTCAGCAGAGGGGTCTAATAAGCAGATGTATTTTTTTGTTTCCAGGTAGATGGGCCTATAACCGGGGGGGGGGGGGGGTTTATAACCGGAATTTTACGGTATCAGTTTTCCAAGTGAAATTTAATGCGGAATTCACGATTAAGGTTATGAATTTTCGTTGAATCGCCTCCTTAAAAAAAGAAAAAAAAAAACAATTTCATTCAGGTCTGTGTGTGAATGCTGCGATATTTTAAGGGGCAGTATCATCAACATTTAGCGCTACCTGAAAATCCAGTGAACGTGTTGGAATTAATTGGAGATCCACTGAAATTGCAGAAAGTGGCTTGGCATTGCTAAAATGTACTGTTAGTAATACTCATGAAAATTGTTAAACAGTGGTGTAGTCACAGACTGATCGGAATGTAGTGGCCTAAAACTTGAAAACGTCGTACTGAAAGTGTTAATTGAACAAAATCACATAAAAACCATTGATTGCGGTTCATTTACATCTTGGAAAATAAATTTATGCCTTTCTTTTGTTATTCAAAGGCTATTCGGTTAAATAGTGAGTGTACCCTATAATTCTAGCACAGTTCACACAAAAATTAGAAGTTTTTTCATAATTCTGTCCCTTTATGGCGCTAGAGAAGCAATTCCAAATCAACAATCTTGTGAAAACCTGTGAAGCCACAGGCCGCCCAGACGTTGTATTCGATTTAGAATTTTAGGTGATTAAAGGCATTGTATGAGAATACTTTGAAAATTGTTCTAAACAGTACTTGTATGAAAGATTTGAATAAATATATCTTAGCTTATGTTTATCTTGCATTATTTTGACATTTCTGTGCTTCTGGAGTGGGTTTAAAGCCGTTAAGACGAGTTTTTCTTTCCAACGTTGTCGTTTCTCTTTAGGGGAAGCACAACGTCGGAAAGAAAAACTCGTCAAAACGGCTTTAAACCCACTCCAGAAGCACAGAAATGTCAAAATAACGCAAGATAAACATAAGCTAAGACATTTTTATTCAAATCTTTCATACAAGTACTATTTAGAGCAATTTTCAAAGTATTCTCATACATTGTCTTATAATCACCTTAATCGAATACAACGTCTGGGCGGCCTGTGGTGAAGCCAGTGCAAATTTGTGCAAAGCCTCACTTTCAAGTTCCATTTCAGCGCTAAGTAGCTCGCGTCGCTAGCCAATCGGAGTGCGACAATTTTCTGCGCTATGCGATTCTTGCTAGAATGACATCTTTTCAGGTAAAATTTCTTGTTCAGGCCAAGAAATGAGGTGGAAGGTATTTAACGCGATGCCTTCTTTTCACAAGACTATTTTTTTCATTTCAGTTAAAAGACGAGGTTTGTTCTCCAGGTGGCACAACAATAGCTGGAATACAGACACTTGAAAGAGCTGGTTTTAGAAGCGCACTGATCGACACCGTGGAAACATCAACTAAACGTGCCACAGAGATGGCTGAACTGCAAAAATCGCAAGGCAAATAATGTGGATGACTGTTTACATGCAATCAATCAATCAATCAATCGATTTATTTGCGGGATGAGGTTGCCCTCTCTATCCGAGCCTGAGGCTCATGTAAAAAGCGCATGACAATAATTAAAACACATTATAAAAACAAAGGGAACTACAGTCGAAGCTCTCTTAACGGACACTCTCGTAAGCGGACAGCTCTACTTACGGCCGCCTAGTCTGAAACCCCGTTTTAACTCCCATACAAACTCTGTATTTTTACATTCTCGTAAGCGGACATTCCCGTAAGCGGCCGCGGACACTTTCAGAGATTACGACTTAGACTTTTTCTTTGTTTTTTAAGCTCCCGTAAGCGGACACCTCAAAGAAAATCCTTTTAACAACCTCTGTATCTTGTTTTATCAATCAACTTCACATCGCCGTTCGTCACAATGATTTTACAGTAATTACAGTACCATATTTCAGTGTTTGTTTTGTCGTCATCCAAGTCCGGTTACATTTCGAAACACCACTTACATGCATATTAGCATTATGTTAGCTGGGCAAGCTCCCGTAAGCGGCCATCTACCCCCTACACCTCTAGTGGCCGCTTACAAGAACCATTCTCGTAAGCGGCCAGCTCCAGTTGCGGACACTTTTTTCGCGTCCCGAGGGTGTCCGCTTACGAGAGCTTCGATTGTAGTATAACAATAAAGATGAACGGTAAAAGTAAGCGACGTTTCGACCGATCTTCGGTCATTATTAAGCTAAGTGTAAGTGAAATGTTTTAAAAAAACCCTTATTGATAAGAACTGGTATAAGTAAAAAAAAAATTAAAAAAAATTTAAAAATATCTAGATTACAATATCTTATGAGTACGTTTCCCCACGCTTGGTACTTGTTGCATTTTTCCCGCGCTTGGTACTAGTTGCATGTTTCCCCGCGCTTGGTACTGGTTGCATGTTTTCCCGCGCTTGGTACTAGTTGCATTTTTCCCGCGCTTGGTACTAGTTGCACATTTTCCCGCGCTTGGTACTAGTTGCATATCAACCTCGTTCCCTTCCCCGCGCTTGGTACTAGTTGCATGTCAACCTCGTTCCCTTCCCCGCGCTTGGTACTAGTTGCATGTTTCCCCGCGCTTGGTACTAGTTGCATGTTTCCCCGCGCTAGGTACTGGTTGCACATTTTCCCGCGCTTGGTACTAGTTGCATGTCAACCTCGTTCCCTTCCCCGCGCTTGGTACTAGTTGCATGTCAACCTCGTTCCCTTCCCCGCGCTTGGTACTAGTTGCATGTTTCCCCGCGCTTGGTACTAGTTGCATGTTTCCCCGCGCTAGGTACTGGTTGCACATTTTCCCGCGCTTGGTACTAGTTGCATGTCAACCTCGTTCCCTTCCCCGCGCTTGGTACTAGTTGCATGTCAACCTCATTTCCTTCCCCGCGCTTGGTACTAGTTGCGTGTCAACCTCGTTCCCTTCCCCGCGCTTGGTACTAATTGCATGTCAACCTCGTTTCCTTCCCCGCGCTTGGTACTAGTTGCATGTTTCCCCGCGCTTGGTACTAGTTGCATGTTTCCCCGCGCTAGGTACTGGTTGCACATTTTCCCGCGCTTGGTACTAGTTGCATGTCAACCTCGTTCCCTTCCCCGCGCTTGGTACTAGTTTCATGTCAACCTCGTTCCCTTCCCCGCGCTTGGTACTAGTTGCATGTTTCCCCGCGCTAGGTACTGGTTGCACATTTTCCCGCGCTTGGTACTTGTTGCACGTTTTCTCGCGCTTGGTACTTCTTGCACGTTTTCCCGTACTAGTTGTATGTCTTCCCTCTCTTGGTACTGGTTGCACGTTTTCTAGATCTCGCGCTTGGTACCGGTTGCATGTTTTCCCGCGCTTGGTACCGGTGTCCCGGTTGTCCCTGGTTGCACGTTTTCCCGCGCTTGGTATTGGTTGCATGTTTTCGCGCGCTTGGTACCGGTTGTTCCTTTTTCCCGCGCTTGGTACCGGTGCTATCATGAGTTTGCTATTGGTTAACACGACTCGGAAACTCGTCGGCTCTTCGGGTGTTTTTTACGAGGATTTACCAAAATAAAACACTTTCTTCCTCTCCCACCGTCTGTGTTTGTCAAAACATTCTACATGATGTTTGCATTAACCGCGTCATGGCTTTTTCCAAGGTTCTGTGCTGTTAGCAAGCTTAAAGAAAACAGTCAAAACGTTTTTGTATGCCGCATTTGTGGAAATAATCACAACCATCGCCTCGAGGATTAGGACTCCATTATTATCTACCTGCTTCGTACCCCCAGCGCTTTATTTTCGCTTTTTTTTTTTTGTTTACCGTATTTTCGAATAAGACATACTAGTACGGTATGCTTTGGTAATTTTTAATAAATGTTCAAAGGAAACTTCTGACGTTATACAACGTGGATAAATGTTGGTGTTCGCGTTGTCGCGACTAACGCACTTTCTTTACTTGTGGCATAGTGCTCACCAATCGCGAGGATCCTTCTAGCGTTTGTTTATATGTTGAAGGAGTACGTTCATAAACGAGGAGGACGCTGGCCACGCCTGTCGTTTAATAACTTATTTCTTTCCGGGTTCTTTGTACTCATAAAATTAACTTGCTCCTATAGTGTTCATGTTTGTCACAAATCTTGACTGCAACATACACGTGCCGTATGCAATACTGTACCTTTTGGAAATAATCATGCATGGAGACCATTGACAGTTTGTCGGAGCAGGTCGAAGGGGAAAAAATCGGGTCTCCGAGAATTGGTAATAAATCAACTTGAAAAATTGACAGAAAATTGCGCCCTCGATTAAACGCCGATTTCAAACGCCGGGTCCACCAACCCAAGTTTGAAAAAAAAACGCCGGACGCCGGGTGCGTTTAATCGAGAAAATACGGTGACTAGTCTTACTAGTCCTCGTTTTACTAGTCCAGTCCTGTCCAGTCCAGTCCAGTCCAGTCCCTTTCTCCATCGATACAGTATGCTATGCCCAGATGATTTCCAGAGAATTGTTCCTTTGTCTATCTTTGAAATTATTCATTTCTACATGAATGATCCCACATGAATTTGTGTTAATTTGAAAGACATAATTCTCAAGGGTAGCCTCACATGGTCTAAAATTGGACAAGCCGACAAACGAAGCTAAAGCGGTCTATCAGTGCAGTAACAATCGTCGATTTTCAAAATCTGCAAATTAAAATGGCGATGAAGATTGGATTTCTCGGTGGAGGGACTATGGCGAAGGCTTTAGCCAGATGCTTTATAACGACAAAAACAGTCGAAGCGGGGAACATTATTGCAAGTGCTACCACGCAGAAAACGGTTGCATTCTGGAAGGTGAAGTTATTTGCTGATTTCTTTGCAGTTGCACATGGCACATGGAATTTGTGTTTGAGCCTGTCCTTTTGATACGGGTGGTCGGCTACCAATCCATCAAAATCTAGCCGATCAATAAATAGCATGGCCTTATATAGGTAAAGAGGTTACTAAATAAAAAACGACTGACTGAGGTTTAAGTTGTGGTAAAAGATTAAGAAGTGGTCGTATTAAAAAAAATTCCGTTTGACTTCATCGCCGCCATGTTGGTGAACCTTGTCACCGTGACACGGTGTGTGACATTTGCAGACTGCAGACTTGCAGACTTTTCACTCCGGTTAGCCTACTATTCACTCCAGTTTGCCTAAATCCTGAATAGCACTTCGGTTAGCCTGTTTACAGTCAGCTTCCAATAATGGTAATGGTAACACGATATATTCTCTTAGTATGCAGTCTGCAAATGTCAGACACTGTTATCTTGTCAAGGTGGGTGTCTGACATTTGCAGACTGCAGACAGATTTGTAAAACTCGCATGGCTCGCTGCCTCGCAGATTTGTAAAACTCATAGATAATTGCCAACATCTAATAACTAGCTTCATTTTTGTTCCAGTATCATGGCTGCCGCATCATTGTCGTTTGTATCACTAGCTAACAAATCAAATGCTTATCCTGCGTGGCTGGCTTTCGAAGGGAAAGGAGAAGGGGAGTTCAATCACGAAGCGTGGGAGATAGTGGGAACGCTAGGGAGTATTAAATTAACCTGCCATGGGTTACATCCCATGGGGGCGGGTGTGTCTGTGCCACTGGCTAGAGTTCACATTTTTATCTCTTTTAGATGGATGCATGAGGGACTGGGGAGGGGGGCGGCTCTAGCTCCCTCAGTATTTCCATAAAAAGAATTACCAAGAGATGAGTCTCTTAAGCCCCCCCCCCCCTCCCACTTCAAGACACTAGACAGCCCCCCGCCCCCAGTTGGAAAATCAGCTAGCTATCATTTCACCCTTGAATAGGGTGTCATTTTTTGGCTTGGACCTACATGTAAGATCCTTTGCAACACACACCTGTCCTAAATTTACAAGAGTTCCCCTCCTTGGGTTTCACTGGCTTATTTTATTTTGTTTATCTTTTTTTAAAGGATCTAGGCTGTCAAGCAACATTGGTTAACAAGGAAGTTGTTGAGTATTCAGATGTTGTCTTTTTAGCTGTGAAACCTCACTTGGTAGTTCCAGTTATCCAAGAGATAAAGTCATCTATTGACTCTTGCAGACACCTTCTTGTTACTTTAGCTGCTGCAATCACTGTAGACGTCATTGAATCAGTGAGTGATAGTTTTGCAATGCTTAGACAAGTTGGCTATGTAACCTAAGAAACATTTAGAAAGCCTATTGCCCCCTGGGGGGGGGGTGTGGGGGGGGGGGGCAGAGCTGTAATCAGACCTTTGCCAGAGACGAGGCAAGATCTTGCTAAAGGGCTCAAGGGGCATGCCCCCCAGAAAATTTTAAAATCTAGAAGCTAAGAAACTCTTTCAGAGACACTTTCCATGAGCTATTTCTTGAGAAAAATCATTCTCGTTCAACTGGGGATTATTTTCCCAACAAAACATATTTTATTTTTAATGTTGGGTAAAAATCTAGACGAGGCAAGTGCCTTGTCTTACCTCTTGTTAGTTACGGCCCTCGGGGGAGCCTCCAATATATGGGCTATAGTATGTGCCGCAGTGAAGGGTATGGTTTTCAAGTAATCTTATAGTCTGGGATAGGGTATAGAAATCAAAGAGTTTTGCCTAGAATAGGGTATCATTTGCCAGGAAACTGATTGGCGGTGTGACGATCAAATTAAGTCCAGAATAGGAATGGAAACCCTGAAGAGAAAGAGACCTTCCTAAACGTAAATAAAGTCATCGCGGCATCGCTTTATTTGACAGAAGATTTTCCATAAAAAACACTGATGCAATTATAAAGAAAACAAGTCTGGGATCATAGGGTAGGAATTTTTGGTGTCTAGACTAGTATAAGCCAATATAGGGTTCAGCATGGTCTGGTATAAGGTAAGGGTTTCAAAGTTCCAGTGGCACACCCCCACCCAAAAATATACAGAGTGCCCTCCCCCCTTGCAGGGGGTTTACTGTGCCTTTTAATAACATGCAAACTTTGATGTTCAAAAGCTAACAATTGCATTTTTCCCTGCCATCAATCATAGTTATGGCAATAGAAACGAAAAACAGAAACAAACAAAGTGACCTTTTTAACCAGTTGAAGGAAATTTCAGAGTCTGTTTCCTGAGAGGTCTGCTTAGATGATTGACAGCAGTGAAAAATGTAACCATTGATTGAGCAGAGTTCATGTGTTTTTGTAAGGTGCGATAAAATTAAATATCACTTCAAAATTCACATGAAATTTCAAGAATTTCCCTTGTCATTCGAAATTCCGAGTACAGTACTCCCCCCTGGGGAGAGGGGAGCTCATGTCCTATCCCCATTGAGAAGGGGGAGAAAATCTCTGTATTGCAGCCGGAATACAAAACATTCAGGCCCTGCTGCAAATCAAAGGTAAAAACTTGTCAATAATTATTCATTCATTTGCTTTCTCTTTGCTAGCATTTACCACCCAGCACTCGTGTCGTTCGAGTGCAACCAAATTTGGCTTGTTCCGTGCAGAGTGGTGTGAACGCTATCAGTGAAGGAACTTGTGTACGGGAAGATGATGTACCGCTAGTGAAAAAACTTCTTCAAACAAGTGGTAGGCAAAAAAAAAAATGGTAGTTTGTTATGGTTATTGAGTTTTTATATGGGTACCACAGCTCTTAAACGCAAAATGCACTGAGAACAAGCAGGGCTTGAAAACATCTTGCTCTCAAATTTTGCTTGGTACAGGTGTTTGCATGCTTGTCTTAGTTTTACTTTTTTCAGCAGACACTTGCTTCAGCCCTTGCCCGATTAGAGCTTAAAAAGTTTCTGTCCCCCTCCACTCTTTAGCCTCTTTATCATAGTCATCTTTTTCTCTTAGTCAAAGGTATCCATCAGAATTGCTGTTATTACTCTTAACTTATTCAAAAGGTCTTGATAACAGCAGGCACGTAAAGATTTTAAAGCAAATGACAATTTTTTTAAGTTTGCAAGACATGTTTCGACAGAAACCTCTGTCGTCTTCAGTTGAATGATTTACAAAGCACAGAAAGTTGAATAATAGGAAGACAAAAAATGCTAATTGAAGGCGTAAGCGCAAGAAACGCACTTTGTGTTTTGGCCAAATTGAAAATTCTCACAAACAACTCCAAATTTCGCACGCAAGTTCGTTTACGTGTGCTCAACACTGCCCTGTATTTAATTTTGCTAGTCTTTCCTTCGTTTTCGAAAAATAACACATGCAAAAAGACAAGGTTTTTGCTTGCGCGGCGTCTTTTGACTTTTCTTTTACAAACCTTTTGTTTCTCAAGACGATGAAGTCAGCTAAACCTAACGCAAAAGGTAACCCCAAGGCCGTAGGGTCGGGATTAGAGTTTCAGATTAGGGTTACAGACTTAGCCCTAACGCAAAAGCCTAGCCCTAACGCAAAAAAAAAAAAAAACAAAGTTTAACACTAACCCCAAGGGATTAGGGAGTTAAGCCGTTTCAAGTTAAGTTTAGGATCAGAGTCAGCCTCAACCTTTTATAGATCGCGCTTTTAATGCAGTAAGCTTTCACGCCAGTTTGCTTGCAGCTAGCTTTTTCTGCAGTCTGCTTGCAGTTATCTAGTTTTTGTTGTTTCGGGCAAGACTATTCTACTCTGTTACCGTTACCGTTAGCTGTACTGAATTTGCCGAGGTGAAAGTGAAATAAAGACTGATTGTTGATTGAATACGTTTGCTCGTGTTGTCACATTATACTAGTTTTGCTTTCAGTTGAGTGCCGCCGGCTTGCTCTCACTTCTATCTCCACTCCTTACATCATCACACATCTACAAAATCCCGCGAAAACAAGATAAACTTATGAGGTTTTCCTTCGCACGAATCGATAGATTCATTGATGAATATTTAATGAGACACAGAAAATATTTTGCGAAGGGAAGGTGTCCTGGGGAACATATGAAGAATTTTTTAAAGTCTAAAACCAGGTCACTTCTCGGCAACTTTGTCGCGGCAGATCCTGCAAAACTCGCGTTGACGAAGTTCCCGGCAAGAAACCTCTTGTTTTAGACTCTCTATGCCGCCAGGCTCAAAACTACCTCGGTTTGTGCAACGTTTTTTCCGAAGCGCTAAACAGCGCTGTTGTACAAAACAAAGGCAGAAACATCACTCAGTTCTTCGAGCGATGCTGTAAACTTACGGGTATTCAGACTTAATGATGTCCTTCAACCACCTGGCAGCAGCACTTACGCTAAAACTAACCAAAGGCTTCAAATGATTTTCAGGAACAAACGGCCATTTTTTTTTTTTTTTTTTTTCTCTTTCCTCTCACGTGACGCCTATCAGGTGACATCGCGTCACAATGTGTTCAGTCCAGTCCTTTTCTTAAAGCGAATCCTCAAAATGGTGGATAGGAACTAAAATCATGGCTCTGACACGTTTTTCAACCTCCCCGGACAGTTAAATAACGCTAGAAGGAAAGATTTACACGCGATGTGTCGAAAAACTCATGCTGCTGGCTGACGGTGGAGAACGTGAGAACGTAAGCTTTGCAGAACGCCTTTGTTCTTTGCATACGTAATTTCTAAAAAACGAAGCTAGATTCAGCGAATTTGAATACAGATCAATGTTAAGCACACGTAAACGAACTTGCGTGCGAAATTTGGAGTTGTTTGTGACATTTTTTTAATTTGGCCAAAACACAAAGTGCGTTTCTTGCGCTTAGGCCTTCAATTATGACAAAAAGTAACAACAGAACGTGAAAATGTCTTAATGAAAATGTCTATTTGTCTTAATTGAGGCCTTTCCAGGGGGGGTCTCGTGTTGCTTGCCTAAATTTAAAAAAGTCCTGTGTCGCTGATTTACCGGACTTCCCATCGCTGTCAGTAGTTGAATTGAAAGAAAATTGCTTGTCCTTGTCGGAATTTAAGTTTTTCCAAAAGGGTTGTCATTTGTCGCGATTTTATTTTATGAGTTGTCGCTACTTTCTGGCCGTGTCGCTTGTCGGAATTTACCCTGGCAGGGCCTCTTAATTAGCATTTTTTGTCTACTTATTATTCAACTTTTTGTGCTTTGTAAATCATTCAACCGAAGATGACAGAGGTCTCTGTCGAAACATGGCTTGCAAACTTAAAAAAAATTGTCATTTTCTTTAAAATCTTAACTTATTGTTATTTGTCAACCTATTAAAGGCATGTGTGTGGAGATAAAAGAGTCTTACATGAACTCACTCGCTGCTGTTAGTGGGTCTGGCCTGGCCTATATGGGTCTCGCTATGGAAGCAATGAGTGATGGTGGTGTCAAGGTTGGATTGCCAAGAGCTTTAGCAATGGACTTGGCTACCCAGACGCTTATAGGTGCCGCTCGGCTGGTACAGGAAGGAGGGAAACACCCAGGGCAGGTAAGAGTTTTATGCGGGAAGGCTCCACCTGAGCTCTAGGCCCTTACCCTTTTATATACCATTTTGACAGAAATTGTACCCCTTTCATATACCTAAAAAAACATGGCATAAACTTAGAACAGGACGTTTTTTGTCATTTTCATGCAACGCTTAGTAAATCAAAATAATATAGCAAATTATTGCGTCTGTTCGAAATATTTTAATAAAAGGTTCTTTTAAATACCTAAATAACAAATTTCCATACCCTTTCGTATACCTTAACTTGTGAAATCCCTACCCTTTTATATACCTGAAGCCTGAAAAGGGTACCCCTTTCGGGCGGAGCCTCCCTGTATACGCCATTACAGGGAGTAACCCCCGAGCATTTGAATTACACCTTGTAATTAAATGGTTTTCAGTCTGGTAATACATGTATGACAGTTTGATTTTACAAGTGTCTATATTCCGAACTTTAAAGACGACAAGTACAACGGACATGTAAAAATTAGCTGCCTTTTGTTGTGAACAGAAGACCTTGTACTAATGTTAAGGCGACCACTGTTTGGCAGGAAAAAGTAATGCTACTATAGGAAATTTAAGGCCAAGTATAAAAAACCAAATGTTCCTCTCTCGGATTTCTATAAAAAAAAGAGAGCGGGTGGGCGCTTTTTATGTTATTTCCTCCATCGTCAAATTCTCCAGAAGGGAACTTGCAAAATAAATCCTGCAAGGTAATTGGCCTCTCCAGTAGGGACCTAGCGTGCCGAGGCTTAAAAATTTTGGCCTGAGTTCGTATTAAAACGTAGACAAAAGCCATGTCTTATGGAATTTTACCAAAAAATTAAGCAGGTGGGGACGAGAAACATTTTTTTCACTCGGCCTAATTTCCTGGTGAGGGAATTTCGTGGTAAATTCACGTGAAAAACCCCGACATCAGTTTTTCAAGTGAAATTTAACGTGGAATTCACGAGTCAGGTGATGAATTTTCCTTGAATCGCATAGCCTTTTTAATGGAAATATAGCCCAATTTCATTCAGGTCAGTGGTCAACAATCTTGTGAAACCGGTGGATTATTGCGCAAAGCCTCACTTTCAAGTCTCAATTTCATGCTAAATAGTTCGCATCGCTAGCCAATCAGAGTGCGACAGTTCTCTGTGCTATACAATTCTAGCTAGATGATGTCTTGTTAGGTATACCTTATTATAGGAAATTAACGCTTCTGAAAATTAAGACCTTTGAAATCTACGCGACTTAAATTAACGCGAATTCGAGGGAAAGTTTCTTTCGAATAAAGAAAATTAACGCGAGAGAGGCGGCAAATTTTCAAAATGAAGAAAATTAACATGATTATTGATGTCTCGAAAGATATTTTGGCTTTAGTACAAAAATCGGATGTCGAGAACCGCTCTTCTGAAAGCAAAAATGAACTGGAAATATTGCAGATGACATATCTTTAAGGCTTTTATATTGTAAAAGATTGAAAAAAAGTGTGCAGAAAAGAGAAGGTTATTGTTTCCTAGTTGCTCTATGTGTTAGGACAGTATCCGGAATTTGGAGTGAAATTAAGGCCAAGGACATTAACGCTCCACTTAAATAATGTCGCGGAAATTTATGCTTAAAAACAATTAACGCGAATTTTGAGAATTCGCGTTAAAAGGGCTATGTCACGGGGATTTCGCAGATTTTTGGTGTTAACTGTTCTGAAATCACTGGTAGGCAGTTATACCCATAAAAAGCACTATCTTCGAACCTCATAAGTAAGATATAACCTTAATTTGCGGATAGATATCAACCTTCGGCTATGAATATAGATTTTTTGATGACGCGCGGAAACAACTTGAAAACGTTAAGCCCGGGCCAAACGAGGATGAGAGTTGATGAGAGTTGACTCTCATGAGAGTTTACGTCAACTCTCATCGACTATCATCAACTCGAGCCAAACTCTCATTGACTCTCATGAAAAATTTGAACACGTTCAAAGTCGATGAGAGCGCATGAGAGCGCATGAGAGTGCATAAGAGTTACATGCCAAACGAGAGCGAGAGTTTGAACTCTCATCAACTCTCATCCTCGTTTGGCCCAGGCTTTAGCCTAACTTTTTCAAATAGCAATCCGTTTCCATCCGAGCTAGCCGCATTCAAAGACGCTCGCTAGCAGTTTCAGTGCTCTAATATAGCAATTTTTAATAAAACTATACTATTATTATTACAAATTTTGGCTGTTCAAAAATCTGGTAAAATCCGTGACATAGTCCCTTTAATTTCATGGAGCGTTAAAAGGTAATGTTTTGTTTGGGCCAAGAAAAGAAGTGGACGTTATAACAAGGTATTCCAAAGGTGATGCACTCTTTTCACAAGACCCTTTTTAATTTCAGATAAAAGACGAGGTTTGTTCTCCAGGTGGCACAACAATATGTGGAATACACACACTTGAGAAAGCTGGTTTTAGAAGCTCACTGATCGACGCCGTGGAAATAGCAGCAAAACGAGCCACAGAAATAGCTGAACTGCAAAAATCGCAAGGCAAATAATGAAGATAACTGTTTACATGTATAATATTGCATCGTTATCAGGATTTCAAAGACAGTTAATGTTTTTTTTTTTAAATAATAATTAAAAAAGCAGAACTTGTTACACGTGTGAAGTGCATTTTTTTTATCTCTCGCGCGCATGTTTTACGGTTTTCGCTTGATCAGCGATCTGTCAGATCTGCGACGGACAGAGGAACTGCTCGGGGGCAGAAGGCGGGAAGAGAAACATTCAACAGTCGGAAATACCGTTTCCGAGGAATTCCGAGTCAATGGTTTTCGTATAATTTCTCCGACTGCTATCGCGTGAGTTTGATTGGTTAACACCACTCGGGAACTCTTCGGGTGTTTATTACCAGGATTTGCCAAAATACACACCCCCTCCTCTTTCACCCGGTATGTGTTTGTCAGAATATTCTACATGATGTTCTTACATTTTGCATGTTCTTAACCGCATGCGCATAATGGCTTTTGTCAAGGTTCCATGCTGTTAGCAAGCTTAAAGCAGACAATCAAAAACGTTTTTCGTACGCTGTTTTTGTGGAAATAACAGCATGTAATCTGAACTTGAAATAAAACACCAGAAAAACTGCAGCTAAAATGACAATATTAAAACACTTAAATGTCAGTCGACTGCACACGACAGACTGAGAAACGCTTCGTTTTCAGCTAGAGAGGTAAGAATAATTTCTGAATATTTTCAAAGAAAATTTGCATTCCCATTGAGGTAATTTTCGGTCATTACGCTTATTTGTTGTATCTATGTAGCTTAATCAACAGCTAAAAAACGCTTAAGTCAATTTTTTCTTCGCGTTAGAATTTTTTCAGCCGTAAATAATTCAGAAGTTGTTTTTAATGCAGTATATCGCATCGAGGAAATTTCATTACAGATGAAAATATAAATGCTGCGTAATTCTAATATACGATCACTGAATTCCCAATGCCGGTGCAAAGAATAGAAAAAGTTAATTCATGCTAACTCATAGCGCGGATAGTATGATACTATAAAATGGGCATGTTTTCGTTCCAATGGGATAATATTAACAATTGAATCCCGATTTTTTCGAACCTACAAGGGTAACGAAAATTGCTACGAGAAATCGGGGCTAAAATTACAGAGAAGTACTATCCAAGGGAAACGAAAATTGCTTCGAGAAATCGGGGCTAAAATTACAGAGAAGTACTATCCAAGGGAAACGAAAATTGGTTCGAGAAATTGGGAGTTTCGAGAAACCGCCGGAATTCTACTGTATGTCGTTTTGTTCAAGAACACCACTGGGCTCGAAAAAAGTCCCGCCCGGGACAAGAATTTTTTCCTATTTTGCAATCGTGTTCACTTGCCCGATGGACAAGGGCCTAGGCAAGTAATTTGCCGACTAAATTGTAAAAAAAGTGTTATGCTTCTGCCCCTGGAAAGCGAAATCGAGAGCAGCTTATCTGAAGGGCAAGCTAGAATTCAAGTTTTGTTCAAACCCTGTTTCACCGATTTTTAAAAAAGTCAAAATACGTAAATGTTAATTGAAGTTAGTGATAGCAGGACTAATGGAAAGGTGGAAAAACGTATGTAGAATTTCCTTCCGTTTAATTAGCGATAGTGCTTGCTGTTAGGAAAGTAGTGTCATGCAGAGATAATGGACGAAACGAAATACGAAAAGAATTGTTTCAATTGTCTTATTTTCAGCTGCAGGGTTATTTCAAGGAAATTACGCGTAAATTCAATATTAAAGTTTTGCCTTTCCCTAACTCGTCGAACCTTTCCCTGTTCGGTTTACTTACAACGCGATAGTTTTCTTTGCCAGTTTATTTATTATTTTTAATTTGCATTAAAAATTTGTACACGGCTTGCTTAAGTATTTCAGAATATGTACCGTTTAGTATAATTATGTAAATCTTTGTTAATGCCTGCGTGTGTTTATGTAACATTGCTTTTATCGCTGCATTTGCATTATATTTTCAACACAACAGCCCTTCTCTTTTCGTACAACGTGCGCTCGAAACATGGGCACATGTAACTTGCGAAAATTAATACGGTAACGAGACCCAACACACTCTAGAATGTTTCACGCAATTCGTGTCACAGTTTTACTGCGCAGTTTGCCAGGCAAGCTGCATTAGTAACGTCACTAAGCAACGCCTAAGGAACTTCGAGCGTTTTCCGGAGGCCATCTTTAGTATTCGCCCAAAACTAGGAAAGTTTTGAATCAGTAGAGGATTTGAAGGAAAAAAGTTAGACTTCTTGTAGCCCAGAAAAAATTACCAAGGAAGACTGATTCTTCCCCAAGCAGCTCCTGTGAGAAAATTGAAGGACGCGAGACGACTGGGGTGAGTCAACTAAGAACACAACACCACTCACGGTAAGGGGCACGGAAGCGAGGTTACCAGGAAAAAAAAGACCCCCACCCTGTACCGGTAGTTTTGGGTCAAGTTGCACGCGTGGTTTAAAATTATGTTATGCATAAACGTAGCTTATTACGAAACCACAAGATTGAAGAGTTTCAACCATGTGTGAAATTTGGGATTTCAGTTATCTGTCACTGATATCAGTTCGATAGTGTCGATTGAAACTGGTTACGCCAAACATGTCTAGGTCTATGTAGTCAATATGTACATCGTGTATTAGATTTCTCATCACCGGCTAATCGTAAAATTAATTATTTCTTAAGAGACGGTCTGAAACTGTATTGCTGTTTTTTTTTTCGACGGCCCTGTGGATGGTCTGGATGAAATTTAAGGTAGGATGTTGGCGATTTTATTGCGGGGCTAAAAGATACAAGTTTTGTAGTATCAGTTTGGCTGTTATAAAGTCAATTACTAAGACATTTCTCCCCGTTCGGTGGGATCAACGAGCTATATCTCTTATTTTGTCTTTCCGTTTTTAGCACGCCCGTTGAATCAAAAGTTGCCAAGAAGCACGTGTCATATAGAGTCAAATCCCACCTTGTGGATTCCCCGTTATTACGGACAGGAGCTGAAGTCCCGGCGAATAAGAATTAGTGAAAATAACACCCGCTACTACGGACTTCCGCTATTACGGACACGAAATGATGGTCCCGAAGGTGTCCGTGCAGGGCCGTACCTAGGATTTTTTGTCTGCGGAGGCAAAGTCCGCTAAACTTCGCTGCGGGGGCAACTCCAATATAGCTACAAGAAATAGCCCAGCAAAATCAAACAATATGTTAGAATTTAGTTTTCCTGGCGGGGGCAACTGCCCCCTCTGCAGCCCCCCTTCCCCCCACGCTAGGTACGGCCCTGCCGTGGGAATATATTCCGAGGGGAATAGTGGGAGTTGACTGCATGTGAGGATTTCACAGTTTCTTGAAGGAAACTGTGTTCTGCGTGGAATTGTATTGAGCAGTGTACAGAAAATTGTGCTGAGTATCCACTGCCACATTCCTAATTAATTTGTAAATTTTTGTATTCATTTGATTCTAAATTTCACCCCGTCAATTGAAGCCTTTAATTTGCTGATGTCAATGGCGACTAAAAAATCAAGTGCATGATGTTCCGATGAGTTTAAACAATAAAAGAAAAATATTGAATTTAATTGCAGTTTGTCTGCAACGTTTTTGAACCAAACGTCTTAATTGCATTGAAAATCCCGGAACATGTTTGACAAAAATCGATAATTAATTATAAGATGTGGATGAAATCCTCAGAATTTACACATGTAAGACTTGAGTATGAGTGCACAAGGAAATACTATTGTTTTTGCTCGAGAGATTAAAAGCAACTTGATTTTATTGCAAATTGTTTGGCGAAAATAAATTTTCGCGGCTTGAGACAGCTCTTGTATGTAAATTTTCACTTGTTGTTTTGTGCTAGTTATTGTGTTGCAAATGTTTTGATGTGGACAGGCCATACGATTTCATCCCGCGAGGAAATAAAAAAGTAGCGTTTTTTTGTTCCTATGAGTTCGTACGTACTCATAAGTTTCAATTTCTTTTAGCTTTTAAACGAGTTTAGTTTTAATTTTGTTTCGTGCGTGGGAAAGTCAGATGGATTGCTTATGCCAGGTGACTATTGGTCCTATCTGTTTTCAGCAATACAAAAAAAAATGTCAGTTGTATTGATACAACGGAAAGGCGGAAACTACTATAGCTAAAGGATTAAAGAATTACTGAAAGGTATTTGCTTTTCAATGCCACTCTTCGACTCGCTTGTTTTCGTCGCTGCCTCATTTGTCAGTTTGACCCGTAAGCGAGAGTGTTTGATTCGCTGAATGTGACCACCAGCTGGTCCGCTATTCTCAGAGTGAATTTTTAAACTTTAATTTTTCTCATTCGCTTTTTAACTTCCCGAGAACCCCCTTGGAGTGTTGTCAAAGCTTTCCAAGACGTCCTTGAGGATTTCGCTCCAGCCTTAATGACTGTTTCGATTGCAAATATCCAGCGGCGAATCGCATGTTTCAAATCCGGCTGAAAGCGAAACTTCGACCTAGAAGGGAAGGATTGACGGCACAAACTAATTACAATTTGTTCCAGAGCTGAGTAAACAAATTAGAAAGGTAAGCATATAGAATACAAAATATTATCAATTCACCTTCCTTTGTAAACGATGTTGTTTTTCACTGTGTAAACATTTCATTCGTTATACTCTCAGTAAGGTTGCAGACAGCATGCTGAACGCGTACTAGCCCGTAATCGTAAACAAGCAGAATTTTTTAAGACAAGAATTTACTTACATGAACTTACAACCACAATCGATTTGCGCTTGTCAAATGCCTAATACCTACAAATCACCGAACGCGAGTCGGTTAGCTTTAGTTTGTTTACTAGCTCCTTGAATTTTCAGTAGCAATCGATCAAGTGACTTTCCGTTTTAAACGTAAATCAAAAAATCTTTAAAAATTCGACGAACTTCTGGAAGCAAGAGGCGTCTATTAATCAACGAAGTAGATTCAGATTAAGATCGATGAGACAAGTGTTCCGCCTATCTTGATCACATTTACTTTGTTGCTCGCGGTAGATAAGCTCAGGAAATGGGCCAAATCTAGCAACTTTTTTCCACTCCGATTTTTTTTAAAAAATTAATGTATAAAGTAGTTTCAGTTGCAATAACCATCGATTTGCCGCTCGTTTTTGCGTCGTTTTTGGCTCTCGCACCAACGAAACCGCCGGCTACGTAGGACAGCTCCAAACCGCAAATTTGTAATGCGTGTTTTGGACTTACCGTCCGAACAGCAGGAGACAGCATATTCACTAACGATTTAGCGAGTGTTTACATTTAATTATCTTAATTTTATCTGATCGAATACTAAAGAAGTGATAACAGGCAGAGCAGAATGCAAGTAAACCGATGTACATCGTTGGATCACAGCGCTAGAATGCTGTAATGTCTTCACCTTCTTCTGAGTTCCTCGTCAATTTCTACAGGTAACTGTGTTTACAAAAGAACATTCTTGCTCCCCGCTAAGAAAGTTATCGAGAAGGGCGATTATGTGAGAAAAAAACACATGCGCGATTTATTTTGACGGGGTCTTGTTTTCGGTTTTGCCGTCAGAAAAATTTGGCTCGTTTGGGACATCTTTTTTATGCCTTTCGTAAATCTTTAGGTATAATTTTACGAGCGCAGGTCTTCTTCATTAGCGGCTGGCTGCAGCATTGTTTAAAATACATCATTTCCTGACCAGATAAATAGAAGTCCTTCCGGAATGATTTTATACTGAGAAAAACGTTCGTAAAATTAATAAACTTTTTTCGACATATTAAAGCCTTTTTGGTTCCACCATTTGAAGAGAAGTGAAAAAGATTCAAATCATATTCGTTTTGCACCAAAGAGGGATTATCGTTAACAGTTTCAATAAAAAAATACATATATGACGATGAAGCTCCGGGAAGTTTCATTTTCATTTTTTTGAAACAATTTACGCTGGAAATTCATTTGGCTAATCGCACCGATCAAACGCGAACGCTTAAGTACTGAGAAGAAATATTGAGTTCAGTGTGTTAAAGGTTTCGCACCTAGTTCACCATGTACCGTTGATAGAGTCGATAGTTCCGTGCTCTGCGATAGCCACCATTTTTGTCAAAGTTAAAAAACGGCCAGTGAGGTTTAAGGTAAGGTTTTGCAGTTCACCTTAAAAATAACTTGTGTATAATTTTAACACCGTTGGAACATAATTCTTTTTCGTACAGTGAAACGCCGATAGGGATTTTGAAACTGTTTTCGTTATAGCGAAGTTCGTTTTAAAGGATGTTCGTTATATCAAGGTTCGTCAGTTTGTCGCAACTTTGGCTGGATTGATGAATACATGTATTGTTCGTTTTACCGGAGACTTCGTTATAAATGAATTTTACTGTACAATTCAGTGTTTTATTGGTAGTTTCGTTCCTTCCCCCAAAAGTTCTTCCTTCCCTGCTAGTTTTCTTTTTAAGAAAACGAAGATCCCGATTTTCGCCCTAATTTTTCTAGGCTGAAATTTGTTAGCCTGCGAATACAACGGAGGCGGCTGTATTCGCAGGCTAGAAATCTGTCAGGTAGATTTTTTTCTTTGCAATTTGTGGATTTAGAAAACGTATTGAGCCTTTTGGTTTCGTTTCTGTAAGCTAACTTTTTTTCTAAGAATTGATAAAATAAAAAAGAAGCTCCTACTTTTTTGAGAAGATTGATTCGTTTAGTGCCTTAATAACGCAACATGAAGTGAATTCTACGGTCTTAATTAACTGACATACACAATGTTCCAGTAGGTTTAATTCAGTCATATCTGTTGTTAAATCAGAAGACAAATCTACCGTTGGTTTTAGCAGGGGCAATGACTTAACCCAAGCAAAATCTCTTGACCCAAGCCGTTTTTACAAACTGAATAAAAATTGACTGTTTGTAGGCGGATACAAGCAATGCAAAGCAGATGGGATTATTAGTTCACTGATTTGTCTCACCGTGAAGAACTAGAGTACGGTAAAAGGCTGCATTATTCTTTCAGTAACTTGGCTCGGTTAGTACGTATTGTGGGGTCAATGTTTGCAAAACGTTTCCGAAGCGGAATTTCAGATGACCTCAGATGCCTGTGGCTTACTTCAAATCAAGATAACAGTGTATATCCATATCTTAGTCGATTTTTTCTCTCTGGGGGCACAGTATGGTAGCCCGAATGGGCTTGAGTCTCGGCCGTTTTTGGCCAAGTCTCGAAATCTCGGCTTTTTGAAATTATTCTCACTGACATTATACGCGTCTCGGAATCTCGAATTTCGAAAACTTCCTCCTCAGAGCCGTCTCGGAATTTTGTTAGCGTTTGTAGTTGTTCGTTTAGTTCATAGAAAGCTGACTTTTACTGAATCTGCAAAGCTGTTTCTTCATTTTATACCCAAACTAAGCCGATCTATTGCGCTATGTACAGAGAAGGACATATTAAGCGAGTTGCACGATAAAAATCGTGATGGGTGATCTATTCTCGGCTTTCGAAACAGATTGCTTTGACCGCTGTTTGCGTTATGAAGGTACTGAGGTTAGCTATAGAGCTTTTGAAGCTTTATGACTATTGGCCTCGAATTATTCGACATATTGGCAACGTATCAGTCTCGAATTCGGAAATTGTTTTAACCGTTAAGTCTCGGTCTCGAATTCTAAAACAAGGATCTCGCTGTCTCGCGAAAGTCTCAGATTGAGCATTCTATACCCCTGTCTCCCATAGGAAAACGCGGTGAAACTGTTCTAAAATACTGCGACCTTCCATTTTTTTAAAACTATGTTAGTCATGATTTTCAATGTAAAGCGTTTTAGAAACTTTTTGTTGAAAGAAGCTAGATGAATAATTTTTCCATAATCAGCTCAATCTCTATGTTTTGTCTAGGCTCTATATTTCGTTTGTCTGCAAACACACCATGTAGTCTGTTTGCCGCATAAAAATGACAAAATCGCTTGTTGTTAAAGACTTCCCCTGTAGCTAACATCAACATCAAACAATTGAGTGATTAAAGAAACAGTTTGTCCAAATTTTAGCGCCATGGGGTGTTCTTCCAGAGAGTTCCCTCGAAGAATGAACAATTATCATTACCAATTAAAACAAATATTAAAGCCACATTATTTACACTTTTTATGCATACCATAGCCATCAATACAAAGTAGATTGTTTAATCTGCTCTTATTCAATAAGGCTAAAACTAAGTTTGCAACTTATTACCGACTTCTCCCTGGGGCAGCACCTACCTTTCTAGACCAAAATATGTGATTTTCCTATATGTAATTTCCCATTGGAAATAAGTACCCAATTCAGACCTGATCTTTCAAAATCACCATAATTTTATACCCTGATACGGTTTTACTTACGTTTTATGACCTTTTCTTTGTTTTTGTAATTATATTTCTCGTATGTTTGAAGGTTATGTGTCCAGAAGACATTTCTGGGGTAGTACATACCTATAGCTTGTACTGTAGAGTACCCACCACGCACCACCAACTCCCCCCTCCCCCCACCGTGCCACCACCGCCAACGTCTCCCCAGGGGGTGACGGTATTTATGCCCTATTGTGTCCTGCTTTCTTAAATTTTATTAAATTTTCTTTCTCCCACGCTAGTGATAAGAGAAAACTATCTCTTTCTCAAAGTTTTTATTGTTTAGCTTTAGTTTAATAATTCTACTCGCCTTTTGTTTTGTTTTGTTTTTCTTTTTTCATTCCTCCGATCTTCGTTGGACAATAAATCGCCGGTACGCGTATAGACTATATATATTTTTTTAAAAAAATCCAAAATAAAAAAAAACTGAAGGTTATGTTGTGTAATTTGCAATGTCCCAAAGGATTTAGCGATGTAGGAATCAACTTGTCCTAATTAGCATTCGAGTGGGACTCTTTATAAATAACCAATTCAAAGACTGCCTCCGGCTCTCCGTGTCTCACTTAGCAAAATTTCCAGCTGTTTAATCAATTCGTCGACGTTTTCAGCGTTTGTAGCACTGGAGTCGGGGTGAGTTTCACCGTTCTTTTTACTTGCCCTGCGCTATATATATCGAGCGAATCTTTTAAGACTACTGTAATATTGTTTTCAATCCATTCTGTAACCCCGGTTCCCGAAGATGTTTTCTTCGTTGCAACTTGAGAAAAATCGCTCTATTGAGAGGCTACTCGTTTCGCCGCTCGCAGCTAATTTAAGCTCGAGTTTATGAAATAGAACTAGGAAGGAAAGATGACCTCTGAGTTTTGGATAGAACCGGATTTTAACGGACCATGAGTCATTCTGTTGTGCCAGTGAAAGTTTAAGTTAGTGGCATAAAGCATCATAGCATGCGCAGCGGTGTGCGACAAAATGCAGACTACTGTAGACTTAATCGTTTCTTGCAATTCCACACCGGTTAGCCTGAATATCACTCCAGTTAGCCTGAATAACGCTCTGGTTAGCCTGTTCACGTTTAGCAGTTTAGCTCCCAATAATGGTAATGGTAACACGACATATACTTTAAAAATTCTGCAGGTCTGCTGGGAACTGCAGTTTGCATTTGTCGCGCACCGTCCGGCGTAAGCAGGTGCAGAAAAAAGTTTATAAAAAAACTGAGCTATAGCGGAAGTCACACAGTTATGAAAGAACTTATGGAAACGTAGTGACTAGAAATTTGAAAGAGCTAAAAGTAAAAATTAAATCTTCGCTTGAACGGAATTTAAACAAATACAAGCTGTTTCCATTGCAAAACAAGAGCGTTGCCGGCTCTACCATGCAATATATCACTTATTGCCGTTGTTCAATAAGTGATATATTGCACGTGTACCTTATCAACATCCTGGCTCCAGAGGATCAAAAGGTAGATATCAATATCCATCGGATAAGTCACTATCCAGTGGTTAGTATAAACAAACAGACAAACAAACCTCGCTAATCCTAATTTTTCCCCGCGAACCGCTTCAATCATGCGGAAAAAAATAAAGACAAATGTATGGGAAATTAAAAACGTTACTGAACGCTTTCTAGTCCAGCTACATCCTTCAAACTCGACGAATAAAAACTTTTGCCTAGTATCTTAACTTTACAATTTATTATTTATTATACAAACACTGTAATTTCTACCCGCTTTGGCGTCGAATACCGTGATAAGGCCTATTATGCTATTACCACTCTTTTTTGGCTCCCGAGTGGTCTGTCCGGGGGTGCTTCCTAAAGTGGACTCTATTCAGGGAGGCTCCGCCCCAAAGGGCAAAGCGTTGAAAGTTGCATAATAAGTAGACTGTAAAATGCTAATTAAGAAAAATAGTGACAATAGAACGTAAAACTGTGATAATTAAAAGGATAATTTTAGATTAGCGTTGTGTAGTTGATGATTGAGGCAAGGTAGTTCTTTTTAAATATGAATAGCCTCATTTATTTTTAGTGTTGTCACAATTTTTTTAATTAGCATTTTTTTATTGGGCTTATTTGCGGTATTTTACTGTACGTAATTTATTTTTTTTCTGCGTGCAGTGACAGTCGTTGAGAAATGGCTGGCTCTAAAAAGTTTGTTAGTTGTTTTTTAGAGGTGTAAGGTGAAAGTTATTCGTTATATCTCGATTGAGTTGTTCTTGCTGTTCATTTTGCTCATAAAAAGCGTTAACAACTAACGAATATATTTTCATTTCAGCTATGAAGAAACTCAACTCATCATTTACGTTTAACTCTTCATCGGAACCACCGAATCTATCACACTTGGACCACAATGCACCGGAGATAACAATTGGGGTCATTATTCAGTCTGCGTTCCTAGCCCTGGTAATCTTTGTTGGTGTGACTGCAAACTCTCTCGTCTGCCTGGTCATATACAAGAGAAGAAACCTTCACACAGTACTATACAGCTTCTTGGTTAGTCTTTCTATATCTGATCTGCTTCACTCCGCTCTCAAGATGCCTACTACTTTGCTCAACACTCTACATGCACTGTGGTACCCGCACCCCTTCTTCTGTTACATAACCACGCCCTTTGGTGTCCTATTTGGAGCCGCGACTGTCTTCAATCTTTGCGCAGTCGCACTGAACCAGTTTTTCATCATTGTGAAACCACTGCACTACCCCATGGTAATGACCGCTAGACATGCACGTTACGTTATCGCGGGCCTATGGGCGGGAAGCGTGGTGATCTCACTACCGCCGATATTCTGGCGCTCACCGGATACGATTTGTAAGAGCGGGGCTGTATCAAGTGATAACTATCTCTCTGAAGTCCTGTATTTATCCTCTCTGTGGACATTTGTTGTCATCATTCCATCCGTCGTCATGGGAACTAGCTACACCAAGATTTTCTTGGTGGCGCGTCGCCAAATTTTCAAGATGAGAGAGGGCAATGAACTGAATGGCGAATTACGAGCATCACGCACGCGCAGACGGGAATTCCGCGCGGCCGCGCTGCTAGCGTTGGTCGGCGGGATTTTTATTTTCTGTTGGCTTCCTTTCTTTATTGTTCAAACTTTACACAAATTCTCCACGGCTAACATCGCGCCGTTTTATTTTCGCCTTTTTCTTTGCATTATGTACTCAAAATCGGCAATAAATCCGTTATTGTACACCGCATTAAACAAGGAACTGAGGAAAGCATTGTTACAGTTTTTCGGGTTTCAAAAGAAGTCCTCGCGTGAAGGCAGCGATCGTGTGAACAATTACTGCAACAACAGTCATAGACAACACGAAAGTTTGTTGTAAATAGCTAGCAAAATGTAGATTAGTGTAAAGCTTTACAATTTTTACTTCACGCCGGTGTCTAGGTTCGTGTGGACATACACCATGAAATGAAAGGATATACATTATGCTTTTATGTATTTGTAAACAGTGAAGTTTTGAACGAAATGACCCCAACCCCGGAAGTAGTGGCCCCGTCTGAAAGTGAGCTATGAAATTTCACGATTGCTGGCAAATCCCTAAAGTACCCAAATTCGAAAGAAACGACGCTTCAAAAGTAGTAACCCTAAAATTTAGCTTGACCTCCTTTCATAATTCTAATGGCTCTCCTGAAAATAACTAATTGCCGTCACCGTTCATCAGTAGGATGCCTAAAATGTGTGCAATTTTATTCCACAATTGGTTTCAGCTCCATTAAATCCTATACCAAAACGATCTGTGTCAAAATGATCTGTTCCTTGTAGATGACTTTAGACCGTTCACAGCCCATTTTTCAACGCAAAAGAACACGAGACAAACAGCCTCTTTGCACTGGCGTCCAGTCCTCTTGCGATTCTTTTCCCCCGTCCAAACCATCGAAGAAAAAATTAATATGAGAAAATAGAGGGCTGTGACCTGTCTAAGAAGACCCTTATTCCAGTGGCATCATATTTGTACCTCCTCGTGATGCAATGCAAATTCTGTATCCTTTTCATCTCTGATCTATAAAACAACAACTAATTGTTTCGCGAAGTTTTATTCAGAGTTAACAAAACGACCACATTTTGCCATGGTCTTCACTCTCATCGACCGTAACTTTCGACCAATAAGAGCGCGAGAATTCTCTCAGTTTCTGTATGAAGTTTTTCGGTCCTCCTATGTTACGCATTCTAGCTACCCGAAGACAGCGACCCTCGGCGAAAGTAGCGATACGAAAAGACTTCTAAATCCGATAGTACAAGGCGCGTTACTTTCGAACAATATTACTTTTTTATATTAAAAGTTTTGAAAGTGACCGTCGACTGTACATAAAAAGAAAGGTAGCTCCTTCAGTTACTTAAGGAAGTTTACAACTGTGTGTCGGCTGACACGTGTCATTGTTTCGCTTCTTTGGACTTTGTTGGATGTTCAAGTTTAAAACTTTTCTCCATTGCTTTTCGATGATCTGAAAATCCTTTACTTCCCTTGTTAAAGGAATTGGGGCCGGCTGATGTGGGTGTGTCTCTGTTAAGAGAAACAGATTAACTTATTTTGGGAAACAATCATTTCATTTGTAGTTGGAGGGTGGAAGCTGGTCAATTTTTCTTGGTCAAGAACATTTTTTTCAACCAATAGTTATAATGGAGCATCTTCTTAATCCTTTGGCAAAATTAATAAAAACAGTCAATTGTGTTTGTGTCTGAATCAGCTGAGTGTCTGAATGGCAGGTTAATTATACAAAAAGTTCCAACCAGCCAAGTCTCCAGATCAGAAGTTGAAAATATAAATGAATGTTGGAGTACCTTCCCAAATTTCTCATCCTCATTTTGGCTTCTGCTGGCATCTCTTCTTCCTCATCACTCTAAAATAATCAACACAAAATCCATGTAACCTTTTTAAACAACTTGTCCCAAAAAACTGCTACCACACTTTGAGACTGAACATTTGATCTCTCCCCACAGGGGGCCCACAGAAATGGAGCGACTGTTGATGTTTCAAATTTATAAAGGAATGTATGGGAAACGTTCGTTTATTCCTATAAGCATGAACTATAGCGAGTAATATTCATATTTATGCTCAAAATAAACGTAAACTTACCTCAATCGTTGTGCCTTGTCGTCCTTGTAGCTTAAGACGGCGAATTTTAGCCTTTTTGTGGGTTTTTGCGATCAAAAAACCCTCAAAAACGCTAAAAATCGCCGTATAAAGCTACAAGGACGACAAGGCACAATGATTGAGGTAAGATTATGTTTCTTTTGAGCATAAATATAATTATTACTTGCTATAGATCATGCAAAAGTTCATGCTTATAGGAATGATCGAACGTTTCCCATACATTCCTTTATAAATTTGAAACATCAACAGTAGCTCCATTTGTGTGGGCTCCCTGTGCTCTCCCTAAACCCATGAAGATATGTTAAAATACTGCTGCATCATGGGTATGAATCCAGTGAACCGCTTCCTGGGGGAGGGGGAGAGATTTGGGATTTCAAGTGATGGGGATGATTGAATGGGGGCAAAAGTCAAGATCCAAAAAATCCCTAGGGTTTCCAACAAAACCCCAAAAATTACCTGGACCAAAAAATAACTCCAAAAAAAATCCTATGCTGAATTTCTGACCCTTTGATATCCAGAAAGAAAGGGGGAATGATATAACAAAAAACAAAAACATCAGAAACACATTTGTTACTGGGGCATTTCCCAAAGGGAGCCCAAGTTTAAAATTGCCCTTTGTTTTTGTTTGTGTTCAGTCACAAATCGCTGTCGGGGCTCTAAAGCGCATACGTCAAGTCCAAGTCTGCACTATTCTCGTTCCGAGACCCGCATCCCCCTGGACTAGCAAACGGGAGACGCGGGCTCTGGGAACGAGAATGCAGTACAGTACAGAGGCTGTCGTCATTAAAAGTAAGTACGGATTCCATGATTTCTAGAGTGCTGAAATCACATACAAACGAGCAAGTCGTTCGCAGTAGACCCACACTGAAACACGTTAAGAATTCTCGGAACGGGTCTGGTCGTCAAGCCTTACGGGAAATCAAATTATGAGTGAACCTATCAATCGAAAATCGTGTTATACCAAATGAGCTATCAAATCTTTATTTTCAATTTGCGTCATCATATTTTTAGATGGTGAACCAACTAAGTAAAATATCAGTACGAACTCTAGAACGTCTGAGCAACAAGAGCAGAGTGAGTACTTAAAAAAACTCCTAGTCACTTCAAGCAATGGAAACTGGGAAGGGTCCAGTGGTATGGGACACTTAACCCTGATGTAGACTGCTTGATGATTTGGTTTTGCTTATAATTATCTGTTGAACTATTGGGTAAAGGTAAGGGGAAAGCCTGCTGTCGAGCCAAGTGGCTCATCAGGCTGGAGCTTATCCCAGTTTCTGAAGCATGAAGCAACTACAGTAGGAGTATTTCTACTCTCCTTCTGGATGGGATGCTAGTCCATCGCAGGGTTATCCCCAGCAGTAAATTCGCCGGTACCCATTTATACACCTGGGTGAAGAGAGGTACTTTGAGAGGAAAGTGTCTTGCCTAAGAACACAAGGCAGTGCCCTGGCCAGGGCTCAAACCCAGACTGCCCAATCTGGAGTCCATCCTGGGCTTTGAATAGTAGCAAGACTGGAGGTGACCTTGTTTTGATACAGGTGTCACTGCTTTTGTTGTGTAAATCAAGTTGTTCTAATGCTAACTGGTTTGCATTTACATGGCAGAAAAGCAGAGGTTTGTATCAACGCAAGGTCAACTCCATCCTTACTACCATTGAAAGGCCAGGTCACTTAGCAGACAACGTACTGCAAAATGACCTTTTTGACCTATTTATCATTGATACTTTAAGAACTTATCTGGAACCCTTCATAAGGTGATGGCACCTCACAGTATGTAAGTTAAGAATATACCTCATCATTAAAAACAGATGCAACTGCGCCTTTTCTTTGAACTAATACTGGTTCTGTCTTCTGCTTCTTTGGATCAGATCCCTGAAGATCAAAACAACACTCACTGCATCATAAAGTTGTAATAATCTATAAGTAAATGAATTGGGATGTTACATTTCTTGCCATACATGAAATTCATCAGCATATTTGGCCGGGAGGTACTACATGTATGCTGTTGAGATCTGAAATGCAATGATCTGAATTTTTTCATGCTCCGTCGTCTTATCTTAATTTTTTAACTGATAAATGATCAAAGCATGCAATTTTGCCATTAGGTTAGGCAAACAATACTAGTACTGTAAAACCGGATGATTAAAAAATAAAAATATATAAAATAATAACTTCCTTATGCACCTATCAATGTTAAGTCCGAGGGGGGGGGGGGGGGGTCAGGCATGGGGTGGGGATTTTGACATTTTCTATAAAAAATGACAAATTCCCCACCCCCGGGACAAAATGATTGGTCAAAATCCCCACCCAGGAGCAATGAAAGATGGTCAGATGTCCTTCAAACCTTGTTGTAGGGGACCAAAATCCCTACCCTGGGAACATCACGTACGATCAAAATCCCTACCCTGGGGACCAACCTCCCGATCAAATTCCCGTGGTTAGCCCGACCTCCCCCCCCCCCCCCTCGGGCTTAACATTAATAGGTGCATTACATATTAGAGATACAAACTAAACTGATTATAAAATATTTATTTAATTACTTCCGCATGTTTCTTTTAATAGGTCGTTTCTTTGTCGTTTAAATGTAGCTATACCAGTGAATGAGTGAAGTATTGATGGAGAAAATGACTAACCAGTTTTAAGCTAACTCCAGTTGGCTTCTTCTGTTGAGATCCGGCCAGATTCATAGAGATTTTGGGTTTCTCCGCGAGTTTGTTCGACAAAGAGATCTCTGGAAGTTTTCTCTTCTCTCCAGCAGACAGGGTCTTTTGGGCGGTGTTGCCTGTACATTAGACACAGATACTGCACAAGTTCAGTATAACTGAATAAGCTACGCATTTTTCCAACACTTGGAAAACCAAAGTAGGGACTAAGACCTTCATTTTCACTCTTTTCTTCCACTAGCTTTGTTGGACTAGCTGCGACCTTCTGTTCCGCCATCTTGCTTAGTAACCTCGCGAATGCGAGGCCAGGTTCCCAAGGACATCGGAAGTGCTTTTGCGTCGCTCTGAAAACAACTTATCAGTAGATTTGAGCAATGCCGCCTTTTTGAACGATTTCTGTGGTCTTCCGTTAGTCGCTTAAAACCCGCAGATGATCCAATTTGTGTTTCTCGTGATGTACAGAACGTTTGAGCGCGATAGGAGATGAGTAGCTCCGTAGAAGATTGGCTTCGATCGCTCGGCTTCATTCACTACACCCAGGCTTTTCTCGATAATGGCTACGATGAACTCGAAATCTGCAAGGAAATTGGAAAGGAGGACTTGGATGCGATCGGTGTTAAGAATTTTAAGGACAGGACAGATATTCTAAATGCTGTGGATCGCTTAAAACTTGGAGGAACCTTAGTTTATTTTGAACTTGAAGGGGATGACAGCAGCGAACCGCTACAAGCTCAGCCCGAGCGGGACACATACCCCCCCGTTTCGCTGAAAATGATGTTGCTCGATAAACTTGAAGAAGACAAAATCGATTTAACGACTGCTCCATATTCTCATCCGGTAAGTATTTATAACATTTAGCATGTTTTTCTATGAGACAATACATCGTTTTTCAATCTATTTGAAGAATGTTTTAGTCATCGTAAAAAATAGTGCTGAAGCATTGATGTCCGCGTTCGCGTCTTTATACAACACCCACGATTAGGTATTGGCTAATACACAAGTGAAAGGTTCAATAAATTCTCACGTACCTTTGATTGTTAGCTCAGAGTGAGACGTTAAAAATTTCCTTAGTTAACAAGTTTTTTTTCTGCATGTTTTCTATTGCGAGAAACAACGCGAACTTGATATTTGTGGGAAATAGACTTATTGTGACTTGCGTGTTTGATTCGAAACTGCATGTGGAGTGTTTGACTATTTTTTTAATTCCGGAAACCACAGTAATGTATTGATGAATGTTCCTCTTTGGCGAAAAAGTTGTTTTAATTATTTGCAATTTCCTTAAACTATTAGTGAGTGTACATGTGCTTGCAAAGCATTTGGTATATTGCTGTTTTATTGATGTAGAACAAGGCATGGCTTAGAAATAAAGACAGTCTGTTTGCTGTCATCACAAAGGCATAATAATTATAACCCCGGGTTATTTTAATTTACATAAACAATAATTTCCTATGCCGGCTTATTAGACCCAAGTCAACTTTTGAAGTCTGAATTTAACCTTGTTAATTGGTGACCACACAAAATAATAAATTGTTGTTAAATTCCTGGTGTGATCAAATTTTCCCTCGTATTGTTGTTAAGTTTATCATCTAAAAGCTTTATAATGTTGCCAGAAGGCTTCTTTCCACACAAATTGCACTTTCCTCACAAGCCCCATAAAGTTTTCGTTATGTAAATTACTGTATGTAGGTCTGGTATTGACTTCATTTTTACATGTACAGTGTATGATATAGTGAAGGTATGATTTTTGACATTATATCTGTGTTGGAACACTGAAATATTAGCTGTAATGAAATATCAGCTTTGGACTATTTTAATCTGAACGACAGTGAATTTTAGCTATAAATGATAAACTAACCGAGGAAGTTATTTCTGCAGAAAGGATTTCAGATATCTTAAGTTTATCTCTCTCTGTAAGCCCCAGTGTTTTGCAAACAAAAAGTAACATCGACCAGATTAGTACAAAGTAGACATGTAACATAAGAGGAATTGTTTACTTTGCCTTCAGTTGGTAATTTAAGAATAAGGTTTCCAAGATTGCCCAAAATTAAATCCGCATTCCCCCACCTTCCACAGACTCCAGGGGTTTCATGATAACATTTTGAGCAAAAGGGCAAGCAGTGCCTATATAATTACAACTAAAAGGCAGCACATCCATTCAATTTGCCAAATACTGCTCTGGGATATTGACATTTCTTGTCTTTTTTCAAAGCCAAACTTAAGGACCTTCTTTATTCTGACTCTCAATTCCTGTTACTGATCTGTTTAAAATTATCTTCATTTGATATTGGAGAGACAAGTAAAAAGTGTTGGCCGCTGTGAATAATGAAAACCCTTGTTGTGTGGCTCAGCTTGGCATGGCTCCCAGTTGTGTGTGAGAAAGGTTTTTTTGTAATGGTGTCGAACCATGCTTATCCAAACCTAAATTTTCCATGATTATCCAGATTGAGTTCTCTGTGGCCCTGAATAAGGTTCCTTATTCCTTGTTCCTAATATCTCACTACACTTTGAGAGAACAACAGAAATTACAACCAGTAGGAACAATGCCTGTAGTCCCAAAAGCAACAGAAGACTAGTAGAATTACAAGCCTACAAGAGCTGCTACACTGCTGTCCCTTTTAATAGGGCAATCTTTGCTTGCATTATCGTTTAAATCCATGAATTCACGCGATAGAAGTGAGCAGTTATTACGACTAGAAAGAGACTGCAATATTTACAAATGTAGCTATTGTGACAAGTTTTAAAGGAAAGAAATATCTAAGATCTGTCATGATTTAATTTTATTTTGATCGTTATTTTTTACCCCAGGATGGTTCTGAAGGATCTTTAGATACATTGGTGACTATATATGCCGATAAGTTTTACACCTATGAGGACCATGTCCTGACAGCATTGCAAAGTTTACGACAGCGACAAGTGGAAAAGGAAGGGGCATTTGATGACTCCTTAACACAGGTAAAGAGCATTTATATTAATTATAATTATTTTAATTATATGTACATAAATGGTCTACCTTATTGTTACTTATTTCGCGGGCACTAATTCGCGAAAATGGAACAGGAATATTTCGCGAGTCTAATTTTCGCGATTGGCCAAAAATACGTAATTAGCATAAAAAATACAATAGAAATCGGTTAGAATTAATTTTCGCGGGCAATTCGCGATTTTTTGAAATCGCGAAAATCGCGAAAATTAAGTCCCGCGAAAATAAGTAACAATAAGGTAATAATTTATGATGAAAGTGCAGCAGTAGAATAGAAATTAATGCTACGTATGTTCTGTAGTCTATAAAGAAAAGTATCTAAAAATGAAGTTTCCAAATGATGCTGTTGACAGCTGCCTACCTTTATATCACTATTCAGATAAATAAATGCCTATCATATCTTAAATTTGTGTATTAATATCCAGTGTCTAACTATCAGACCACTGAGCATGTAATTTTTTAAGTTAGCTTATTTACTTCTTATTAACTGAGTGCAAGGGTCATACTGAGAGAATACACGTATTACCTAAGGTCTTTCTGGTATGGATCGGAAAGAAAGGGGCGGAGATGCTCATTGGAAATTTTGAAAAGAACCCCTGAAAGAGACCAATCTGGGTGTGGCTAAAGCTTTTTGGCCTCTAAAAGATGCCAACTGATACTAAAAATAGAATTTATATTTGTATATTTCTTCGCGAGCAACCCTAAACAAGATCACGACGGTTAAAAAATATTGGCATTTTGGCCGGAACACCTTACGTGAGACCAAAAATCCAAATTTGACCCCCCTGAGCCCCTATTATTCTCAAGTCCCCCCTGAGAATAATAAGTTTAATACAGTATAATTTATTATGGTTCGCTATTGGCCAATCACAGTGTATGTTTTATCTTAGCAGGTTAATTGTAATTTGTTTCTTATATATTATTGTATATCGTAGGTTTTTTAATGTGTATCTTAGATTTTTTAATATTTGTAAATAGGAGGGCCACGAGTTTGTTAGCTTTTTAGCTATTAAGTGCTACCCTCTATAAATAAAGACGTTACTTACTTACTTACTTACTAGGTTCTAATCATATAATAATTATTGTTTTAAATTTAGTTTATTTGTTAAATGCTGATTTATACCTTGCTTAATTTTGTTAGGTTCCAGTTCCTCATGCCCCAGAGAGAGCTCGTTCAACAAGGCACTCATCAAAATACAAGTCTCGCAGCTCAGAGGACAGAGATGATGACGAGGGACGTGAAGCTGTCTCTGAAGATGAATTTCTACATAAATCTGTTTCTTCAGAAGACCAAACTAGTCCAACAAGGCTTGTAAGTACTAAAATTGAATGACACTAATTGGTACCTGCCAACTTTTTCTGGGTCAAAGGCGTGAGATTTTTATCCTGAGAGTGCCAGGATTTTCAAAGACGATACGACCATTTCCGAAGTTTTCCGAAGACGTCCAAAGTATTTCGAAGATGTTCGGAACATATCTCGATCCGACTGCCTGGACGTGTTTTGCTGAACACAACCTCGTTCCCAATGCTTTTCTTGTCAAAAATCTGAGATTTCTTTCCTCACATTGGTTTGAGTTAAAATATTTTTGGAAAGTGTGTCGGTTATGGTTCGTAAGCGTGAGTTGGTGTGAGATCGAAGTTTTTAACTTGCAGGCGTGAGACTCGCGCCTAAGGCGTGAGAGTTGGCAGGTATACTACATGTAATTGGTTTTTTGCCCATTTTTGAAAGTGCTCAAAAAATAATTATTATGGAATTTTGGCATGTCAACTTCCTTTTACATGAGAAACATTGTTAGGAAGTTTTTTTCACTGGTTTGTGCTTTGTTTTGGAGAAATAAAGTTTGCAAAAAAACTCAGAATTTCGAAGTGGCTTTCTTTTCAGTGTTTGTTCTTTTAGTGAAGACAAAAGACTGAAATGACAGCCGCTTCTGTTGTCTTCTGTCAGCATAAATTTTATTGATCGCTGGTTAAACTTCATGCTCGTGCAAAACGTCATTTCAAACTGCGAGTGTTTTCACTTCTGAAGTCGCGTATCTCATGCAAACAGTGGTAAAGGTTTTTGGGTTAACACAAAGTGGATTAAGTACAGCCCTTGCACCGTCTCACATGAATAGCTACCCTTCTTGAGAACAGCAGAACAAACAACAGGAACAATTCTCCTAGCCCCCAAAACAGTAGCAACCGCTGCACTAGAGGACCAGTACAGATGTAGGATTACAAGCTTACAAGAGCTGCTACACTACAGCACACAATAACTTCAACATGCCCAAAGAGGCAACCTGGAAAACCTGATATTTTCTTAGCATGTCGTCTGTAAAGTTCATAGACACTATACTCTAGAAAAATGTTATCTGTTAACTGTTAGTAATACTCGTGTATCTGCTTGGCAGGGTTTTAGCTAGGATTTACAAAATGGGAGTTCAAAATTTTTATTAGGCCTAACTTCGTCCTTATAGGAGGGCCTGAAGAGCATGCAAGGTGTTTTTCTGCAGTTATGAGTGCAAAGGCATCTAAAGATTTCCAAATTTGCTGAAAAAACCTCTGTACACAGTGTATTCATATTAATTTTCTCTGAAAAGTGGCCATCCATAGGACTCCTGGACTCCCACCTGGCTAAAAGCCTGCTGTTTGGTGAAGTTTTTTTTTTTTTTTTTTTTGGTGAAGTTGGCATTTCCATGTACCTGACATCATATCCTTGTCATATTTCTGTTGTGTCATAGGGTATGAACCCAGCTGACTACTTGGATGTTGACAGTCCAGCCCAGCGTGGCAAGAAGTCCAAAAAGCGACGAAAGGTAGAACGAAACACCAAACTATCTAGGAGTTTAGATTCCCTGAAAGAGTTACATGGTAAGTAAAAAAGTAGTCCTTGATTTGGCCAGCAACATACAATTCCTCTATCAGTCATGGTGGAATCGTATGTTGCTGAAAAGCATCGGCTACTTTACTTTAATTCGCTCAGAGTTGTTGTTTTTTTTCTTCCTAAACTGAAATAATTTTAAAGAGATTCTTTCAAACAGTTGGTTACTTTAATCAAACCAACTACATTGTACCTACAGCACATACTTCAAATTTTATTGAAAGCCAGCATCCATATTGTAGAGTCTTTCTTTCCTTTCTTCCCAGATGTTTAATCCATTTTGGGCTTTGCTCTTATTAGTTAAATATTATATAGTAGAAAGAAAGGAAAAGCAGTTGGAAAGAAATCGTGGAGAAATACCGGAGAAAAGCTAACCCCCCCCCCCCCAAAAAAAAAAAAAAAAGGAAAAGTGACAAAAATAACTTCTCACATTCAAAACAACCATTCTCACATCCTTTTCACTTTTTTCTTGTGCCCCCATACATTTAAAGTTCTAGTGTATCCTTAGTCTAATGATAATACACCTGAAGCTCAAGTGCTACCTGGTTAGGCTAATTAACATCTTCAGGGACTGATATTTCACATTTGATTTCCCCTCCAGTCAATGTGGAACCAAAGCCAAGAGACAGGGAGCCATCCTCCTTAAAATCCAGACCATTTAGATTCAAATGGTTGCATGGCAGCAAGAAGAAGAACCACAGTAGTGAGATTAAAAAGCAACCACTGGAGAAGAAACCATCAAATCCTAGCAACAAGCAGGATTACGACATGCTGGCCTCGGCTATTAAAATGGGCGAGGAAGATCGCATGGCGCTGATGATCATGGTTAAACAAGGGGAACTTACTGTAGAAGAAGCCGTTGAACAGTTAAAAAGGTTAGGAGTTAAAATGGCTGAACCCTTCTGCATAATATTTTCAATCCTGTTGTTTCAAAATTGTTTGTTGACTGTCTGCCCAATTTACTGACTGGTGTATTTGATTGTTGATATAAAACAAAATTGATGTGTAATTTACAGATATGAAGAGGACTGCAAAAAAGATGATTGTTTAAAACCCAAAGTAAGTGCTTTAAATCATTTACACCTTACCGGTACTAAGAAAATAAGTCCATTTCTTATGTATCCAAGGGAAATGATAACTGTTTAAAAAAATCAGGGAGTTTGAGAAATCAGGTGTAAAGTTGCAGTGTTGAACCAATATAATAAGGGAAACCCCTTTTTTATTCGAGTTTTTGGAAGGTTCAAGAAATTTGAAAAATACTGAATACAATTTGATTGCTAAAATAAAGTAATTAGAGGAAAAAATTCCAGATTAATGATTTCCTTGGTTTTAGAAATTTGGTCTGTTGTGTGGAGTGTTCATTACTACATTGTAGGATTTAATGAATTTCTAATGTGATTATTGAAACATTGATGAAATCTGAGGTGTTAAGCTGTATCTTAACATGCAATTTGTGATCAGAATTATCTGTGTTAACTTGCACTTTGTATTTGGAATTTTATCTTACTTTGTTTAGTTTTAAATGTGATTGTTTTTTTCCCTTTTTTTCATCACTGCAGGGTGACTTTTCCAATCACGATGATGAAAAAAGCGGGAATAAACCAAAATTAAAACGTGGAATTTTTGGAAAGAGCACAAAGAGAAAGTCTAACAGTCGACCATCATCTGAGTTTATTGCAAGTGAAATGACAACCATGAGTGAAGAAGATAGGATCAACTTGATGAGAAATGTTAAGGCTGGAGAAATGAGTGTAGATCAAGCTCTCAAGCGGTTTATCAGGTACAAAATTAATTTCACTTGTAAAAATGACTATTTACTAATAACAAAGCATAGCTTTAGGTATCAGTATGTATACCTCAATTTCATGCAAAAATGAAAATAATTATTCTCTTTTTTTAAAACTTGTTAGGAAATTTTGTGGTCTTTCTTTTGCAATCGAAAAGAAAAGCTTTTTTCTGTTTCTGAGATAGAGGTAAAGAAAAGATTTTGAATTTGAAATTCCTGCAACTGAGCATTGACAAGTTACTGTCATCGCTTATTTAATTCAATGGCAAACGTCACATGAGTCCCGCGTTTCACAACTTTTTCATGCAATCAGGCATCAATTTTCCGGTTGTCTTTAGTATTTTCAATAGTTTCTAGGTTTTAGTATTTTATTCTGCGTTTCTACGGCTAAATTCTTGATATCTTCATGGAAACACAAAATGTTGTTTCTGTTTGAAACGGCCAAAGAATAATCAGTCATTTACCGCTTTATGGGCTGCCGAATTAGTCGCGATCGAGATTTTTAAAGCCTCACCACAAAAATGTGTTAATGTGAGGTGGTCAAATAATGAGGAAAACTGACCCTGTTAGAATATGACTGTGCTGTTCAGTAGCTTTCATTTGAATTGTAGGTTGTACACTAAAGATTCATCCAAAGATCTTCATCTTCAGCAACACCTACATGTACTACAGCCTGGTAAACAAAATAATAACTGTTTTTTTTTCTTGTTTGTTTTTTACTTAGCTATGAAGAGAAACACAAGAAATCTGATTCAGATGATACGGTAAGATTTAATTAACACCAGTAGTTTTGAGACACTGCACCAATCTCTGTATACAAAGCTTTGTCACCTGTAAAGAATTTTTTCAGTCCAGTCTCAGGCTTTGTTTGAGAAATGTCTTATTTTGGCAAGCTACCTATACCGCAGGATTATTGTTATTTATAAAATGTTCGAGAAATTGCGCATGCCATGATTGGTCAATTGAACTTCATTATAATTCCATAAAGCATGCGGCTTACCACACGCGCTTGAGCACGCATAATTTCTTTAACATTTTATAAAAGAAATAGAAAACTTTCTCCTCTTGCATTGTTGCATTATATAAGCACTTGGGAATTTTTAAGAACACTCGAGAAGTGCGAGAAGCACTTCCCTCGTGTTCTTAAAAATTCCCACGTGCTTATATAACTCAACCCTGCACTCAGGTGCGTTTTTTATTTCACTAGTATGGAAGACAGACAAAAAGGACTTCCTGACTATTATACTGTGTATGGGCATCATGTGAACTTGTTGAATTCCGGTAATAAGAATGAATATCAGCAATGAAGACTTACCTGTGTGCAGGGATATTAAAATAATAATAGATATAGCCTCATTCTCCTGCATTTTCCTCCATTGCAAGCTGGTTCCAGTTCAATCAAAGAGTAAATGGACATGTACACAGATCGCAGAAATCATAATGTCTTTACTATATTATATTTCTGTCTCTTTTTCACAATCAGCCTGTTAGAGAGTCACCCAGGTTGCCAAAGAGTGCTGGATTTTCCCGTATCAGTATCAAGAGAGTGTCTGGTGTCCTTTCATCATCCTTTAGGCTGCCTAGTACTGTTAATAATGAACCAAACGCCGTATTTTACACTGGTAAGTCAGACAAATCTTCCACATGCATGAATTCCTCAGTCAATAAGATTCAATTTTCAGCGATGGTGTTTATTTAATATTTACACATCGTAATATTTCTGAAGTGCTTTTTTGTTAAAACTGGTCCAATGGATTACTTTATTATTTTTTTTAACTCAAAATGTTATCAACTAAAAACTAAATAGGGGTTTTACTTATTAGAACGCGTAGGGGAGGGGGTACTCCCTAAAGCGATTTTCCCAAAATTAAAAAAAAAAATTTTTAATATAATTATTATATAGCTAATATGGAAATAAACTTTCAGTAAATAGAACAAAGTCAGAAAGGATAATTGAAAGTGAATTGCAAATGTTAGAAAGTAGGTCCTCGTCAGGGAAATCAGTCATACATGTATTCTCCAGGATACCTGTGACCCTTGCTCTCTCCCAACCCTTCTTAATTGTTGCCTGACCTACTGACGTTGTCATATAGTTGAACAGGGCTACTGTATTTAATTTTGTATTCCTCTGTTGGGCGGGGGTATTAATTTAACGCATATTAAATTTGACTTAGACAAATTTTAGCGAGTACTTAATTTAGCGTTTTTGGCCCAACTCACTATATTCGCTTAGTAGCTGCTAACAATAGTAACCTTAAAGTAACTAACTTTCTTGTCGCTTGTAAGCAATAGAAACTAACCAATTTTCTTTGTGCTGGTACAGGAGAGGATGGTGCAAGTGCTGATGGCAGTGTGAGTTCAGGAGATGAGGTCCTGGGAGCTGACTCTTCCCCAGCCCCTTCTCCCAAGAGACTTTTGGCAAGCATTCAAGGCTTAAACAAGGTAAATGCCAAGAGTGATGAATAAAATATTTCACTTTTTTTATTTTGAGTGATCTGGCAGAAGATAAGCCAAGTAGTTTTATTCTTTGTTTCATGATCCCCTGCATCCAATCAGTTTTTGTTAGTTAGGTTTTGCACTTTGGAGCGCATGTGTTATTTAAAGTTGCCTTTAAGTCAAGTCTTTCGTGTTCATTTCAGTCTCAGCACAGCTCCTCTAGCAGTGTGGACAGCATGGAGAAAGTGGAGGAGAGACTGGCACCTAGCAATAACCCTCCGCACAGGCAGCCCAACTTTTTGTCAGAAATGAAAGTAGTGCTAGGAAAACAGGGTCAACCTGTTGATAACAAGACTGGAGAGGGAGGAGAAGGTACAGCTATGCGGGATGTTTTGATTCATGTTAGAGCAGTTTTCAATTGAGTGTCGTAAAACCAAAACCAAAGTAATCACTCTAGTCAATCACAAAGAACACAGACAATCCAGTGAGCCAATCAAAACTCGAAGCAAATACATGTAATATAGATGTAGATAGGCAAATACATGTAGCCAGCACGAAGCGCAGGAAAACGTGCACAAGCGCGTCACAATTGGTTTTGGTTTTACTTCTGATTGGCTGAGAAAGTGGCGCGATGGTTTTAAACCAATCACAAAGCCTTAGCATTGTAATGCAAACCCAATGCAAACGCGAATTACTTTTGACACTCAATTGAAAACCGCTCTATCAACAGAAAACACTTTTTATTACAATAACTTTAACAAAGGCAGGTTTGAGCACTGGCCTAGGTGGTTGCATTGTGGTCTCAGGCAGGACATTTTTCTTTCACTTTTACATTCATATGTTTATTTAGTCATGCATTTTATGTATTTACAAGTTTATAGAATCAAGATTTTTCCTAATAATTTGTCACTAGCAAATTTTTTATTTTCTTATTCCGTGGCATACCGCAAGTCCCAGGAATATGATGGCAAGTTACTTTATTTGTTGTAACATGGCTTCTGTTGAACTTTCTCTTCAGATGTGTTGCACCCAGTCCAAAAGCCGATTAGCGACACGTCAAACAAGCACGAGAAGCCCCGTCCACCCCTCCCTGACAGAAAAGCATCACAACCTTTGATGGAGACACAGAAAGTTGTTCCTCCTCCTAATCCTGCAGCTTCCCCCAAAAGGGCCCCTCCTGATATTCCATCTAGACATGGGTCCACAGTGGGGGTACCTCATAGGCTTCCACCTCCTATACCTGTACGACCAGGTCCCAAGAATACTGACGACCAGAGAAAGCCTCAAGTGAAGGCTTTGACAGATGAAACTGAATCGAACGATTTTGAAGTGGATGTGACAACAAATCAAAGTATTGATGATCAGGCTTACCTTGAACCTGTTGAAATAACAAGTGCGGTGGTAAAAAGGCCAAGGAACAAACCGCCACCTTTACCTCCGCGTCCTACTAGTACATCAAGCGTTCACGAGGAATCTGAAACTAGTGACGCGCGCAGTGTAGAGACACAGACAAGTCCTCGGTCTCCTAAATCGACACAGCTCGACAAAGACTCAAAAACAGCAGCTTCCACTGAAGAGGTGTATAAAAAGCCTCCGAACCTTGAAGAGGTGTACAAAAAGCCGCCTCCAAAACCCGACGAGGTGTACAGAAAGCCTCGGAAACCCGAAGAGGTGTACAAAAAGCCTAACAACTCTGAAGAAGTGTATAAAAAGCCTCCAAAACCCGAAGCGATTGATAAACCGCAGCTTAAACCCAAACCCAAGCCAAGACCACCCCCCAAAAGGACTCTAACTCCAGATAAACTGGATGAGCCGTACACAGAGGTACCCCCACCCCGCCCCGTGCGGGGGTCCACGGGGGGTACAAGGACTCGTGGTGAATCTAGCAACAACGGGTCGGAAACAAACATGAACAGAGAAGAAAGCAAACCCGTCAATGTGAAAAGAACTGAACCGAGAGTTTCACAGAATGAAGTAGAAAAAGGTTCGAACCTTAAGCAAGCTCCAGTCCCTGCGCCACGAATCAAACGAGCCTCGCACTCGTTAGGGGAAATGGTTGAAAGAAAGCTTCATATAGAGAACATCGATTTGACTCGGGAACCTTACTCAGATAGCGTAAGTTGGAAACTTTTATTATGCATAAGAGTTTAATACGAAGGAAATTATTGAAATTTTGTCGTTAGAGAGATTAAGCATGGCGTTTATTTTTTTCCGCGAACGGCAAAAATTTAACTTCTGCCGTCTGCCTTTTGGAGTTCGTACGCGGAAATGAGTAGTTTTGTTTTTGTCGTGAATGTGGGATTTTTTTCCTATTTTTATGAAGATTTATTTTAGAATTCGATAAAAAGGCAACAAAATTGAGAGCAAGCTCGCGTTTGCCATTTGCCGTAGTATAACGTCATCCCTATTCTCTGTATTATTTATTCCTTCTTTCCGCGTGAAGAATTAAGTGGAGGAGGTGTTGAGGTTTTCACAATTATCAAGTTACTAGTTGCACAATTATCAAGTTGAAGTTGTTTAGAATGAACAAAGCTCTGTAGCGAATTTGAAAGCTGACGTTTCGAAGTTCCGATTGTTATCCCCTCGCAAGAGCAAAATATGCAAAGCATGAACATTTTTGCTCCAACAAAAGGCAAACGCTTGAAACGTCCTCTTTTTTCAAATTCTCTACGGTGCTTTGTTTGTCCGCTGAGATGTTCGTTTGTCCGCTGAGATGAACTCGAGCGTCCTCAGGTGCACGAAGAGAATACAAAAACTGTAAGTAAGGGCCTGTTTATATGGATGAGATTTGTCCCTGGTAGGAGGGCTACCCTCTCCCCCGAGCTATCTTTTGCCGAGCGTTTATATGAAAAAGTTGTCCCTGTTGACCGAGCCAAAACTTGGCCCTCTCGGTTTAAAAGACTGGCAAGAGTTGTTTCGAAACATCTATTATGTCTGCCTTTTTTAAATAAGGAAAGCTGAAACATCGAGCACGACCATTTTTGGACAAATTTACCTCCGACTGCGATTTCAATGTATCTGCAATTTTGTTTTGGTCGACTGCAGTATTTGCGCATGCTCTGTATCTGTCAACTTGTCCCTGGTAGGCGAGGCGAAAATAACCAAACTGTTTATATGGAAAAAAGTTGGCTCGCTCCTCAGGGTCACCCTACCTTCAAAGCGAGTGACCCTCCACCCAGGGTAGGGTCACCCTGCCCGCCCCCCCCCCCCCCGAGCTGTAAAGGGACTTGCGGGGGAATTGAGAGTAACCACTACGAGAATGAACTGTAAACACAACTTTATATACACTTTAACTGTAAACGAGGAGATGCAGACTCGACAAGAACTCAAGAAGAAGGAAGACTCGCGTTCGCTCGACTGTTGCCCGCTCCATGTGCTATGTCACGTGACTAATGTTTATCAGTCCCATAATTCCACTACAGAGCCAACTTTGCAATTTCTCATATAAACAGTTCGCAGCTATTTATAAAGAAACGTATGAAAAGCTCTCTCGCCCGGGGTGGCTCGGTATGGAGGGTAACCCTCCTACCAGGGACAACTCTCCTCCATATAAACAGGCCCTAAGTAGTAAGTATTTGCCCGCCGAGGCAGCACAAATAGTTTCGCCTAAACCAGATCGTCCTTTATTTTAACTTACCAAGACGTCTAACATAAGTGCGAAACCATCGTATTCGAGAGGTCCTAATTTGGGCCCTGGCCGAGGTCATCGAGTTCTGTTGTGTCCTTGGGCAAAGATAGCGCAGTGGAGAGCAGGGATCGCTCCCCACCAGTGTGGCCCGGGTTCGATTCCTGGACCCGTCGTCATATGTGGGTTGAGTTTGTTGTTGGTTCTCGTCCTTGCTCCGAGGGTTTTTCTCCAGGCTCACCGGTTGTACTCCCTCCACCAAAACCAACACTTCTAAATTCCAATTCGATCGGGAATCCGAGGGCCACAGGTTTGTCAGTTGCAAGACTGTTACGTGCAACCCTCGCAAAAAAAAAAAAAAAACTCGATTAATTTTTTGTTAAGAAGTATAAATAGATACTGGAGAGATGCAGTATTACTGATAAGGTTTGCTCTTTAACAAATAAAAAAGCCTTGGCCTTGCTTTGTTCTGTTATAAAGCACGCAAGGAAGTGACGAGAGCACGAAAGAAGTGTAGGGTGAACACGAGCCGCAGGCGTGTTTCTCCCTACTTCTTGAGTGCTATCCACACTTCCTTGAGTGCTTTATAACAGAACAAAGCACGGCCAACCACGGCAGAATTTACAGTGTTTGTATAGGAATCCGACGGCAAATAATTTTTTTCAAAAATTGATTTCTGGAGAACTTATGAATCGCAACGTTAAGATACTAGGCAAAAGCTTTTATTCAACAAGGTTGAAGTATGTTGCTGGGCTAGAAAGCATTCATTTACGTTTTTGATTTTCCATATATTTGTCTATAATTTTCCCCCCGAACCGTGTCAATTTGCAGAAAAAATATAGAAATACAGAAAATGTATAGCAAATTTAAAAGATAACTGGAGGCTTTTCAGCACAGCCACATCCGTCAAATCTGGAGAATACAATCCTAACCTTAGTATCCTAACTTTACGATTCATAAGTTAATCAGAATTTGATTTTTGAAAAAAAAAATGCCACCGGATTTCCATACAAACATTGTAAATTGTGACGGCGTTGCCTACTCGTCAAGATGGCGTCGAAATCCGTGATTAGGCCTATTGGTAAGAGTTTTTTTGTGTGTGTTTAGGATGGTTGCTGGGGTGTACCAATAAACCTTGTGGATCGATACGCTGAAGAACTTCACCGATCACATGAAGAACTTGCTGTTATTTTGGAGAGAATTAGAGTTAGGAAGCTGAAGGAGGCTGGCCAGCAATTTGTAAGTGTTCGGACTACATCATACATTTGTTGTTTCAAGAGCTTTTCAATAGACCAATTGCGATATTTTAAAATTCAGCCTAAAACAATAGACATCACTACGAGGCTCTGGGGAATAAAGCCCACAAGCCCATAGTTTATATTTAGTCCCCGGAGCCTCGTCCTGCGATCTATGCTTTAGGCTGAATTTTAATATATCGAAATGGGGCTATTGTGATTGCAGACTGTTAGTTTCTGTTAATAGGCCGGTAACACTGGCATTTTAGTTGTAGCTCGAATTTTTAAAAGCTACAGTTGTGTTCCTACTTTAAAACATGAAAAGTGAAGCACGATTTTTGAATAAATTTTGTTGCCCCCGCTACATGTCCCGTCAGTGTGAATAACACATGATTTTGTCGCTGCGACATGACCCTCCGTCATGTCCCCACGTGTGCGGGCACCTTTAAGGCTAGTTTTTACCCAGTGTCTCGCTCGCTGTTAACAAGACTGTAAATTATATTTGCTGAATATTTTTTCTGCAGGTTCAGTGTAAAGTGTCAGAGTTAGATTTCACAAGAGATACGCCAGGGAACCTGGGAAGTCTCGAGGAGTGGCTGACGTCACTAGGGCTGCCCATGTACGTCAAGAGCTTAACTGAGGTGGAATATGACAACATGGAGGACATGCCTTATATGGAGGAAAGACACTTCCAGTATGCGGGCATATCGGACCCCAGGCACATGAGGCGCCTTTTGGAGTCAGTTGAGGAGATGCCCAGGTGACAAGGAATAAGGCACCTTAGTATTCGCCCGGCTCTACGCGATTGTGTTCCTTGGGAGTCCTTATGGTAAATGGAGCCGTTTGGGTAACAGGCTTTGTGTTACAAAAAAAAAAGACACTGCAAGTCGGGTTAGGAGAGTAGAATAGTGCCGAAGACGATCGATGCTGCAGCTGAAAATTTTAAGCAAATTCTAATATCGAGAGTGTTTTACACGAATATTGCAATTAAGATAATAAAATCTATGTAATTTCATTAAATTTGTATATAGACAATTGTAAATTCGACTCCGAGCAGCCGCCTCTTGTTAGGTAGTCAAGCAATGCGAGCGAAGCCAAAGACAGTGAATAGAGCAAGAAAGCTGTAATTTTAATTAAATGTTTACTGTTGGTTAAACAATAAATTCACTCGTAGAGTATTAGCAGACTCGGACCCAGAGCTCTTTCTCGGCAAGAAATCGAGGGTCTGGGATCGAAAATGACATTGTTCCTAGACGAGAATGTTTCTTTTCCTTGCATGCCTGTTGTGAATTTTTCTATTAAACGTCGGTTTACGTTAAGTGACTGATACATCATCACTATTCTGTTTGTAAGAGAGATTTAAGTCACTCGTGAAACACTATCTTATGGTCGGTGTCTATTACACAGAAAAAAAAAAAACAGAAGAAAAACGAAGACTTAGCAGGGGCGGATTCAGAAAATGCCGAAAGAGGGGGCTGAAGAAATTGTGTTTTATCTGTTCCACTTTCAACCTAGTTAGTTTTGGGGGGTGGAACGTTTGTGTTTTTTGACACTTACGGCCTGTTGGCTTTAATATCATAACGTGCATATTTACCTTACATCTCTAAGAGAACTGTTTACATGATTCCGGAATGACTTTCATTCCGAAACGAGTTCATTTCATCCCCATATATTTCTCTGTATCTGTTTACATGATACCGAGACGAAAGTCAAGTCATTCCGGTTTTCATCCCGGAATGAAATTTTCGTTCTGGTATGACATTTCATTCTAGTATCATGTAAACACAAAACGAATTTCGTTCCCAGATGAAACCGCATACAGGGGCCACAGTTTGAACTCAGAGCGAAGAAACATTATGGCGTGTCCTGTTTAGCCCAAAGAAGCAGCTCTATGGTCAAATTGTTCGTTAAAATTGCAAATATGAATAACATGTTCGCGCGAAACCTGCGCCATCTTTGTTTTGGATCTCGCGAGAAAGCCACGCACGTGAAAACGCCTTAGGTTGAGCTGGTCGATTCTGTCATGTAAATGCAAAACGAACTTCATACCGGAACGATTTTCGTTCCAGAATGAGTCATTCCGGAATCATGTAAACAGGCCCTGTTGACCGAGATACAAACGATTTTCTTCTCGCACACTGTATCCCCGACGAGAAACACGTCCGGCAGGGATTTTCATCCTGCTATCCGTGCAGTGTCTGTGATTGGCTGTTACTGACATGCAAACATTCAAACCAAATAACAACCAATCAGAAACAGTTATGTCATCAGCGTGAGGGTTTTTTGTTGTCTCAGACGTCTATCTAGCGATACCCCGAGTATCGGGGCTTCCTAAGGGGAGGGGGAGGGTAGGGAAGGAAAGAGGAGAGGAAAAAAACACTGGAATAAAAAACTAATCATAAAAAACTGGAATAAAAGCGTCTGTGTCAGGCTTTTCTTTCCTTTCGCGCTTCTACTCTTTCTCCCTTCCCCTGTAGAAAAGCCTGATACTCAGGCTAATCTAGCGAGGGAAGAATTGACGGAAAGAGTGTTTACTCAGTCTCTAAATTCTCAAGACCTGCTTACTTGGCTTTTATTAATTTATTGAGGAGAATTTGTACGTTGATAGCGATATAATAATGCATTTACAATAAAGAGTACAAATTGAAATTGTTAACATGTTAAATTTCCTAAAATTGTAATTTCACTAGCTAAAGTTAAAATTTCTGACTCTAGGAAAAGCAAGTGAGCTCCCAAACAAACGGCAAACCGCTGTAACTTTAAAGACACGAAAAATTTCATCGTTGACAGCAATGTGTTTTATTTAACATAGGATTTCCCAAACGCAAAACACCGCGCCCATGAGAGATCAATGTCTGGATCTCGCCGAAGTTCAAATGGTGAAACATAAAACTTTTTATGGCTCACAAAATGAAATTTCTCAAATAAACGCCCCCGGCGTTTATTTCAAACTTGGCTTCGTGAACCCGGCGTTTATTTGAAGCCGGCGTTTAATCGGGGCCCGGCGTTAATTAACGGACTGCAATTTTCTGCCAAATTTTCAGACTGATTTATTGTTACCGATCTTCGAGACCAAGGGGCAGTTTGTCAAGGGGGACGATTTTTCTCTTCGTTCTGCCCCGAAAAAGTGTCCCTGGGTATCCAAAGGTGATTATTTCCCAAAGGTGCACTATTACGGATTGGATAGTTTATGTTTCAATCGAGATTTGTGACAAACAGAATATATTTACTTGTTAGCTTGACCTCAAATAAACGCCGGGACCTCGAACAAACGCCCCCGGCGTTTATTTAAAAACTAGCAATTTTGACCCGGCGTTTATACGAGGCCGGCGTTTAATCGGGGTCCGGCGTTTAATCGAGAAAATACGGTACTTATGTTCGAACTTGTGAGCGTTGTCAAGTTTATAGACTAACCGTTTTCGAGGAACAAGGGATCCCTTCGGCTCTCGGAAAGTCCTCATTGTATTGAGGTAACACATTTTTGTATCAACAGCTTTATCTTTTTTCCATAAAGAAGGTCGTAAACTGTTAGCGTGTACTTAAAAGTAGAAAACATTTTCCATGTTTCAAAAAATTTACAGGGGATTAACAGGGGAATCTCGGGAAATCTCAATCGAAGAGTCCGGGATAAAGGTTTTGTAAAGCTAATCTTGTTTATGCAAGTAAGTGTTTTTCTTTCACATCATAACTCGATTGTCACTTAGTTGTTTTGTTAATTTGAAACGAATTTGACGGAAGGGGGAGGGGGGGGGGGGGGAGATTCTATAAATGACACTGGCAGAAATCCTAGCCCTGCGTTTTAGGGGTTGAAAATTATGTTTTAGGGTGTTACTCTCCATATTTTCACAGATGCTTTGTATCTCTTGTGGTTATTCTCAGTGCAAACAGCAACTAAACCTGCCTACTTTCAAGGAATGGTATCATTGCTTAGGACATGGTTATCGGCTGGCTAGTGTCAGTTATCTGACTAATTAATAAAACAGCCAATAATGGTACTTTTTAGGGTTTTAAAAAATTAAATGGCCCCTCCGACTGGTACCGAAGGAGTTTTTTCAGAATTCCGGCGAGCACCCCAATCACGTTTCGGTACAGCTGTATGGGAGTCTACCCTCCTCTCCCCCCACGAGATACAATTTGTTTTAGTAAAAGGAGAATAAAGCTTAAAAATTAGAGGAAAGCAGACCAACACAAGCGTTTCCATTTATACCCTTGTTTTATTGACACCATATCAGTGTTGTTATCCCAGCAGTTACAATTATCATCTACGACTTGTTTTGGCAGCAGTCTTTGATCTGTGTCCTGATTGCTTGCTTGCAAAGCTGTCGATCTTTCTGTGAAGAACAAAATCAGGTCGTATCGTGACTCTCTGGAGTTATTAATGAATATATAGTATTTATTATTTATAATTAATTAATTTATTATTAATTAATAAATAAAATCTGAAGGAAAGGGAACTCCAAAAACTAATTCTCCTTCCTGATCGACTGGTCATTTCTTTTTACGCTACTTAGGAGAAATTGAAAGAACATCGAACACACTGACTTGCGCGCGTGACAGTTACTCGACAATCAATAACAAGGGATTCGCAACAATGTTCTGGGGAAATTGGCCTCTGTAAGGAAGCTAAGTTCAGCTAAGTTTTTCACTATCGGATGAATATTTAGCTAGATAGGATGAAGTATTCTTTTAATGGAAACTGCTAGCAACTATCTTTATTCTGGTTATTTTACTGTTTTTAAAGAAAGCAGACTTACCGATCACAGATTTCTAGTTTCCTAGCAAACACCACAGGTTTTAGGACAATTCATGATTGTTGCGTACGGGTTGGTATGGCAGTGTTCAGTCAGGTCAGAGCAGTACCATACGTGGTCCTTACAGGGATCTATATAAAAATTAAACAAATCAAACTAAGACGTACTAGTAAACAGAGAGGGAAGAACGCTGCTTTTAAGGGAGGCTGAACTTCACGGGCTTGTTCGCCGACCTGTATTCTACACAATCGCAAGCAAAACCTTTCATAGCATTCCAATTTAATCCTCAGGTGAAACTTAGCCAAAGTCTACTTTTTACGCCTCAAGTGACAGTATATAGAATTGAATGTGAAAAGGGTAGATTATATATAGTCTTTGCTTACCGCAATCGACTTCACAGGCTTTCGGGCATGTTGTTAACATGGCATACGGGTTGTTGTGACATTCATGATTGCTTGCCCAGTCCTCGCAATCTGGATGCTTATCATAGCATCCACCTAGTAAAGAATAAATCGTTCGCATCAGTGATATTAATGGTTTCGTTTGTAATCTTCACGTCTTTAAAACCAAAATTCTTAACTCTAACCTGTGGATATACAGCACAGTGTATGACCACAAGGAAACTAAGAATTCCAAATGACTGCTACAACACTAAACCTGTTAATTCAGTCAGATTTTTTTCTTTTCCCAGCCGTGGTGCAGTTTAAAAATATTTAAAGTGAGTCTCTCAACTTCATTCTGAACTTATGGCATTGTAAATGCACAAACAGATAATACTGGGCTATTAGCAATAATTTTTTTGTAGTTATCTCTAGATTTGTTGCGGTCGAGAATAATAATAACTCCAAGATAAAGTTAAAGAAAAGTTGAGTATTAAAATAATTTTTCTTGTTCCTCTTCTAATTAATCCTTTTTGTAAAGCCACCAAGTTTATAGGAATCCATACCTGCACCTGTAAAAACAAACAAAAAAATAAAATAAGCGACAATGAAAATGGAATTCCTAATCTGGATCTTCTCAAAATTTTAATGATTAACTTATACTTTTCAACAACTAAATGTTATCGTTTTTGTTTTCTTTGCTAGTGGACGCGAGCGTAGGTGCGCGCGAGTGCGTGTGCGTGTTGGTGTGCATGTGCGTGTGCGCGCGAGTGTGAGAGTGCGTGTGTGAACGCGCGTGCGTGTGTTTTGGTATACTTACAATATCCAATTCCGCAGACCAGCACCAACAGCAAAATTCCGCACTTGAAAGACATGACTGTCAAATGGAAAAAATAAGAGACAGAAACACAAGATTAGTTTCAGTAAGCTGTTGACGGTAAAGAGCTGAGATTCAATGGAAGGCTCTTTAACAAGCGGAGGAAATTCTTTTAGCGAGAAGCTCTCAAGGAAGAGAAAGGAGGGGTAAAGCAAAGAAGAGGAACACAACCAGGACAAAATGTTGTCGAAGGTCTTTTACCTACTTGCATGATACTTGAGCCGTTACCTTATATGAAAAGAGATCGAGACTGAAGGTACGTCACCCACATCAACAATCGAGAACTGAGATCTAGGTACTGCGACTTACTTTGTCTTAACATTTCAGATATTGCAAAACATAAGCTGTTAGAAACTCGGTCATTTGGGTATTTTGTACTTTGTAGAATGCGTCTATATAAAGGAATAAAGCTTCGTCCATCCTCATGTTTGGTATTGGTTTATGCTCTAAGAGGTACTACATCACGCAGTCGTTATATCTTATAAACATAATAAAAACGCAATTACTTTCTGCAATGCACTTTTCGTGATCACTTACTTCTTTGATGAAACTCTTCGGCGACAAGTCAGACCTCCGTTACTTGTTGGTTCTCTGTTGAGAATGAAATTTGATCTTTGGCGTTCTCTCTTTTAAGGGGTCCTAATTAGAAAAATAAAACTGACAGTTTACAGTTGTCAGTTCACAGCTAACAAATGACAAAAGCGGTCACTAAGCATAGCTTTCTGAAGAGCCTAAAATAGGACATGCCTAGTGACGTTTCTCTATTAATGAGCAGAACTTTTCACCGCTAGAATATTGCTTAGAAACAGCGCATGCCTAGTGGCGTTTCTCGATCACTGAGCAAAGCTTGTTTGCGCGGAATATTGCATAAAAACAGCGCAAGCTTAGCGGCGTTTCTCTCTTATTGAGCAGAACTCTCCACCGCTAGAATATTGCATAGAAACAGCGCATGCCTAGTGGCGTTTCTCGATCACTGAGCAAAGCTTGTTTGCGCCGAATATTGCATAAAAACAGCGCAAGCTTAGCGGCGTTTCTCTCTTATTGAGCAGAACTCTCCACCGCTAGAATATTGCATAGAAACAGCGCATGCCTAGTGGCGTTTCTCTCTTATTGAGCAGAACTTTCCACCGCTAGAATATTGCTTAGAAACAGCGAATGCCTAGTAGCGTTTCTCTATTAATGAGCAGAACTTCCCACCGCTAGAATATTGCTTAGAAACAGCGCATGCCTAGTGGCGTTTCTCTCTTATTGAGCAGAACTTTCCACCGCTAGAATATTGCTTAGAAACAGCGAATGCCTTGTGGCGTTTCTCTCTTGTTGAGCAGAACTTTCCACCGCTAGAATATTGCTTAGAAACAGCGCATGCCTAGTGGCGTTTCTCTCTTGTTGAGCAGAACTTTCCACCGCTAGAATATTGCTTAGAAACAGCGCATGCCTAGTGGCGTTTCTCTCTTGTTGAGCAGAACTTCCCACCGCTAGAATATTGCTTAGAAACAGCGAATGCCTAGTAGCGTTTCTCTATTAATGAGCAGAACTTCCCACCGCTAGAATATTGCTTAGAAACAGCGCATGCCTAGTGGCGTTTCTCTATTAATTAGCAGAGATTTCAAGTGGCAGAATATTGATAGAAACAACACAACTTAGCGGCGTTTCTCTCTTATTGAGCAGAACTTTTCATCGCTAGAATATAGTGGCGTTTCTCTATCTTTAAGCAGAGCTTGCTAGCGCAGAATATTGCATAGACACAGGACAAGCTTAGCGGCGTTTCTTTTTTTATTGAGCAGAGCTTAATAGCGCCAGAATATTGCATAAGAACAGCGCATGCCTAGTGGCGAGAGTTTTCTAAATTAATATTTTCTTGAATTAAAATCAGGGGAGCTGAAAGACAAAAAAAAAATAATTATCAGATAAATGTTAACGAAATCAAAAACTATATACACAGGAAGAGTTTAATGACTAACAACTATTTCCACATTTCCGATTTCGCAACTTTACGTTCATTTTGTTTTTCATTTAATTTAACAGTAGGGGAACCAAGCACATTTACATAAAATATTTCGATATTTCAGTTCACGATACCTAGGATTAAACGTAAATTACAAGGAAGAAAAAACATGCACAAAATACTAGAAATTCTGAAAAGCAGCAGCAACGAGAAATTAACACAAAACTAAAGCCGGGCAGTCGACAGTTGATCAGTTGATCGTGCGATCACTGAGCGGAGCTCGCTAGCGCCAGAATAAAAGTACTTTTAAAAAATGCATGCCTAGCGGCGTTTCTCTATAAAAGGGAGAATTCAGTGTTTAAATTAAATTCTCTTTAGAAATTAAAAACACAGTGGAGCTAAGCCTGCGTGGCCGGCGTTCAAAGGGGAAGGAGAAGGGGAGTTCGAGCGCGAAGCGCGAGGTGCGAGGAGAGAGCGCGAAGCGCGATCGGGGAAGGGGGAGAAGGTCCGATCGCGCTTCGCGCTCTCTCCTCGCACCTCACGCTCGAACTCCCCTTCTCCTTCCCCTTTGAACGCCGGCCACGCAGGCTAAGTGGAGCTCAAAAACTAGAAACTACTACTTATCAGATAAATGTAACCACACGTAAAATTGTACAGGAGCAACCATTTTTAAAACGAACTTTACGTTTGAGATTCGAAACAACGAGGAATAATCACATTAAAATTGCTAAAAGTCGACAAAATACATGCAAATGTGCTCACTCACGTGCGATAACTGAGCAGAGCTTACTTGCTCTAGAATAAAATTGCCTAGAAACAGAGTATGCCCAGTGGCGTTTCTCTTTTAGTATGGAAGGGAGAATTCAGTCTTTAAATAAAAATTGTGGAGTTGAAAAACTAGAAATAACTACATCCCAGATAAATGTTAGCGAAACCTAAAGCTATAGAGAGAGTCAGTAAAGTGTGACAACCATTACCACATTTCTTAACTTTACGTTAATTCGTTCCGTTTTTTTTTTTTAATTAAACAAAGACGACGAAACTTCTCAGTGGGGAGGACAAGCAGATCTGTCTGTTATTGCGTGAAAAAAAAAATCGATATTTTAGTTCACAATGGGTTAGATTAAATTTAAGTTACAAAGAAAAAGCGGGACGGTATGAAAATATTGCTTGCGAAGAATAAAGAAAAGTCAAAGTGAAGTGACCAGAATTATAGGCGTCCGAGAATTAGGCAGAGATATTGTACCTGTCTACAAAGCTATCTGCATGAATATTCGAAACTGCCAATTCATAATTATTTTCTTGTTTTCCTCAAACAGTAAAACTGTTTCGAAACGTACGTTAATTGGTTACGTGAAACAAATACTCTTATAAATCAAAACCTGCCTTGGCTTTGAGAGTTCGTAGTAGAGTAGATATATAATTTAAAATTTAGAATTAATCATGGCATTGATTTTAACCAATATTTTACCGATAGCTCGTGCACACTCCGGCAAAAAAAGCATGTATGAAACCGGCGACTGAAAAGATATAATAAGACCTTAAATTCAGGATTGCTGAAATATCGAAAATGGAATTCGAAATTAAATGCCTTTGTGACTATACACAAAGAGCCATGATGCGGTTCCAACTTGTTGTGAACAATGGCAGACTTCGAATCAGTGTGTGGTTGAAATTGGCAAGAACAATTGATCGTTTGTCTATCTTTTTATCCATTAAACAACGTTATCAGGCGATAATTACTGATGATTTGTGTTAGTTTAAGAACCATCTTCATTTTAAGCCATCTTTTAGCAGTGTTTCGACCCATGATGAACGGGTAGTAGTTATTTGCACTCAGCGATATTCCATTGTGTCCAAAGCTCATGTATTCTTCAATACGAAGTTTGCTCTTAGAAACTCTTTTGTTTTTCGTATTTTAAATTATCCCGTCTGGGAAAAAATGAAAACTGAGAAATTGAAAATGGAAAATAAGAACGAAATTGCTGCAAGACGTTTGCTGTATGTAAGTGCTATTCTTTGCCATTTCAAATTTATGAAGCACGATTTTTTATTAGTCACAAAGAGCATTTAATTAAAGAGCTTTAATTTCAACAACGCTGCAAAGAGAAACGGAATAACCAAAAGTGGATACTAATTTAATGTGATAACTGTTATCAGCTTGCCTATATTTTGCACACTACATACGAAGCTATTATGTATTAATATTCGTAGCCTTCTCGGCGGTAAAACGACAAGCCTAACCGCCCACTCACTCAAATTGAAGCCAAAGCACGTCAAGGTGGCATGTACTAAAACCCGAAACAACGAAACGAAACCACCAAAACGAAACGACCAAAACGAACGAAACCACTGAAACGAGCGAAACAAAACCGCCGAAACAACCGAAACAGCCGAAACAAGCGAAACGAAACTAAGTCACCAAAACAAACAAAACCCATTACAATAATTGAGAGCTAACCGTAAACAGGCTAACCGGAGTGCATAGTAGGCTAACCTAAGTGAAAAGTAGGCAAACTGGAGTGTGTAGTAGGCTAACAGGAGTGTATAGTAGGCTAACCAGAGCGAATAGTAGGCTAACCGGAGTGTATAGTAGCCTAAACTGAGTGTATAGTACGGTAGGTGGCGAAATATTGAAGTTCTGCTTGTTTCGGTAATTTTGTTTCGTTTCGCTCGTTTCGACCGTTTCGGTTGTTTCGGCGGTTTCGTTTCGCTCGTTTCGGCGGTTTCGGTGGTTTCGTTTCGTTGTTTCGGGTTTTAGTACATGCCCGTCAAGGTTCGGTAAACTTTTATAAAAAATCAATAAGCACTCACTTGAAAGTCCACACGAGATTAAAAACGTTACGTACCTGAGATAATTTGACTTTTCTTTTCAACCAGAGTGCTCGTAATATTTGCTTTTCCGTAGTTTTGCCTGACCCTTGTATAGCTAGTGAAAATATGTGTATAATTTTACAAACGGGCTTTCGACGCAAAAATAAGCCCTTCGATTCTGTCTGTTCGTGATACAAACTACATGAATTGATTAAAAAAGGAAAGCAAAGAAAGGCCCTTTTTTAGCGCTGATTTTGTCTATGTAGCACGAGATAACACAGATCGAAACTTCACTTGGCTCTGAGAGTTTTACTAACCGTACCCAGAGGAAGAACGCTTCAGTCGCGGTACGGTGCGAATTGAAACGAAAGCCCTCCTAGAATCCGCCACGATCTCCAGGTTACGAAACGAGTGTAACGGCTGTGAATAATCATTTTGCACGGGACCAAATAAAATAAGAATTTGCGATGCAACGCAACAAAAAGGCAATCGATGATAATAATATAAAGAGAGTAGCGTTGTAATTTAATTCGTGTTCAGGGTTAAGGACAAAATAACGTTTTATTGACTAAACAGCAAAAAGCTATTCCTTAATGGCTGAAACATTTTTCAATAAATGTGACCGCATTTAAAAAAAAAACTTGGAAAGCGTAGTTAAAATTGGGGAATAACCATCGCTTAAGCTATATTTATGGTTTATTTGTACAAACCACATTATCGAGATGATATGTTATGTGACAATGATACGATGTATAATAAATAATTTGTGTTCCCTTAACGTTCTTAATTATAATGATGACGCGTGTTGTGGCTATACACGCTCAGTGATATTCCATTGTGTGCAGT